>NW_006763143.1:986554-1328761 GCF_000264905.1 Stereum hirsutum FP-91666 SS1
CGTTCGCTGGGATGGTAGGCACGGAGGGAGGCGTCTGAGCAAGAGGATTATTACTCCCCTCTGTGTGCTCGCTATCGCTTCCCTTAGCAGGCTGCTCAGGGTCCTCTCCATCGTCATCGTCATGGAGGTAACCCTCTACGTCTGTATCAGACGTTCGCCTCTGCTGTCTGGTCTGTCTACCAGTGCCTCCCGTTCCCCTATTGGAGCTACTCGCTGCTGCTCCTCTCGCGGTGCCGCGAGACGGTTTCGGACCCATGATATGAATAAAAGAATAAAACTATGCGCACCTGTTAGAGGATTGCGGACGTTCAAAAAGTATAAGAGGTCGTCGTCTTGATCTTGAGGTTATCGCACCGGTAAGAACGGTACCCGCCTAGCCCTTGTTGGGTGCGGATAGATTCCAGAGTAGTACGAAGGTTACAAGATTAGATACCCTACATGTACTACTCGCGAGCGCATATATACGAAGTAGTTGTTTGTGCGGAACAAACAACGTAAAGAATAACAAATACGAATGTGAAAGAACGAACGATGCAAGTCGGCGAGTGTGGCGTAAGTAGGTTCGTGTGGCGTACGAACTTACTTCGCATAACTCCGCCGCCTTACAGGCGTGTGCTTCTCCTGCACGGATTGCGCCCCATGCAAGAGACGGTGTACTGATAGGACCAATGGCCCATGTAGGACCTTCGGGTGCTGCTGGTTGTGCCATGGAGTTCTACGATACTGGCCTAGACAGGTACCAGTCAGTGTCGGTTCAGTTCCCAAGAACAATTCATTGATTACCTGCCTGCGTAGAAGCTGTAGACGTCCAGGATCGTGAGGAGGATGTTGTAGGCAATTGGTATGAGATTCGTGACTTGGTGTGCATGAGGGCTCCGAGAGACAAAACACGCGGACACCATTCAGCGTACTAACTGCCGTCGGCAGCGTTTTCGAGGGTCAACTAATCACCGTAGAGGGCCGACATGACACATATTCGCCGTCGGTGTTATTGCTTATCGCAGGCATCGGTCTACTCACCGTGTACACTGGCCAAAAGGTCTAAGGTCGAAAGATATGATATTGCAGTACTCGGAACAGTTGAGAAGACAGAAAGATTAAACAGCTAAGTAATGCTAGGTAGTAATCGAGGATATAGGAGACTCTGGAGATGAGCTCGAGATGGGAAGAGCAATCATTACAGACACTGGGATGGAGGATATATTTAGTCAAAGAAAATGGTCTGACAATCAACAGGAACATTACTTACTAAGGAGCACTGTGGTGTGCTCGCCCAAAAGCATGGTAAGTGGCGGACCACGCGAGGACGAATGAGAAAGCTATTGGGCAAGAATGGTCAGAGGCAGCGATGAGCAGGAGGGACCAGACGATATCACTTACTTGGCCCACGTGCGGCATTCATTCACTACGTCGGGAGTCATCGACATATTGTCAAACCAAGGCCAGGCACAGACGGGTCCTTCAAATTCGGGACTCTCCCACAGGTCTGGATGCTCTACCGCAAAGGAGTGGGAGACCGACGAGTACATATCGTCCAGCGAATCGTCGTACAAAAGAATCCCATAGACACCGTGATCCAGAATGACATACGCTATCCCCACAACATTGGGTGAATACGTCTGACTCGCTCCTAATGCAAGAATGAAGTATGCGAGGGTGATAGCGGAAAGGGGCGGCCTCACGCTCAGAAAGAAAGAGATGGAGAAGCGCGCACCGCAGCCCTGAAAGCTGCGTGGATCCTCTCTCGAAAAGAGTAAAACACCGCGAACACTTGCGGCCGAGTGTGTCCAGTCGCAAAGGAGCATGCTTGAGGATTCAAGTTCTGACTGTGAATCAGTGAGCGTCAGTCGCTGGCAGGTCTGTTACCGATAATGTATGTGACGTACCGGTATGAGGGCATGAGCTAGTAAAGGAGCACCAACGCTCGGCGGTGTCAAAGACCCAATGCGTATAGCATGCAGGACTTGCTCACGGGACGTGATGCAGAGCAGCGGAGGATGGTGGAGTGGGCCAAGGTCAATATCTGCAACAGCGACACCATGTTCAAGTCAGCATCGCGCAAAGTTCAATCTAGGACGCGGAAAAGCGACTCACGACCAAAAGATGTGGCATTCTCTCGAGGTGCAAGGAGAAAGCGGCAGATAGGGGTGAAATGCGCCATTGGAGAGTGTAGAATTCAGACGGGACAGCACACGAGTGTTTTATAGTGATTATGCCCTAGGGTATCACGGTGTCATGGACCATTATCAAGACGAGACGTTAGGGACTGTTCGTAAACATCATAACAAAAAGTGTGAACTAAGACAGAAAAGTCGAAGTATAGTAGGTCATCTGCAACGGACATGAAGTACCTGATATCGAGATGAGATTAAAGTAGGAAGGTAAGAGGGAGGAAAAGATGAGAATGTGTCTTCAGGTAGCGAGCCTATCGCAAACGGGACCTCCGAACTATTTCGCCTTCTGCTTGCCACGCGCCTTCTCAGACATAGCAGGCGCAGACGTCGCCGAAGTCTGCGAGGCAGGCGTGCTCGCGAATGAACCTGGAGCCGTCCCACCGGACGCGGAGTGGTTGATGTTGCTCCCCAAGGGCATTGAGAACGGAGCCGCATTGAGCAGGTCCGCCATGCTGTGAGGCGCTCATCAGTGACATGACAGGAGACGAGCAAGTGTGATATGACTTACGATCCGTACTGTCCGCTGCCACCATTAGCGGGGAAGGCCCCGTTTGCGCTGCGAATATACAAAATCGAATTAAGCAAGGTTGGACATGGAAGCCGATGTAAGGACTTACGCGTTAAACATGTCGGCAGGCATGATAGCCTGGTTCATGTACTGTTGACCCGGTCTGCAAAGCGTTAATCAGTGTAACCGCCAGATAAGAATCGCACGAGATGAACGTACACATTGAAGGCTGCAGATAGCATCTGCTGACCATGACCAGCGGTGTCCGATGCACCAGACGCACCTGGTTGGTTGCTGTCGTACATCGGGAGCGTAACATCCATCATACCCTGACTAGATCATGATCAGTACCGAGACAGTTAACAAAGAAAGCGACAGACGTACGGCCTCATCAATTGACCACCCGAAGGAGGCATCGCTGGTGACATCTGCATCATGTCGGGGTAAACGAAGGTCCCGAAGTTGGAAGGATTGGGTGCGGAAGGAATGGGCACCGATGGCCTATCCAGATGATGGAGATCAGATCGGCGTAGGATGATGAATGTACTGAGGAACGTACTGAGGTTGAATCTGCATATTGCCATTCCCGCTCCCACCTTGATTGCTAGGGACGGGGACCACAGCTCCCGCAGTAGCCTGTCGTGAAGCTGGAACAGAAGAGTTCACGCTAATCAAAGTGTGAGCCTGCAGATCTAACGTGAAAAAGAAAGGTGGAAACTCACCCAGATTGAGACAGAACCGCCTGGGAGGATGTAGCGCCAGACGTGGGTCCTTCCGAGTCATTCCCAACAAATGCGCGGAACTTGCGCTTCTTAACTCCGGCACCACCAGGACCGGGACCTCCAGCAGGCGGCGAAGGACCAGTGATGGCAGTGGGGTTGAAGGTAAGGTCGGCGATCGTGAAAGAAAGAAGGCCGTCGGGCGCAGTTCCCTCCGCGTTCCCGACCACGAGAACGACTGAGTTGGGAGACGGGCAGGCGGTGTGTGCCCAGCGAGGGGTCGCCTCAAACCGACAACTAAATTGGAATTAGTTGAATGGAAGCTTATGGAGGATGGAAATGAGGCGCACCGAATCAAAGACGGTTGGTTCGCTCCAAACACGTACGCCATCGTGGCCAGCGTGAAGGTACGTGATCCATCCGATAGGATCTCCTGCCCAGAACGAACAGTGCCGATGACGAAACAAAGGGTCCCTGGTATGTCGGGGATGCTGTCTTGATATTGATCGGAAGAGGGATCACCGTTAACGGGGTAGGCAGACATGGCGTCGAGAGAGATGAGGTCGGGAGCGTTGGGGGCATGAACCTTGACGAGACCAAGAACGATGGTTCCATCGGGGAAAAGAGGTGCGGAAGCTGGAGACCAGAGGCGGAGTCTCGAGTTCCTAGCCCCGAGGTTCGTGTATCGAACGGTAGTACGGTAGACGTGATGCCAGGAGACCGAGTTTCCGCCACTCGGTAAAGTTCTGTTGGTCGCAACACGTTCACCAGAGGTGAGAAGGAAGAAGTCGTGAAACATGAAGTTGGTCATTGTGAAGAAGTGGTAGGCGTGCAGAAGCTCGAGAGGGTGTCCTGAGTGATCAAACTTCGTCAAAAAAAAGGAACTTTTATAGGGCGAGGAACGGAGAGCGAAATTCACCTCGAAATCACTGGCGCAAGTCAGCACTAAAAGAATGCACCCTAAAAACATGGATTTTCACGATCTAAAGGGTCATGAAGGGTTAGCAGCAAGAATACACGGCAAACTGAGGATGAAACATACCTTCATGGCCGTCTCACGAAGGGGAAACATAGTACCAAGACCCTCACTAATTCAGTGAGGTGCTAAAACCGGCATGAGTTGACCAGAAATGAACCGCATAAAACGAAGGGCGTGATTGACCTTTGGAAGTTGAAACTTCGGAGTCCATGGCGGTGTCTGTGAGCCCATCGTTATAGCTAGCAAGAACGGTGGACTGGGAAGTGGGTTGACCAGAAATGAACTCAGAAATGAGCCGCATAAAACAAAAAACTCGACTAACCTTTGGAAGTCGAAACGTCGGAGTCCGCGACCGTGCCCGTGAGCCCATTATTGCAAGCAGCGATAGCAAGAACGGTGTCGGAAGAGAGATGCTGAGAGCGCGAGTGATCGAGCCACGCAATTTTTTGATAGCGTAGATTGAATATTCCTATGGCGGAGCTCGAAATTCGGATACATCATACTGCGCGCCACCTCGTGGGTTATGGGGCTCAACAACCGTGTGCGACACTCTGCGACAATCCGAATCTTGCAGTCCAACGAGCGAACCACAGAGAATGTCAAAATAAGAAGAAGCCTACCCCGGAATATCAAGCCAGCACAATAGGAGAAGACTGAGTGCTACAACAGCCAGGAGCAACATCACCTTCGAGTTCTCAACCGTGTCGATAGTGCCTCGAGGCTCGCATTACTCACCTCTTGAGAATTGAAGTGCACAGGTCTTCCATGATTGCGAAGCTCATCCGTTGAGTACACAGGTAGGGACACGTATCGGAATAGAGACGAGCATCGCATGACACGAGAGACCCATGGCGATACAACACTGTGGCGATAAACATGAAGACGTCCATGTGTCTCACACCGTAGCCTTCTCACTGAAAATATTCCAAAAGATATTTATATTCCACTTTTACAGGTCAATCGTACAGGATAAGCAGTCGAAAACGAGTGAGCAGTGCCAGTCGGGGAGTGAGCAACCATCTATCATGTTGTCCACAAACTTCGAGCATGGTATATATAGGGGAGAAAACTCGGACCCGCTTTGGAAAATCGTGATTCTTGAGGCAGGATTGCGCTCCCGACAGGCTTGAGTAGGGCTTGAGCGGTGTAATATAATTTAGCGTATGGGAAGACTTAGATCAAGCGACACGCTACGGGAAATGGATTATCAGACTTGCGGAGTTTGATAGACCGCTTCGACAACTTGATCCATTAGCCTTGTTCAGAGTGCTCATATCGAGCCCTCATAAACGCAGTATATGAGCTCGTATATGAGCTCGATATGAGTTTGATATGAGCTCCAGCACAGCCAAGAGGCTTTGCCGAACAGTTTCTGCCTAATGGGGCAGCTCAGCTCATATCGAGCTCATATCGAGCTCATTTACGAGCCTCATATGCGAGGCCTCAATATGCGAACTTTGAGCAAGGCTATTTTAGCACGACAATAGCTATATGAGCTCAATATGAGCTTCAGCACAGCCAAAGAGGCTTGCCGATATGAGGTGTGCTAAGCGAAGAGCAGTTTCTCCCAGATGAGGCAGCTCAGCTTCTATCGAGCTCATATACGAGCCTCATATGCGAAGCCTCAATATGCGTACTCTGAGCAAGGCCAATGAGCAAGAGGGCTTTACCGAAATAGGCTGCTCGACAGTGAAATGAATGAGGAGCAAACACGAACAAACGAAATGGAGACATCTGCGTTAGAAGAAGGTTGATGGTTCCGGAAGCCATAAAGGAAGGCTAGAACGATAGTGAAGAAGCTCTTTGGCGAAGATGTTGGGTACAGTAAGTCCATGTCAAAGTATGTGATGGGTATGCTTGCGGTCACTTGGCCCGGCGAGGCAGGGCGAGGCTACTTATCGAGCGAGTTTACCGTGACAGCGATGCATCATGGGAGTGTCCAGCCTGATGATGAGAAACTTCAAGTTCAAGGATCACGAGCCTGAACTTAGCAGGATATAGAGTAGAAACAGTAATGTCTATCGAGCAGCCTAGTGTCGTCTGTGCGAAGTCAGACTACCCCAGTGAGTCCGAGCAGCGAAAAAACCCCAGATAAGTATGTGGCTCGTCAACATATCGGTGTTCGATGCTGGATGTGGCGTTAAGAAAGTGGACTTTTCGGTACGGCCCGGTGCCGGTCTGTTGCGCCGCAATAGGCGCTTGTCTATTTTTGGCTCAGGCGTCTGTCGTTCGATGAGCGCGGCGAAGCCTCAGAGGCTCAAATATCTCAACTCGTCTCTCTGTTGAGCCCCAAGTACTTTTCTCACTGTGCCAGTGATCACGCAGGTTCTCATCGTCCATACCATACGGCACTGGCATTCTCATACACGAACACACCACCTACGTGATCTACTTATGTATACCTGCTCTGAACTCTTCGATCTTATTTGGACCTCCTTGCACTCATCATGGTAGTCGATTTAAAAGTATATATGAATTGTAAGGAGTGGTGTAAATGTGTAAACGTGGTAACAAATACGGTGAAAATGGTGTAATGTAAAGAAAGGACTCATCGACCAGCGACCGAACCCTACCTCCTCAACGCCGACGCTACAGCTTTTGGAGGTTTAGTAATCGGTTTCGCCTTCCCCTTCCTCCTTCCATCGATCTCCCCGTCCACCATGACCGCCGCATCACTTGAACCTCCAACCACCACCTCCGTAGAGTTTGCATTGCCCCCCTCTTGCGCCACCGACAAACCCGGCACAGGACTCGTGGCCACACCAGCCGCAGTGCCACGCAATGCCGAGGCTGGACTCGGTGATGTCGATGAATGCAGACCATCGCCGATGTCCTGAAAGACTGTTGAGGCTTTACGCATTAATTGACGTGTATTCCTCACGTAGTTCCGTGCCTCGGGGGACGCGGGCGTAGGAAAGTAATAGGGGGCTTCGTAAGGGCGTGTACGCGCAATGGGTGGAGACGGGAGAGCGGCTGATACGGGCGCCGTTTCGAGCGTACAGGCACTATTTGACGACGAAGCGCTCGGTTTTCTGCAGTGCTTGGGAGGACGTGAAAGTGGAACGACTGTCTTCTTTGGAGCTAGGGAATGAAATGGGATGAAAGGAGTTAGTGTGATTGAGCGTCAATGGCCGGATAGGGCAGTATAGAGGGGCGGATGACGAAGATGACAGGTGTGCTTACAGGCATCAGTGAGTGAGGCGTTGGACTGACTACACAAACTGCGACTCCGTCTCGGTGCACGAGGACATGGATACTTGCGTTTAGGTGCAGCTGATGCTGGCGTTGGTAGAGCTGGTGCTGCTTTGGAAATGTTCGGATACTTGTCTACTGGAACTGGAGCTGTCTGTGACCTTTCGGGAACAGTGCGTTCTTTGTGCCAGCTCGCCTTGGAGGGAAGCGAAACCGAACGACAGAGCTTTCTGTGGCCCTTCGGACGGACGCCATCAGCGGAGCTGGAGACTGGAGGCTGTGTCGACCGTTTGCCGAAGTGGGGGAGGTAGGAGGACGATGATCCTTTGCGAAGGGTCGGAGGCCTCGGTTGCGCGACTTTTGTCTCATCGATGGGCGTGAGTCTCACCGATTTCACCTGCTCAGCGCACTTGACAGCCAATGGTGGTCGGGAGCGGTGTTCCGAAGAGGATGGTGGCGATGAGGGGCGTTGGGAGGACGGAGGTGGGAGGACGAAATTAAGGGCACGATCAGGGAGAGAGGGTAGTGATGGACGTGAACGCGCAAAACGCGTGGGAAGGGTTGGTGGTTGGTCCGGAGAGTCGTGGGGAGTACGTATGGGATCGGATGCCGAGGGGCCCGACCGTGGCGTCGAGGAAGATGAAGAGGAGGATGTCGACGGGACAGTCGAAGTAGTCACCGTTGAGATGCTACTCCCTGCGCTCCTGGATGTGTGAAAGTAGAAAGGCCGTATTTGAGTGTCTGAGGCCTTACGTAGAGGCGGAAGCGCGAAGCTCAACACAGTCGCCAGGACGCTCTGTAGGGTAGATCAGTTTCTCATTGAGACACACAACTGAAGCCACGTACAAGAATGAAGCCGCCGAGAGCCTGCGTTGCGCACGAGAAGTAAATCGCCAGATTCCACAGAGCATCAGGCATGGGAAGCGTATTCAAGGTGGACTGAAGTAAAGCGCGTTGAGCTAGGCGGATGCTGCCTTCAGTGGGTCGATGGCATCAGTGGGTAGATACAAGGCGAGACGGACCAGAGGGGCAGCGCTGAGATGGGAGCGGGCGGCTTATTATAAGCGAAGGCTTGTGGGGAAGCAGTGATGAACTGAGACTGAATTGGCAAGATCAAGATGGAGGACAGCCTGATGGAGATGTTGACTAGATGTATTTCATCCTCACTGGCTACAAGTCATCCAGTCTAAGACCCGGTTTGACATAAATGTTACTGTGGTGAACGGATTGCGGGTGGTCCGGGGTGGATAGGAGGACGATCGAACGCCCTCTGGCGTAGGGCGTAAGCATCAGAGCGCAAACAGATGCCTGTGTCCGCGAGATGTAGTGCAACCCTTAGTAAGAGGACATGTAGCTTTAAATCCAGACCCAGTAATAAGAATAAAACACATAGAGGGACGTCGTGGGTGGAAGAAACGGGTGGGAGCGGACGAGCGGGACGGGTAACGGGCTGCGCGCCTGTACAGCCTGAGAAATATTGCCTTGGCTTCTCATCCGAGTCGATCTCGTTTGCATATCCACAGGCCACAGGCATCCTCAACTCCCCCCAAAGTCTTTCCTTCACGATATATCTGTACCAGCCATGCCTCCGCGAGGAAATGAAGGCCTTGACTTCACCCCAATACTGACCCACTACCTCTTTCTCTTCACCTCCATCCTTGCCGTCGTACGTTTCCCAGCTCTTACGTTCAAACTCACGCCTCTGACTCTTCACCCAGGTTGGCTGGTTTGTAGCCTTCATATCCCAGGCTGTTGTCACCGCAGAACGTATGTCTCTCTGCTCTTTGTTTTTTTCTTTAGTTTATGGTAGTAACCGTCTACACCAGGCGGCCACGGTGATGTCGGCGTCCTGTGGTTCGCCATTTTTCTTCAACTCTTCCTCATCCTCGGCGTCTTCTACACCCTCGCAAGCGATTCGATAGCAATGCATCGCTTTCAGATATCCGTCTTTGGCTCAATCGCAATCACCTTCGCAGTCATCGGCGTCAACCAAGGCATTTTCACCGGCATCGCTTCCCTTGGTGCCATGGCCGCAGGCTGGCTCATCCTCTCCGTCGTCGACATCCTTTGGGTCCTCTACTTCACCTCCGAGGAAGACTCCCTTACTCTTCACATCTTCAACTCTCTCGGTACAGGCGGCCTCACTCCGCCCTCGCGCAGGCGCAGGGGAAATCGCGCACAGTCCGTTCACAACATGGGCGTCGGAAATGGTTACGGAGTTGGCGGAGGAGGATACTCGTCACCATCGGCTGTCGGTGCTACTCCATACGACGCCAAAGCCCCCAACAGCTTCGGTCCTACTGCGGGCGTTAGAAGTCAGGGCAGCTTGCACACTGCGAGTCTCCACGATGGTGTTGTCCCGAAGAGCTCAACTGGCGTCAATGGTAGCTTGAACGGCGGTACCCCCGCGATGCCCATGGCCAACCTACCGGCTGATAGTGCGGGTATGGGCTCGCCGCTGATGGGCCCCGGGGCAGCTGGCGTTGGAGCGGGAGGTGGTCCTCTTCCTGAGGATACGAGTGCGACTCCTTCGGATGGCAACTACATGTATAAGGCGAAGGCTCTGTACGCTTGTAAGTGGCCTATGTTCTCTGTTGCGAAGAGGCTGTGTTCTGATACGTACGTCATGCAACCAGACTCGGCATCTGCGGACGATCCAAACGAAATTTCCTTCGCAAAAGGAGAGATACTCGATATCATCGACAAGAACGGGAAATGGTGGCAAGCAAAGAAAGCGGATGGTACCATTGGCAGTACGTATTTTTTTCTTGCATGTTTTAACCAGGATACTCAGATCATTCTATATAGTTGCGCCATCAAACTACCTGCAGATTGTCTAACGAACCTCCCGTTCGCGCTCGCTCCCTGCTTCATCAACATCAGATCTATCTAATCACTCCTTGAATCACGACGATGACGGAATGCTCTACGAAACCCTCCCTATCCTCTACTCCCGACAACCCGCAAACATGCACATACCCCTTGAATAATATAAGCGAGCCTCCCTATCCCTTGGACTTCTCCTTTCATGACACAGCCGCTTGACATCCTTCATTTCTCCGGAGCTCGCTCGTTCTCCGTTTATTGTATATTTTCGGGACTTTCATTCACTTCTACACCGTTCTTGCCCTACCCAGCAAGCCCCCGATATTTCCGTTCGTCTCGTGTTGTTCCGTGTCTGCGACTCTGATTCTCTTCTTGTCAAATTATTGGATAGGATCTCTCCCATCCCATCTCTTCATCTCTTTTCCCCGCTCTCCTCCCGAGTCTATATCCTTTGTTTCATTCTCATTCTCATTATTTCTTTGTCTTCCCCCCCCCCTTTTCTTTTTCTCTTCCCCTTTCTGTCTTCTATCTCTCCTGGGTACGCAAGCTTCCCGTCCACACGTCCTGCAGGACGGTCTAACGATTTTTTCTCTTCTTCTCTCCGTTGTCTAATACAGTAGTAGTAGTAGTCTCCTCGTCTTTCCTCTCACCAAACCCTGTACGGACCGACCGGGTCAGATACGTTCTGTACGTCCAGCTGAACACTACTATTATGTGCTTTGTTTTCTTTTTCTTTTTCTATCTCTATCTCTCTCGCTATCCCAGATTTGCACGAGCCGTTGAGATGGATGTGAAAGGTACGGTAACAGTAGGTTGATGAACGAATTAGACGTTTTCCTTCAGGTGGCAACTGGTGGGATGCAAAAAATCTTGTGGCGTAGATCGTCCCCCCAACTCTTTGTGTGGCCCACGAGTCGGAAACCACTTTGATTGCCATAGCAATGTGTTAAAACGAGCTGTTGCTACATCAACAAGTCGTGTATGTATGTATGAGTGTTTCCCATCTTCATTTGCGACTCGACAACGACAATAAACAACGGGAATACCAGTAAAGCGACAGCCTGAAATAGTTCAAGGTAACTGCGCACGACGAAAGATGAGACTCACCAGTCCTCAGTATTCGGTTTAGAGCCATACAGAGAGAATGGTCGATCCTCAAAAGTCTTCGTCATACTTCCAATGCCATTACTATTTATCGTACACCGCTCTCGAATATAGACACCGTACCGACGAGAAGACGGATCTTACCGTCGCCTGCCAGGCCCACTGCCCAGTACTACCAGCTTATTACTCTTCTTCTTCCTCCCGCCTACAGCTCCTCCAGCACCAGCTCCTCCACTCGCCCTCTGCTCCATCTCATGCCATGCAAAGTCCAAATCCCATTCATCCTGCTCGTCCCTCAAAGTCCTAGGCGCTCTCTGCCCACCAGCGCCAGCCGGCCTTGTCTCTCCTCCTCCAGATCCCGAATGTGCAGCCGAAGCAAAACTTCTTGATCCCCAAGCTCCACTGACATTCTGCGGCGGCGGCGCCACCGTCTCCTCCTCTGCCTCCACCTCCACATCCTCAACCATCATCTCCCGCGGAACCTCAAACCCAAACGCCTGAACCTCCGCCTCCGCACCCGTCCTCCAAGTCCTTCCCGCTCCAAAATCATGATTCAACCTCTCCTTCTCCCTCTCCTCCGCCTTAGCCTTCGCCCGATCATCCTTCTTCCCCTTCTCCTTCCTCCTCGCCCTCCTCGTCTTCAACGCGCCCTCGAAATTCCGTAGGCCGTCCGCACCGACGACACCGCTGAGATCGGCTTCGACGAAGACGACGTCAGCGCCTTCGGGCATGTGGCTCAGGTACTTGCATCGTTTGCGGAGATCGTCGTTGACTGAGCCTTCGGCGAAGGACTCGACGCGGACGGTTATCGAGTCGGGGAAGGAGGCGTAGCCGTTGAAGTGCGCGTTGAGGATCTTGATGTCGAGCGGGTGGAGGAAGATCGGCATGCCGGACGCGGCTTGGTAGTAGTAATACGTCGAGGTCGAGGGAGGAGGTGGATTCAAATTCCTACGTTGACGTGGATTACGCTGGGATTGGGATTGGGGTTGCGATTGAGGGGACTGAGGAAACTGAGTCGGAGCAGAGATATCGACAGCAGGGACTGTGTTGAAGGGTGATGCGCGTGTGGCCAGATACGCCTGCGGGACTTCTGACGCGTCGGGATTAGTGACCACGGCGGCAGCCTCTTGCTCGAGTTTCCTCCGCATATTATGGTGAGAAACCCGAGCTTCAATATCATGCTGCACCTGGACAGCTCTGTCGATCGAGTTCCTCAACACGTCCGTATCGAGGGCGGTAGCCTTTGCGACCTGTACCTGTACCTTCGATTCCGCCGCCTCAATGAACATCAGACTCAGATTATCTCCCAAGGATGCTAGCATTCTGCGCTCGACTGCCAAGTCATCTAGATCGCGAGTCAGATTCTCAACGAGATAGGTAGGCGAGGCGAGCATGAACTTGGAGTAGGTGTAGACATCCGGAAGGAAGTGGAATGGAGCCTGATGAGGTGGTAATAAATCCGAAGGCCAGGTGGGCGAGCGTGGGAGGGCCAATGTCGTTATCTGAGGCCTCTGCATGAGGCGCATGCGAAGAGTAGAACCGTTCAGACCACGGCCATTATCGGGAGAGGACGATGAGGAAGAAGCCTCGGGATGGGGCTCGTCAGCTTCGTCTTCGTATTGTGAGGGTCCATCGAACCAGTGTACGCTCTTGAGTTGCTTCTCGTTGACGGTATCAAAACAGATGGGGCATCGGATCCACTTTGGGTTGGCCGACGTGCTGAAATAATGTAGAATACAGGGGAAGCAGAACACCTGATAGATGGGGAGATTATGATGAGGATAGGGTAAAGGGGTTGGATATAAACAGAACAAGACTGACATGACCGCATTTCGTCATTCTGGGTGCGGTGGGCGGTGAGAGGCAGATGGGACAAGTGGTGTGTCCCTCGGCCTGTTGAGAGAGTGAATGCTCGCCGCCTGCAGCAGATGCAAATGCCGATTTGCGAGGAATGATGATTTGTAAGATATCGTGCCATTGAAAGTAGCTGAAGGTGGAGGACCGGCGTCATGAATATCGCAAACTTCAAGAGCAGGTACAGAAGACTCACATGTCCGGATCAGCAAAGTGTACAGTGTAGTCCCCGTTGGGATTCATAACAAATCTATATTGTGCGTTAACGAACCCTGAGATGTGTGAGACATGGTATCAGTATATCGGGTATGGGGTGACATTCATGTATGATATTGAGAGCATCGACTCACGCTCCTTATTCCAGACAGCCTGGTTGGTGCCATGTCTTCTGCTCCTCCTGGGTAGACTCTGCAGCTGGTGAGTCTGCCTGGGAGGAAGAGAGAAGTTAAGGAGATGATTGAGCGACTGCGACGAAGCCGTCTTGGATGGACGTTTCGGAGTCGATGGTGCAGTTTGCTGACCAACACCGCGTGTGGTCATTGAGACCAGAAAATAAGCAGATAATAAGTGAAGGGCTGTTGTGAGCTTTGGTGGGCTTCCCGAGTAGAGGGAAGTCGACCACCAAGAGATGCAGAGAGTGCGAGCCGACCCGCAAGCCATGACTCAATGGCTACCGCGCACGTGCTCCGATCCCGAAACACAGCACTTTATTCAACACGTTCGCTTTTCAACGATACGTCCTATACTCGTACTACTAAACTACGATGGCGAAGGGCAAAAGCGCCAATCCAGCCGATGCCTTCCGTGCGTTATTTTTCCCCCTGTTTATGTGCGGAAACTGACTTGTCTTCAGGCAAAGCACAACGGAAGAAGGAGCTGAAGAAGGTGCGTGCACGCCCAAGCTGTTGTAGGCCCGACATCATGTAAATAATCTCATTTTCTATCCAGTAGAACAAGGCAGGACGTGCCAAAGCTCGCGATTTTTCCCTTGTCAAAAAGGACACCAGAGGTGCGTCAGCCGTACACCTCGGAATCACGTCACTGACTCGTTCATATCCCCGCCTCCTCTTCCGCTAGATATCGAGAATGAAATACAAACATTATCCTCGAACCCTGCGCTTTCTGCAGCCGAGAAGCAGAGGCTGAAGGATCTTCAGGCCGAACTGGAGAAGGTCAACCAGAAGAAAGAAGAGTATGTCGCTGAACATCCAGAGCATCGCAAGCTCGTGTTTCGCGCCCGCAAGCCCAAGACGGATCAAGAAGGTGATGGCGATGGCGAGAAGGAGCTTCCAGTGGACAGGACGAGGAAGCTGTTCGACAAGAATGGCCTACCTATCCATCCCGAGCGTAGTATTTACTATGACCCTGTCATGAATCCATTCGGTGTTCCTCCTCCCGGAATGCCATATATCGAACGACGTACGTCTCGTACCGCCCCCTTTACTCCTAGTATGTATTCTGACCTTTATTTTCTGTGTTCTTTCAGCGTTGAGGCCGGACGAGATGGAGCAACCTCAGGAAGAGGAGGGTACGAGTAATTTCGCAACGTTTTTTTTTTACTTTACAGCACTGATGCTCATGCCCATACAGAAGGTTCCGACGACGATATTGCAATGCCAGATGGTCCGCCTCCAGGAGAAAATCTCAAGCAAGAAGAGGAAGAAGATAGTGACGACGACATTCCGATGCCAGAAGGCCCACCTCCGCCGAAACCTGGTGATCGTAAGTCCACCGCACAATATTGGTCTACGTTAATTGACAATATTCATTATACTGTATCAGTTATTCCACCACCACCCTTACATCTCCCTCAACCACCGTTTCCTCCACCGCCTGGTCTATCATCGCCGTCAGGGCACCCTTTCCTACCACCTTTCCCTCCAACGATGCCTCCATCCCCTTTCCCTCCAAACTCGATGCCACCATCTTCCGGCCTGCCTCCTTTACCAGCAGGGTTCCCTGTTCCGCCACCGCCACCAGGTTTTGCGCCATCAAGCTCCGCAATTTCACCTCCACCGCCCGGACTTCCTCCCCTTCCTGCTGGTTTCCCTCCACCTCCAACCCATGGATTTCCTCCTCCCCCTCCTCCTCCCCCAGTTAATATGCTTCCTCCAGGTTCTCTCCCTCCCCCTCCTTTTGGCCACCCGCCGTTCCCTCCAGGTCCTCCGGCGGGATTTTCTCCGTCCTTCCCCGCGCCTCCCCCAGGATTCTTCCCTCGGCGCCACCAATCGAACACAGGAGCCATGCAGGATCCTCTCTCCTCGGTCCCGCATCAGACTTTCCAAGCTCACAGAGCTGCTCGCAATGCGCCTCCACTCCCACTGCCTGCACACATGCAGCCGGACCGCCCAAGCCACTCACAATCTGGTGGTGCAACGATCTCCGCGGAACCTCAGCTCCGCGATCTGAAGAAGGAAAGCACTGCGTTCGTTCCTACCTCCGTCAAACGTAAAAAAGGTCAAGCCGCCGGTGCTGCTGCTGCTGGTACTGGTAGTGCTACCTCCGCCGTAGGGAAGATTAATGCTGCGCCGAGCACTGGTGACGATGACGACGGGAATGCACCCACGGGGGCGAAGAGACCGGATCTCATGAGTACATTGAGAGAACAGCTGAAACTGTCACCTGTGGTTGGAGGGGAGAGCACGAAGCCTGCCGATGCGAAACCGAAGGGTGACTATGAGAAATTTGTGGAGGAGATGGGCGATATTTTGGGTTAAGGTACAGAGTGAACCAGTCGATGGGCCGTCTACGTTATCAGGCGTACGCAATTTTCTGACGTTGGTGGTCGTCGTCGTTCCGCTACATTCAGTACTGCATTGTCGCATGTAACCTCACTGCTATACGTGTGGTAGCGCCGTATTTACTCCTTTCTCTTTATGGACTACGATGAACGAAAGTCAACGGTATGAACACCGTTGGGTTCCAAGGCCCTGGCAATTATGCTCGTAGGATCTTCTGTCGCGAAGATATTTGGTTTCCGCTTCACTACTGGTGGAGGAGGGAAGATATCTGAAAATAACTCTCGGTCATGCACAAGAAGTTCTCCTCAGACCGAGGCCATGAACGTCTCGCCCATCCGTCTTCCGTATAGTCCAACCACACTGCACACGAACACGTATTGGCTTTACGCTCAAGTGCCCTGGGACTGGTAAGCCAGGAGTCCTCTGGGAATATACTTGCGACGTTGCACGCCACAACTCTAATGAGGAAACCCTCCCTCTCATCATAGTGCGCGGATTTCAAATGGACACAACGGATCTGACGATTTTAGGTTGTGCTAACCAGGACGGGTATGTGTGAGAAGGACATACGTAAGAAGAAGACGCCAATGTTGTACTCCTAGGTCTCGTTCCAGTCCTGATAATATGCACCTTTCTGTCTCGGACATGCCCAATTCCTCTCTTCGTTTGTGACCGACTCGTCCTCAAAACCTCGCCTGCTGGAGTAGTTGCTTCACCTCTTGCTTTTCCTTCGTCCCTGCCCTCCTCGACGTTCTTGCCAGGTGAGAACACGGGGATCATACAACAGCGGACGTATGAAGGCGACTTGAAAAAGGCTCAGTATGGCGGTATCTATGCATAGTGCAAAACTTGTTGGCCTGATACTGGAGGGTATGGTGTATGGTGTGCTCGACTTTCCGTCCTTGCTGAAGCTTGTGACCTGATCACCGTTTGAATCTGTGCGCAGGATGCCTTTTTACCCTGTTTGTTATTGTCTTGATAGTCCAAGCACGGTCTGGACGTCGATTCGAGCTCGCACAGTATAATTGCATACTCATGTTCGCTCTTGCCACAGTCGTCAGTCATTTCACCCTGCTTAATCTTGAGAGTCAGCGTCACTGATTGCGTTTCTGCTCCTGTCCAGCATCTAGTCCTGGACTCTATCCGGGCGTACAATACCTTCATTCGTAAAGACCAATCTATACACAACGTCGACAACTTCCAAGACCCGTTCTCATATGTACGGATTGGGATCTTTTGGTGGATGGTGCGTGTCCAATTTTTTTTGCTGAGTTTACAGCAGGATGACCGGAATGTGTATTGTCATAACGAACAGACTTTGACGTGTGATGCCGTCTTGGTGAGTTCCTTAGGCGCTAATTAAACTAGGCGTATCCTAACGTGCCATACGCCGTCTACGATGAACGGCAGATCGTAAGGTGCTGGGTACTGTATAGAGGACGCAGGAAGATAGTCATTCCAGCGGTACTCGGTTTTATAGGCGACCTCGGTTTGTCGTTCATCTTTGCAACACATAAGTTTGAAATCTTGAGGTCGCTCATTTATAGCCTCCAGTATCTTTGGTAGGCATTGCCAGAGTTTGGAGCCAAGTCGACGTCGAATACTGGACCGAATCATTACAGAAATGGTCCATATGTTACTTCATCCTGACATTATGCACAAACTTTTACTCGACAGGTAATTGGCATCCCTCCTGTTCCACCCTGAATATTCGTTATCATCGACTAAATCGGACTTAATTATTGCCTCACCCCACAGTGGCAATCTCCTGGTGGTGTTTCTCTAGTGGACGACGGATAACACCTCGCATGAGGATCCAGGTCGTGCTACCTGTGTTGTTCGTTGTTGTGGAGAGCGGCGCTATATACACCATGGGCATGCTTTCTACCATCATAGCCCATGCAGCCGACTCGAACTCTATGTTCGCCGTCCTAGACTTTATGCCATCGCTCATAGTGCGTTCTCGACATTCTTACCATGGGAAATGATTGATTGAATAGAAACACTTTTGCATTGTGTAGGCTTTAAGCTATACACTGATTGTGCTCCAGCTCAAACTACGAGCGCAACCCGACCTTCTCGTTCCGGACACACGACATTCCTCGGAGCACGAGGCGAGTAGACATCTATATTCTTGAGAGGAGCACATGTATCCTGAATGTATGATCAATAAAGAACTGACCAACACCACATCTAACCAGGTCGGCGATATCTCTACCAGAGTGACGGAGACAGATACCACACATACGCACCAGCATTCACAACAACATCGAGAAGCGATCTCTTTCATTCTCCCTGCCAAGCATGATGGTGCCGTGTAGCCTTCTCTCACCACCTATGGTGCAAACGGCTTAGACGCCGCCACTTCTGTACACAACGTTGAGGACGGTGCCGCGGGCCGAGATTTGAGAATTTTCACTATCCCTCTTCCAGAAACACTCCTTTTGATGTAAGGAAGAGTTCCTCTAGAGGGATTATCCAAATTCTCAAAACTGGCAAAGATGAACTTTTGGATTTGGCCACCCCGCCAAATAATAATATTTAATTCATTTGTTTATTATTTTCCGAAAACCAAGGGGGGTGCCAGGAATTTTCTTTCAATAAATGGGGATTTCGACTTTCGCCGACGAAATTGGCCGCTGTACAAAAGTGGTGATGACTAAGCCGTTTGCACCATATGTAGCTGGTTCGGGACGTAAACATCCGCGTTCTTATATCGTCTTTCCTTGGCAGTGTTGCTGCTCGAACTCGTGTGAAGTGATCGATCCGCGGAGTGAACATAAAATTGGCTGGTCCTAAGAAGATTCAACAACCCGAACGAGTTTATGGTAGCGTCCATGAGAGTGTTGGAAACGAGGGAGCGGGACATTTCCAAACTACGTCTCGTAAAAATATAACCGGACGTCACGACATGAGTGGCCCTTCGAAGCTCAGGACCCATCAATGCCATTTTCACGTCCGTTAGTCAACGCGTATATCTCCCAGTGGGCCCTTCGATGAAACCAGCTTCCGTCTGAGACGATAATAGGCGTTGTCAGGGGGTCAATGGATGATACAATCGCAAGGAGTCCTGCTGAGGATAGGACTTCTTGTCGGACATTGCCAGGCGCCACCCCTAAATGTTATGCTTTTTAAAACCAAATATCATATAATACTGCAATTTTCGTATACTGCAATCAACTACATAAGAAACGTGTGGATTGCTGTGAGTCCGAACAAACAAGAACATCAGGTGTAACGATAATCGTATCGAAAAACACAAGGTGGCACACTGCAGCCAACGTGAGTAAGTTTGAATTTTGCCACCCCGGAATTACCCGTGCTGAAGTTGCTTGTAATGGAACAGACGCTCGACACAAGGTTCTTCAAGAACGGTCCTCCAGAATGAGCCCGCTCCTGTTTTCGACCATCGAAGTCACTCGACAGGTCTTTCACCGTACGGCCTTGTCCTTTGCCATTGTGAACCTAAAACCCATAGTCCCTGGCCGTCAGTAACATTCTATATTGAGGAAGTTCGACCTCGTTTGCTGACATGTGGAGGTGTGTCTTTCATAAGATGTTCTTGTCTGTCCAATACGCCCGGTGCCTCGACTATCCGACCTTAATCCGACCGAACTTACATCGTTGATGATCTCCGTTCAACGCGTCGGTCGCGTAATCGAGCGTGAATACCACGCTGATGGACTTACTGTAGCATGTCAGGTTAGTCGTTCAGTCCTCGTCAACGATCTTATCAAACTCAACCCGATGCCCATCGAACCACAGGATGGCAGAGCAGCAGGTCAAACGATACCGCATGTACATTTTCACCTGCTGCCTCGCAAGTATGAAGGTGATGCTTTCGAGGGACGGAGCGATGATGTGTATCCTGCCCTCGAACGAGCCGAGGGTAGTCTTCCTAAAGACTTGACATCGGCATCGTCGGAGCAAAAGCCTGCACGATTCAAGGTTGATGCAGACGAAGATAGGAAACCAAGGACTATGGACGAGATGGAGAAAGAGGCTAAATGGTTGAGCTCGTTCTTCAACCCAGACGGGACTGCGAAGGAGTAGACCACCGGTTACCCCAGATTAATTTAGATGTCAATGTACGTTTGCATCATGGAATCCAGATAGTTACAATGTATTCATACGTATAAATCGTGCTAGAACCGCTATGATACAAAAATCGTTCAAATGACATGTGTTCGTGACGAGTGCTCGTGACGAGATCTGGAGTATTTGAGGAACGACAAAAAGTTGTGCGAGCGAGGCCCAATGCTAAACGCTGTGAGCCTGCACAAGGATCACTGCGTGATGAACTGAGATCCTGAGTGAGTGGTGATTCTTCAGGTCATCGTACCAAAGAAGAACTTACAGTCTCTGCTGCAGCGTCTGACACGTCAGATTTACCGCCCTGCCGCTTCGCCTCCGAGTTCCCAATCAAGCTCATTTTTGGACCATGCGAGCTCAGTTCTTCCCAAAAGCGCGGGTTACCTGGATCAGCCAGGCATGTTTCCTTGAGTTCTTGCAAGTAGCTAGGGAAGAGTCATCGTCCATCAGCTCCTCAAGTTGTGTGCAGGTATCAAAGTAACTCACCTATTCCAGACCTCGATCTCGTCCTCCTGCAGGCAGACTTCCCTCAACTCCGTCAAGCACTCCATCATCTCGCTATACCTTCGCTTCGCAAAAGGCTTCATCACGATCTCACGCACAGCCCAGCCGAGATCCTCAACGGCCTTGCTCACCATGTCTCCACGGGAGATATTCTTTCTGAAGTCTTTTAGAGGTGCTGTGGTACCGACGATACGACCCGGCTCGAGTCTATCGTCAGCCTCTGGAGAAGGTGTGGGCAGCTTCCTTCTAGGACTTCTGGCAGACTCAGGCTTCCCATTCTTGACGTTCAATGGTGCTACTGGAGCTGCAGACTTGCGATTGAGCAATAGCTCTGCATCCTCATCGGATTCTGGTTCTGTGATGCTACCGTCATTGTCGTGGTCGTTTTTGCCAAGCTGTAGACGCTGAATGCCGCCGTTACTCTGCGACTGTGACTGTAACCTCGATGACCCGGCCTGCGATCTTGACTGGTCTTGTGTGGCCCTAAATTGAGATTGTGTTTGCGATTTAGAGGATGGACGCGGGGGTTGATCGAGAAGTAGGGGTTCGTCGTCGTCGTCGTGAGCGTGAACGTGTTCGTCCTTGCGCGCCCTTGGGGCCCTTTTTGGAACTGTAGCTCCAATTAGCCAAGGCTCCTGGAGAAACCGAGCGGAAAGCGTGGGATGAAACGAACCTTCTTTCACATTGAACGCGGTCTTGCATTCCTCGATGGCTGACCCAGCCTTCTTAAGAACACGTTGGGGTGTCTCGAAGTATTTGAGGAGTTCGGGGTGAGGTGGGGGTAAAGGGTGTGTCATAAGGTCTGGAACGACTGCGCTATGGAATAACGCTTGCTTCGTGCGATGTATAGCAGGGTTATACGATAGCCTCGGGTCAAACCACGGTTCCCTTTCGCTAGATGGCCCAAGCTTATGTCAAGAATATGGTTAGACTCGAGTAAGAATACATACCCTGCCTCATTCTTCTCTCCTGCATTCATCAAGTCGAGTGCATCTACGAAGTTATCCATCGCGTCCAATTGATCTTCAGTGGGGATGTACGGGTGCTTTGTAACCCGATCGCCACGCTTGTTCGTGAGGTATTCGAGGGGTGCGAAGTTGTATTTTCGTACATCATCTGCAAAAGGCATCTACGAAAACCATACATACATATGAGGAGACTATATAGAGACGAAGCTCTCTGGACGTACCTGCACCCACAAGAAATAGTCGACCTTCTCAGATCGACACGGTTGCAAGACACCCATCTTAGGGTCTGACCCGTCCTTGTTACACCAACGGGCGATAGCAAAGTAAGGATAATGCGATTTATCTTTCTTCTTTGGGTCATGCTTGTCGGCGCTCAGCATGGCTTGGATGATGGATGACATCGCAACCTGTTGATTAGGAGAAGATGGATCTGCCCAGATATATTGAACTTCGCCCATAGCGAGTTCTGGACGAAACTATAACAAAAGGAAGAGGGGATGGGAAAGTCAGCGGGAAGTCAAGAACGACGAAAAGATCGATTATACCGCGACAGACTTGAAGAAAGCACATATCTCAATTCCCCTCTTCGTCTCTAGGCGTTCAAATTGGCCGTCGGGACATGGCACATAACTACTCCCGTACTTGAACCCTCTCACTAATTCCTCCTTCTCTATTCGCTGGGAGAGGTCCACTGGGGGTTGTGTAGTCTTCTGCTCGTCATCGTCCTTGTCGACATCCATTGCGTCTTTGTCCTCTTCTTCTTCGTCTTCTGGGTCCTTTGGGAGAACATACTCAGTTCGCATCTGGAGTTCAACCCAGACTTTGTCCTCATCGTCATCAGGCTGTGGTGGTGGTGGGGGCGTCCCGTCGTCCTCTTCCTCTTCCTCCTTTCTTAGGCCGAAGCGTTTCCATGACTTTGGTCGGGCTAGTGCGGTGCATTTACTGGCCTTGACAGAGATTTCGAGGGAGTCGAGAGGGTAATTCTCTACATCCCCTAGACGAAGAATAGTGCCCAGGAGAGCAGATTTGACCTGCTTCACTTCTGGTCGAGTGATTTCTTGCAGAGCATATTCAAGGTTGCCCATGTAGCAGTTATCTGGAAGCTTGGACATAAACTTCCGATAGAACTTCTCATTCTCGCTCTATGGAAAGCAAAAGACCTCGTGAGCCCGAAGAATGTGAGATGTAAAATAGCCACAAACCTTCATCTCCGACTTGTCCTCTTGCTCGTATTCGAATTCTTCGTCATCAAATTCCACTCCGCTGGATAATATTGAGCATAGGGCGTATGCGTTGGGAAGACCACCTACATGATATTGAAATGAATGCCTAAGTCGTCCACTTTGCTGGCAATGTCTTCCCAATCTTGTATTTCAATCGGACCTTCCCCGTTAGTTAAAAGGACCATCTTGCGTGTCCATGTTTTCTTGCTAGCAAGGTAAACGCTTTGAGCTTCGATGGCCACAATAAGGCCGTCGATAGCTGTTGAAAATGTATGTCGTTAGATTGGATCAGTCGAGGAACAAAAGGTGATTACTACATACGATCCCCTGTGGTCTCAGAAGGCTGCAGAGCAGCGAGCTTTGCCATGGTGACTCCGTTCGGTTGGCCAACAGGAATATACTCAGTAACGTTTTCGTAGTCACCCCGTTTATCGTTCAGGGCATTTCGCGTTCCTTGGGCAAATGTTCGGTCAATGAATTCCTGCAGAAAGATACGTCGACATACCATCCGTGCCGAAGAGAATTACGCCACATTGATCCGTTTTCCTGCCATTGAATATCTGCATAAAGAGTGTAAGAGTCGTGCCAGAGCCTGCCAAAAAAACATCGTACCATCTCCTCCACCTTCATCATCACGAACTGAAGGGCCCATTCCAGGTGAGTGATCTCGAGGGTGACACCGTCCGGCAGTTCGATGCTGCGAGTGGCACCCATGTGTGGAGACACATCCACGACAAACATAGTGACCGTGTACTATAGTCAAACTGTAAGTTGAGATTCCAAAGAGTGAATGAGTTACTGACCCCTGCACGTTCTGCTGGCATGACTGCTAAAGGAGAGCCTCGAGACGATAGGATGGAGGTCAAGACAGAGTCGACGCGCTCTGTTGGCAAATGACGCGCCGACGCGACTTGAGTCACGTTGATGCCTGCGCACGTGGGCACGAGGACCCCGACAACCCACAATACTTATCTTCGAATTTCTTGATCCGACTTTCTTTGTCTTCGGAATGTAGAGAACTTGTGCCCCAGTGTTGTCCGTCCATCCCATTCACAACATGTATCAGATATGATCGTGAGTCGACAAAGAATATGCCACTATGCTCTTTATGACGGACATATACTTAGGTCGATCAAAGCAACGACCGTATTATCCAGGGCAATTTATGGCCAGTGTACCAAGTAGAAGCTTCGGTGGGATGGTCGAAATACTGCGCCCGGCTTACTGTGTTATAAGTTATAAGTATTACTCGGTAAGTATGCGATAACCGCCCGAGGACAATTATGACTGGACACAAGATTATACGGTGTATTCGTGTCGTGTCTCAACATCTACGCAGTTCGCCACATATCGTAGGCGAGGATCCCGAATGCCACGACGATGCCCCCAGCCCCCAACAAACTCCAGGTCGTAATGAGATCCGCCGCACCGCCAATGAGGATGTCCCACGCGTAGACGAGTACGATCGTGAGCAGATTCCCGACGGATGTGATGATGGGCCCCCATACTCCTAGCAGGATCTATCGATACATCATGGGTCAGCATCAAGACCCAGTAGCTGTGGCTCCGGAGTGAGCGGAACTGGCAGAGGGAAACGTACCATAAATCCAGAATTAAAAGCGACGCCTGTGATGCCTATGCCCAAGACTGACAACGCGATATGTAACGTATTCGGAAACCTGAATGGTTCCGCTCCCATAAAATGAAGTATGGGTATGAATATCCACAAGACCGAGAATGTCACGATCCCAATCGCCGACGTCAAGAAGTTCGCATGGAACCCAAATGGCGGTGGGTAAACAGCATCGTGGTGAACCTCCGGGCTATCTAAGTCGTCATCCCCCTCCCCTTCCTCTTCTACTCCATCAACCGTGAACAACGTGTCCCGAGATGTGGCGCTGGCCCTGGAAGGATGTGCATAGACTCCCCTACCACCACCACCAACGCTTGGTTCGGGCTCAAACTCTGGGTCAGACGGGAGTGCGGCGTGACGCTTGTAGAGGACTTGATAGAGACCGTAGCCGACTGAAGCGACCAAGGTCAGCAGATCGCCCATGAGTGGCCATGTATAGGCACTAGTCGTGCTTGGTGAGCTGGGGTTTCCTGCTTCAGGTGCCATTTCGGTAGAATCCTGTATGCCACCGTAAACGACGGCGAGGACACCAATTGTAGCAAGCAGGACTGCGGCGAGTTTGCGGAACTCCCAGGGGAGTTTGAAGAGGTGGACAGTGATGAGGTAGGCGAAGAATGCGTTTGTATTCCAGATGGCAGTCACATCGGCCACCCTGATAAATGGAGCGAAGTCAGACATGGGCCACAATATCAAGTACACGAAGAGCAGAGGACTAACGGTGCCATCGATACTGCCGCAAACCACATGAGAGCAGGAATGGTGACTCCCAAGGTCATAAGGAAGACCAGTCGGACGAATTTGAAGGTAGGAAAAGGAGTTCGTGATAGAGGTGTACCACTTCTTCGGCTGGGAGGCTCCAAGTGCTTCGTGATTGCGATCCTCAGTCCGTTCAAGAGCCGTCTATGAGAGTGGCCCGTCCATACAACAAGATAGAGTAGATGCAGAGGGAATATTATGCTGAATGATGAATGGGCGACGAAGCTGCGTTGAGGGTATTCTTAGCTGAGTAGCCTTTGTGATACAACACGCGACAGGGAAGCTCACAACAACAGAAAAGGTTGCTGAGTTTGATTAGACACAGGAAACAGACTTCGAGAACTTGGAAAAACTCACACGAAATCCGAGGCTGCTTTGAACGTACTGTCAAGAGAGCGGAGATGAGTGGCATGCCTAAAGCACGAGGTGTCGGGGTACGTACTCCCGTCAGCTCGCTCTCGGCCACGAAAGCCACAAGGGTGAACGCAAAGACCAGGATGGCGGTTACACCACCTAGATGAGGGGTAGCTCTCGAGTCTTCATGGGCTCTTGTCATGTCGATACTAGCTTGGAAGAGGGGGATGCAGTCTGAACTGAGGTCCTCCAAGAGTACTTTCGAGACGACTAGAACGAACCCCTGAAGATCTGATAGATAATAAGGAAGGGCAAGGCAGATAAGACGAAGATGTACTAGGTGAGCATTGCCGAGGCAAATGAATAGATAGGGAAGCGGATGGCCTTGAGCGTCGTCGAGTGTAATGCGGGGGACGACCTGCAGCGAATGATTACGGTCATCTCGGCATAACCCGACGACGTCCGTTCAAGTTTCGTTCTCCCCAACTCCTCACAAGCAGTCGCAGGCACTCACCTTCAAACGGTCAAAAGTCCAAAATGCTTCGCGCAATGCTGACCTCGAGCAGGCCCTTGCTCACCCGTCTACGAGCACCACAAACGGCCCTCCAATTGAACGCCTGCTCCCACCCACACCACCACCCTTCAACCCCCTCATCATCACTCGTTTTCGCCCGAGGCATGAAAGTCCGGTCATCCGTCAAGAAACTTTGCGATAGTTGTCATATTGTCCTCAGGAAGGGGAGGGTGTACGTTATTTGCTCAGTGAATCCAAGACATAAGCAGGTGCGTTGGACTAGCTCTCAGAGCTGAAATAGCATACTCATGTTTGACACAGCGCCAGGGATAGATGTTGCCAGAGCTTGTTGCTTGTTCTCAGGAATTAAAATTCACCAGTTTCTGTCATAAATCGTGACCGATTGAGCAACTACACCTTTCGAGACGACCACCGCGTTTTGGCCATCATCTCTTCATAAGATGATTGTTCTCGTCCAAGACGTTGTTCTGTTTCACCTAGAGCGGCGGACCTGCTCAACCTGCTGTCGTGACAACTTTCCCGGCTGAGATCAGGGACTCAATCGCTGCATGGTACTGCTCTCCGCTTTCAGCCATCAATGTGCCACGGTTCTCATTCCATACAAGGTAAGGAACCAGCTTTGTGTCAAGCCTTTGAGCCACTTCTCGTTGTTTCCTTTCGCCAACAGGGCACGCGCAGCACTCAGCACCGATCCTCAAGGCCTGGGAGCATTGCCTGGTAGGGCATCTCAGTCCAACCCTGCTGCTATAATTAGTTCTCCCACTGCTTTGTGTCCTCGATTCTGGTTTGCCTTCCTCGATCTACATTCATGGCACGCTATCGCGAGTGGCAACGCTTTGGGTGCCAATGATGTGTCAATGTCCTTTCATTGGATACAAAGGGCACTCTAAAGCTTATAAGAGCTCGCTCGACAGCTCACTGTCTGCAACCAGCTTCTCTCCGACGGACTTCAAACAACCTCTCGAGCAAGCATCGTCGACCACTCTAAGCCACACCGCAATGCCAAACTTCCTCCGCTCTAAAGATTCCTCTTCCTCTCTTGGGTCTGCCGTCTCGTCCAAAACCCTCGCGTCCACCACAAACTCGTCCATCAAATCTCCCTCCTCCTACATCTCTCACTCCACCGTTTTCTCTCTTGCGCCCTCCACCACCGTCGTCCCTTCCTCCAGGTCTTCGAACTCCTCTCTCAAATCCTACTCATCCAGCTCGACCGTCCGCGTCAAATCACCTCCTCCCTCCAACTCGGCAACCTCCAAGCCCGCATTCTCATCCTCTTCCTTCTCCCCTTACCTCTCCCACTCGAACGCACACTCGACCGCCCAATTCGCCGCCTCCACCGCTTCGTTCAACCTCAGTCCCCCTGTTCTCCCGACCTACCACCCCACGAGTCTCAACGAAAAGTGGCACTATACGTTCAAGAAGGGCGACCAGGTGTGGGTCAACAGAAATTACAGCTGGAGATTGGGCACGGTCTGTGAGGATGGGAGCGAGGAGATCGTTGAAGTAAGTCAACTCACTTCCACACTTCATTGACCATCCTGTCTTCGAATTGGGGAAACTGACGATCGTGTATGTTTGCAGGGCCGTAGGATGATGACCTACACTGTGACGTGGCAGAGAGGTGGGTTCACGATGCGAGGGGCGTTTGCGCCCGCGGAGGGTAACATGAAGCCCAACACCGAGTGGATCAGGCGGTTACTCATAGACGAGAGGGCGAAGATCATGGTTGTGGATGAGATGCCGAGGAACGCTGAGTTCGAGACCCGCTCGATTCTGGATTGAACGGGACGTGGCATGGGTTAGGGAGTGGAGCGTCTCGGTTCGTTGGTCACCGGTATCGTTAGTGAAAGGGGGTGTCACTCAGCAATCAGAGTAAGTATCGCGTCTTTCTTCCTCTCATTCACACTCTCGTTAGAACCAAGTACTATCCGCATCATAAAACCAAGTCGTACAGATATACATGTGAACATATGTTTTTAGGATTTTGTCGATAAGTAATAGAGTCATGTCTAACGCACAAAGGCGATCGACGGTCGTAACCGTCCGTAAAAAAGTATCAAACCAACAAACAACAGTAAGGAGCATCCATCCTACAACAAAACTAACAAAACAACAAACAAACACTGGCGCAATCAGAGAAAACGCAGAAGTATCGTGAAACTGGAGAGAAGAGGAAGACGTCAGGGAGATGCAGACAGCCCTTGTGGCCCAACGGGTAAGGTGAGACCAGCACCATTACACCTCGTATCCAAGAAGCCCACCGACCTGAAACCCTCATTCCACTACCTCCCTTACGAAGACCTCCAGTGTACCATCACTGCTCACACCACCAGGAACCACTAACAACAATGCCCCCTCCGAATCCTCCAGCTGCTCGGCCACCAGATCCAATCTCTCACGAGCTTCCCCAGCGAACAACTCAACCTCATACGTCTTCGCGCCACCGCTCGACTCCTTTCCAGATAGGTGATCACCAGCAGTGTTAGCTCGAGACAAGAATATGAGAGAAATCGCGCCTTGAGATACAAGGAAAGAGAGAGATGCGTGGGCCACCGGTGGCACCGCCGCGTCTGCTAGGACCGTCTGTTCCTCTTCACCGATGACCACGGGAAGCCCATACTTCGTCTCGGGCTCCAACTCTGGACCGCGAGAAATATCGGGAGCTGGAGTAGATGATTCGACAACGAGCTTCGTCTCGTCCGAGGTCTGGATGCCATCCTGGGGATGTTCTACCTCCTCCGCACTGATCGCAGGGCTCTCCTCCAGCTTCTCCCCAACCGAACCATATCCAATGGGATCAGTCGACTTCGACTCAGTCAAGAGCGAAGTCTCCTCGTTCACGACATTTGCATCTGGCTCATGGACGATACCCGATTGCGCCTGCGGGGGAGGAACCGACACGACATGCAGAATCCGCCCCAGAACAAGAATTCTGCAAAATACAAGCATACGCATGAACAGAAGGGCGATATGTTGCAGAGGCGGAGGAGTCGGCCCCTTCAAGGTCTCTTCGCTGTGATGGGTGTGGGGTTCACCATGCTCGGACGCGGGGGCAGAGTTGGATGTCTGCGAATGATAGTCCAGAGGAGGATGCTCTGATTCGGAGTCGAAGGGTTCGCTGTCGGATTTGTCGCTCTCTGGGTCGTGAACAGGTTCATCCTTTGCCTTAGACACGAGAACTGACTCTGTCTCCGGTTCCCATTCCTCTCGCTCCACCTCCTGCTTGTCCTCTTCGGCTATCTCGGGCTGGGAGTCCAAAGTTGGCTGCGCCGGCTTGGGAGCTGGCAGAGCGATATGACGTGCAAGCAGGGATATACCCCAAGACGCAGATGATTCCGAATCGCAGACATGTACGGGGCTGAGGAGGCACTCTCCGCCCGACGGTCCAACATTGACCCTGACGGTCTGGCTTGCGGTGGCTGCGAAGTGCAAGAATTTCTTGGATGAAGAGGTGTAAAGGACGTGTCCTCCCGCAGACTCGTTGTCAATAAGGCCATCCAATGAGAAGTCGACCATGCGCGTTTCCGTGTGCAAAGACACAAAGAAGACGCGGGAGGGTGCTTGATTGGAGGTCGAAACGAGAGCAAATACTCGCTCGTCAGGGACTTCGAGCGAGCGAAGGTGGAGGGTCGAGAGAGACGAGGAAAGACAGCGAGCGAAAACATCGCTGCTGGCGGTCGAGATGTAGAACGGTATTGCGTGTGTGCAGGAGAGGCGACCAGTCGGCGAAAGAGTAAACGAGGATTCGGGAGAGGATGTCCAGAGCGCAATGGGTTCATGAAGAGCGAAGGTCGTGTGACTGAGGCGAGGAACGAGTATCAAGATGTTTGCTCCAGAGACCTGTCCTTGACAATGATACTTGACACTAAGGTCATCCAAACCGGTTAACATATGGAGTCGGATAACATTCAGTCTGCATGAAACGCACCTTTCGTCGCTGATAGCCCAGCATCCCCAGCCTCCTTCATGAGTGATTTGTCCGACATAGACATCCTCGACTCCCTCAGAAGAGCTGGAACTGCGATGCTCCAGTACTTGCACATCCTCCTCCACTGAGTCCTCTTCTTCCCACGCCGGGAAGATCTCCACCCATGGATTCTCCCTCCTCAACACACACACGACGTCGTGCCCCGGCGCTCCAAGCCACGTACAGTCCCCACCCGGATGCTCAAGCCTGTAGGTAATCGAAAAGCGAATATCGCGCTGACCATCCTCCATCGGGCGTAACTTGAGCTTCAGCTGCAAACCGACCATATCCGAAGGAACACGGGGATCGGTCTCCACATCTCGGATGTCCACCAAAGACAATTCTGCGACGCGGTCATCGCCAGATGCCACATTCGAAGACACGGTCTCCTGTTGAGAACCGCGCTGCTCGAAGGTATAGGCTGCCCACTCCCCAGACGCCCGCCCTTCGATGGGCGCATCGGTCCACGCCTGAATCCTCACCCCATCCCGCTGCAGCTGCTCGGCCTCTTCGGTTTTCAAGCGCGCATTGAGAAGCAGCTCGACGCTGCTCTGCTTGTGTGATGCGTTTGGTGAGATGGCGACATCGCAATGGGAACCAAGAGCGGGCGAGAAGGAAAGGCTCGGTGCTTGTCCCATGGTTAGATAGACGAAAGATCCCAAGAGCTTAGCTGCAGACGAGACGAGGTGAAGGGGGAAGGGGGAATTGATAGAGTGAGGGTGGAGTCTGAGGCGGGACGAGAGTGTCTGAAGACGAGGACGAGTACTCAGAGGGCTGGCAAACGCCTTGATCACAGGCGCAAGACAACCTGCAGGAGTACGTGCTCTTCCGGACGATAACCAGTTCTAGATTGTTCCACTCCGTGAAGCCGTATTCAGGATCAGGGAAAGGCGCTCAATGGAGTACGTAGTGAGAACGCTCCCGCTCTGGACAACTCGCGTCATCAGACGCACGCAGCTTGCGCCCGCTCTGAATGCGCTTTGCGTGAGGTCTGGCGGGACCAAGAGTGCCGTTACACTTTCATAGATCGCACTGATCAAGAGATATGAGCCTAGGAATCCGTGTTGCAAGAGGGTTGAGAACAAGGACGAATGCAATTCAAATCACGAAAGTCCGTGATCTTTCGCTCTCCGGAAGTGTGGCGTGTGTGGCCCACATAAGTCAGCATCTTCACCGAGTCTTCACCGTCGATATCCTCGTCCGCCACCTCTTCCACCCCGAGCTCTTTGTCCGTTGCCTCCACGACTTCCGCCACTACTATTATGCCTGCGTCCCCTACTCCGACCATGACCTCCCCCTCGCCCGCGACCGACCCGATACCGTGATCCCACATTCACGACTCCACCTTGAGAGTCATCTTCCGTGTCGCCCCCGCCATGGTCATGATCTTCGTCACTGCCTTCGTAATCCTCATCATGTTCTTCATAATCATCGGGAACGATGAATGAGTCGTCAGCCTCCAAATGCCGCGCCTGAGGGCCAGGAGCAACAGCGGGAGCGGGTGTGTTCGTCCTTGATCCCGACCGACTAGCAGAGTTCGAGGCAGGTTTCCTAGCCTTATGCCGAGATGGGGCTTTCTCCAATGCTGCCTTTTCCGTCTTCCAGTTCCTAAGTATGCCCATATTTGGATATGGGACATATCAGCTGCGGGTAACTGCAATTGATTTGTAGTGGTAGGCGGGGGAACTAGCTCACTCTCGACGCTCATTCCACTCTACCATCTTCTCTCCTCCTTCTAGCCAGTCTCGATCTCCACTCGCGGCGAGCGCGTTGATGTGTCTCTCGATAGTGTTGTCGAGCGAGATGTTCGGGATCATGGGGACCTGCTTGTTCAGTTTCGCCCTGCACATCGGGCATGTACGCTTTGTAGAAAGAAACACGGTATCAGCGACCGAGGTGCAGAGATGATGATCGAATACCTACGTTTTCCTTGATCCAGCCCATCCCACAGAGCCCACAGAATGAGTGGCCACAAGGATTACCTAGATGTGGCACGGAGCTGTGGCGAATCCCAACATTGTCAGTATGGAGCTCCACTAGCGTCGGCAAGCACGAGATACGCAAGCACGCACAAGAGATCAAAACAACTGTCCGAGACATCGACGGGCCATCAGCCCCGAACCCACGAATACGAAGAGGTATATCCGCAAAAAAAGGACTGACATCGGACAAGTCATATTATCCTCGAACCCTTGCAATAACGACCGTATCCTGCCTTGTGACCCTTGTGACAGCGGCATCTCTTTCTCTTTACCCTTACTGCGTTTCATAGGTAACGAAGACTGTGGACTGGAAGAATGTGCATCTGATGTCCGGGCACGTTTACGATATCGGCGCTCTGGCTGGTGTTCATGGGTGCTTGCGACGGTCTGGGTGGCTTCTTCTCGCCCCAGGTCGTTTGGGCGGTCCAGTGGTACGGATGAGTCTTTCTTAGGCGAAGAGGCCGATGCTGAGATGTCATAAGATTGCTATGTTAGACTTCAGGCATTGAAACAATGTGTAGGTGAGAGAAGATTGGGTGGACACGTACTTCGTGTCTTCGCGCCAGGAAGACGAGGACCGGGACTCGGAGGGCTAGCTTAGGATCATGAATCAAAACAAGACGAGTGAATTCCAGTGCGACCTACGTATTGAAGTAATAAGCATACCGTGGAAGAATCGAGAAGAGACAAGTCTCTGGTCTCCTGAGCAAACGACATTTCTTGAGTACTTTGTTGCTTCAGGAAGAAACAAAGGTTTAACGCACCCTGTGGTGGTGTTCTCGGCGCGAAGCGATCCACAAAGCTTGACGGTCTCGATGAACTCAAGCTTGACCCAGCCGCTGGTGGAGCAGAACCATCAACTGCGTCAATTCTTGTACTTGATGCTCCTGCTGTAATTACAGTAGCAGCAAGGTTCAGCTCTACGCGTTGATCATAAAGCCATTCTCTCGTCTCCTGCTAAATGCACGTACCTTCATGCTCTACCACTCGTTCAGCTCTGAATCCAGCTTCAAAAGCGTCCACCTCCTTCAAGAAGTCATCGTCGATGGAGTCAAACGAATAAGAGTATGAGCTCGAAGGCGTAGCAGCCCTCCCACCCTCTCCCACCCCCTCCTCGTCTCCTCCAGGTGTCTCAAGGACAGAGCCAGCATCAGGATCCCCACAGTTCATATCAACGTCAGAAATGTGGTGCGAATCCGTGTTATGGTCGGCGTCTGATATAATGGTAGTAGAGCTGAATGTTCTCGTGGGCTGGACAGTAGGTTGGGATGAGGATGGCATCGGAGGGCTGGACTGGGGAGGAACGGGAGGTACGGATTCGAGTCCTGCTATGTTCGCACTGTCCCAGTCAATATTGCCGAAAAGGTCGGGAAGAGCATCGAATTCGTCTTCGCTACAGGTGGATGGCATGTTTGATGAATGGTCTGAGTCTCGATACGAATCCTCTTAGTGATACTGCAATGCGACGAATTTGGGTGATAAAGCTGTTTTGAAAGTGTCAATACGGTGTTGTTGAAAAGTATATGGAAACGCACTTCTCGGCCTATCCGTAGTATCTTCAATGGCGTAGACCGTACTGAAAAAGTATCCTTCGCTGGGAAGGTTCACAATGCAATGTTCGACGCGACAAAGCGCGACATCCCCCTAAACGTATCGTGGGAATCTGATGTGCACAAATCACGGGATCGCGAGGACATCAAAATGTGATAGATTTAGAAATTAGCGCCACAGTGGCACTACCAAGTTCATCCAGGGCCACATCTGACATCACCTGTGCGTCTCGAACGATGTCGATGAGCACCGTCAAGATGCCGCAGCGCAAGAACAGGCAGCGATGGCGACTGTCATCACCAACCTGGTCCATATCTCTCGACAATCATTTACCGAGACATATCCCTGCCGAGGTCGGTCCAACTCAACGCCTTGATATCAAGATCACTACCGCTTGTATAGTCCATATCGCGCCAAGGCGGGGCTAACGCACCTCTGAAGCCTGCATCGCTCCAACTTCACCACCGACGGTGCCTGCCACGCCCTCAATTGTTTCGTTTGTACGTCGACGATAACAATCTGAACACCGTATGAATCTTCCCGAAGCCCGAAGACTCGCACGACGAGCCGGCCCCCTCAGTGATCATGAGCTCAAGTTGTGGAAGGATCTCTTGGCCTTGAGGCCGTCTGACTCTTGAGGTATTGAGGGATCTTCTGGATAGATTTTCTATTCCGCATAGTCGAATATGTAAGACTGACTTCATGCGATAGGTCGTGATTATCGTGACGCATGATGGCTTTGCACATAAATCCGCAGGCAGGCGCATAACTTGCATCTGAATCTCAGCGGCGTGCACGGTCGGTTGATCAGAGGCACCAAATTAAAAAAAAAATCCCATCCGAGTCCCGACCAAATGCACCTCGGCACTGAAAACACTCTGCGCTGGTGCACACCTGCACACGTCCACACACCTGCCAGTGGCCACCCCACATTCTTTTCGATCCGTGACGGGTGGCTTTATTCATGGAGGACGAATTAGGACATCTGTAAAATATCAATCACTGGCAGTGCCATGCTATCGTTATAGCGGTTCAAATCGAACGAGCGTCAAGGACCAGCGCCGTCTTATGCAGAACTGAGCAAGTAAGCGCGGGTCATTCAACATACTTACGGTACCTGATGGTAAGATGAGCATCGCTGAAACGCTGGAGGGCTGAGCTCGGGCGTCTGACATATTATGGTGCGGCACGCGGTCAAGAATGCATCACATTCATTATCGGTCAGTGCGAGTCGGGTTTGTGGCCGCAGGCGTTAAATACGAGTCTTACAAGGAGGCAAGCGCCAGACGAATAAAGAGAACTAAAATTGCGACTGAGAAGACGTGGGAACGTGAATGCGGATTGCGATGACGGAGTACAACATATTGCAGGCGGGTCATAAGGTAAGTAGTAACACAACATGAAACAGAAGGAACGCCCAAGCAAGAACAACCATGAAGTTTTATCCGGAAACAGCTGCGACAGAACTAGAAGAAGGCTGACTCGGGCCTCCGCGGATGGCTGAAGTGTACTCGGGGACGCCGTTCATGTGTGGGGCGGAGCGCTTGGACGAAGTCGACGAACTGGAGAGCTCCTCGCGGGAGGAGTGTGCAGAGAGGAGCGAGTCGATTGCCATTGCGCCCTGTGAGCGAGGCGAGTGGTCGGCGGAATCACTGCGGGTGGAGGAGTAAGAAGGGGAATGGAGCGATCGCGGAGAGGGGGCAGGGGAAGGGTTGCTTGCAGTTGATCGGTGCCCAGACGGAGGCGAGTGAGAGGTGCGAGATCGCTTGCTTGGGCGAGCGGCGGAGGTAGACGACTCTGGCGCTTCTCTCCGCATCCGAGGCGAGGAGTGAGCGGATGACGGCGGTGGGAAGGGCTGAAGGGGCGGGAGCGTGTTGGGGTGCGGATGAGAGTCCTCGAGGTAGGGAGCATTCCTGCTCTGTTGTCTCGGAGAGTCGGGCACGACTTGGTAATAGTCGAGCATGGTACGATGGAGGGCAGCGATTGAGGAGATTCTCTGTGGTGGAGAAGAGACGGCGGTTGTGTTAACTGAAAGGGAACGCCGTAGAAGAAGCATGACGAAGCCCACCTGGTCCTCGGCGCTCTTTGCGTTAAGCATGGCCATCAGCATCTCTCTGTCTCCGTCTCCGCGCGTGCGGTATGCGCTCAGGATCTCACGCAGAGTGGGTGGTGGTGGCTGGAACGGCTATCAGATACTCTAGTAGTGGTAAGGAAGGGCTTGGTACGAACCTGCTCAAGGACCTGCCAGGTGGCAGAGAGAAGGCCCTTGGGAGGGGCGGGTGGCGTAGAATGGGACGAGCGAGAACGGTAGTCCGGCTGGGGCGAGTAGTCGACGGAGGTCATTGTGGTGAAGGATGATGGGCAAAAGGGAAGAGGAGGAAAAGCAAGACATGACAGCACAGATTTATATTGATAGCTATGCGCTTGGGTCTTGGCGCTGAGGTATGCACAACTGTCGCGCCAATGGGGAAGAAGAGGTGATGTGCAGATGAGGACTGGCCAAGGAGGGCAGCACTCAGGTTTGGTATTTTTGGCCAGATGCCAAGCCCATCCCAACTATTTTTGGAGGCGCAGTCGTCTCCTCGGACCCTCAGCCAGACACAGCTTTCCCAGACACCAGTGCGGGCAACACGGCAGCCATTGTCATAGCACAGAGACCGCGAGAGGACACGAGAGCGGCACAGAGAGCGAAGAAAGCAGAGGCCACGCAAGAGCAAGCGAGGGTGGCGGAGGCAAACGCAGGCGCTGCGGAGCCGGTGCTCGGATTGGAACATGAATTGCTTGGCTTGGCATCGCTATTCTTAGCGGGCGCCGACCGCCGCGTATTATTGGTTGCGGTAGCCAGGCCCGTCTCTCCAGGCTGGCCAGCACTCGCTCTCGTCTCGCCGTCGTCCTCGACGGTCTCGAAAATAGGTTTATATCCATATATTTCCGTGCATCGTCCACGACGGCGCCACTCGTAAGTGCTATGGCTGATCCGATCTATTTCAGGACCTGCGCCCTCCTTGGGAATCAAGGAGCTCGCTTGGATAGCCTGCTTCCATCACATCATCTCTTTCCGTTCTAATCCTGTCTGCAGCACTACTCTCGAGCTTTTTCCGTAATGCTCAATACATCGCGGATCCCACTCGGTCCTTGGCTTGCTATATTTTTGGAGGACTGTACGCGAATCCATCTTTAGTGGCCCAAACGCGGCTTTCAGACGAGGCCTCGTCGCATCTCGTCGCCGCTACTTACAGCTTACGGTCCTATCCCAATCATATCCATCTATCTCGGGAGATGGTTGTGGTTATAGTTCCAGTGCTCGACTAGGATGTCGTTGTGTCTCAGCTTCTGCCCCAATTTGTACTCCATCGTGACATCAACACTACATCAGCTATGAATTCATAGCCCACTGCGAAGGCCAATATAGCCCCTGTTCCCAACTCGCACGGGCTCTCACGATACACAATATGTTCTCTAAATTACCCTCCCTCTCGCGCACATCGATACGCCCCCTGTCTTCTGCAGCCCGACCACTCTCGACTTCAGCTCGAAGGCTGGAGGCTTCTCCGTACGGCTCTCCAACCGCATTTCCGTTCCTTCCTGCAAACACCCTTGCCCAAAAGCCCAACCGGACGAAGGGCTTGACTGAGATCAGGGGGCCGTACTACTACCCTGTAACGAAGACCTACCTCGACGAACTCCTTTCCGATTATGGTGAATATGTCGATGGCGTCAAGTGGGCGGGCGGTAGCTTTTCGCTGTTGCCAGAGGACAGACTCCGAGCGTTGATTGACACAGCTCACAAGCACGGTGGGTAGTCTATTTCCTATTTTTGCTCGTTTCATATTTACATTCTGACCCGATATATTTGCACCGCTCTATTCCGGCTCGTTTCACTTGCATCTCCCGAACCTCGTCGTTCCACGTCACAGATTGCTATTGTAGCACCGGCGGCTATATCGAGCGCGTCTTGGCGAGTTCAGGAGGGAACAAGGACCTCGTCTCGAAATATCTTAGGAAATGCAAGGACGTAGGGTTCGACGTACTCGAAATCTCCTCTGGTTTCCTCTCCATCCCAACAGAAGACTGGGCCGAACTCGTCCAGATGGTCGCAGCTCATGGTCTCAAGCCTAAGCCTGAAGTCGGTATCCAGTGAGTATCGGTATCCGTTTCGCCACTCCCGCAGTTGCCAAGTAACTCTCATGAATGCCCATAACTGACGTTTTATTTATATCACTTTGTCTATACCACGGAAAGATGGGGTGCGGGTGGCGACGCATCCGTAGAGGAACTGGAGGCAGCGGGAACCAGAGACCCAAAGTGGCTCATCGACCGCGCCAACACTTTCCTACAAGCAGGTGCCTATGTACGTTCTTTACATTTTTAACCTTAGCTTGAGAAGACTCCGAGTTCTCGTGCGAAGTGAACGCTGACTTTTGCTCCACCTGCCTTGCGTCTTAATCGTCTAGATGATCATGATTGAGAGCGAAGGCATCACAGAGAACGTCAAATCCTGGCGTACCGACGTTATCTCTGCTATAACATCTTCTCTTCCCAGGGACAAGATAATGTGCGTAAATCATGTTCACATTTTCGCCAACTCTTCTTTTAGCTCCTCCTTTGTAATATTCTTACTCGCGGCTGATTACCTCTTACCTATCTTTCCCGCCATGAACACCCGAACTTCCGTATTCCCGTGTTCTCTATTCATAGGTTTGAGGCGGCGGATCCTGAAGGTACGTTCTTTCTATACATTCATTCTCACCATGAACGAATCTTCTAACCTTGGCATCTCTATATTCTCACCTTTCATGGGTTCGGGTTCGCAACGGGCTTCCTGATGTTGTCTCTTTGCAGTATTCGCGTATCACATTCAAAACCAAGGCGCACACGCGAACCTCTTCGTCGACCACAGTCAAATCGTCCAGCTCGCTTGTCTCAGACGTGGCATCTGGGGTACTGGAAGTACTTTCGGAAGGATCGTGACGTTCGGAGACCAGCAGTAATAGGAAGGAGTATCAATGTACTTACGCGTTCGCTCGGCCCGCGAATGCTGAGGGCTGAGGCGCTGGACACTGAAAGTTTGAGGACAGAAGAACGTGTATGTATGTATGAATAGCGTTCGTTCGTTTTTTTCTTCTTCCTTCTTCTTTGTAATATGATGCATGCATGTTTCCCCATGCGACTAGTGGAAAACAATTTTACTGCATGCTGCTATGAACGGAAACCCTTGCGTACTCCAGCCCACTTCAAACTTCAGGCTTCAGGCTTCGGAGTGACAGCTTCCGGTGTCCTATGAATAAGAAATTCCAGGATTGGCCAAAGACGGACTAGACGGCTATGATTCTAGTCAGGCGATCGTCACATTGTAGGGTATAAATACCAGAAATACAGCTGACCCTGGACCGACTGCTGTTTTCGAGTTCTCGGTCGGTCATGACCCCCATCTTCTTACTTCGCTTCATCTTGGATTGTGCGCCCCGATAGTATCGCTCTAGGCACGAAAAAGAGTCCTGTTGTACTTTTGGAGAACGCGTTTAAATAAAGTTACTGACAACAACACGATGACATTCAAAACGCTTGGACAGAGGAACGATCACGAGCTGTAGTTCTTCAAAGCTTTATATGTAACCTGATGGACCACGCCATCTGTCATGCTCCAGACAGATCTTACCTGAGCCGACTCAACCACTGGATTGCCCGATTTGTGGTCTGTAAATATCAAGCAGGTGCAGGAAAAAAGGCTGTACGTGCGCCACCTAGTTTCCATTTGATTTGACAGAAGGTTTATTCTTGGTAGGCTGCGATTAATGCGGAGGTGTTTCAGCCGTCAGCCATATTGAGGCGGGGGACGTTCATCTAACTCAAGCTTCTGAATCCTCAGACTGGCGCTCTGCCAACGTAGTAGACGAACCGGAAAATACTACCATTTCTGGGCCTCCAGAGGTGATCAAGAGGTCTTCGCGATGAGCAGGATGATCATACACCGTAAATTCAAGTTTCACAGTGCGTTACATGTGATCCGTTGACTCTGGAGTTTTGACCGAACCACCAGATTTAGTTTCGCCCTCTGACGTGACGTCAATAGGATCACTGCACAGATAAGTATAATCGTTCCAAGCGAAACGTACAATTCGTCACTAGATTCGTCACCTACAGACCCGCTTCTATCCCAAACCACGACACCACCCTACCACCCCACACCCTAGTCCAAAAAGATGCGAACGTATCATGATGCAGCGATAGCGAGAAAGACCAATAAGATAGATAATTTATAAATGCATGAAGTTCCCCGGTCACTGAACCCGGAGGATCAGAGACGGAAGAAGCGCGAGTTCAAGTTCCTAGCCTTGGGCGTGCTCTCAGCCTTCGCCGAGACAGCTGAGGAGGCGCTGGCCTTCGATGCGCTGAAAGTCGACGCACTAGCCTTCACGCTTGCGGTCGAAGACGCAGCGCTCGACGCCGACGCGACGGGTGTGCCAGAGACGGCAGACTTGAGAGTACCCGCCGTTGTGCATGCCCCACCGTCGACCCAGACGCCAGCTGAGCCTCCCGGCGTGTCAGCTTCTGTCCAATAGGAAGCGGTCCAAACGTCGCCACTAAAGTGTAGAAAGTCAATGCGGCACAGGACAAGAAAGGTCAGTAGGTGCCGAGAGATAGTAATGGAAGGGACGGAAAGAAACGTACTTGTAAGTTACTTGCGATCCACCGACATAGGCGACACTGCTGCTCCATGCGGAGATTCCGGCGCAGGTGCCAGAGGAGGCAGAGGTTGTTGTGGCAGCGGCTGACGTCGTCGTCGTCGTCGTACCCGTTGGGGCCGTGGTCGTAGTGGTAAGGGTAGCCTTCGAAGTCGTGGTGGCCGAGACACTACCGCCACCACATGCAGAGACTAGCGCACAATAGACGGATGAGAACATTTTTTTTTGATTCCAAAAGAGCCTTGACTTACTTGCACTCCAGTCGCTGTTGGGGTCGTTGGCGGGAGTAGCGGTGGCATACCATTTCGCCTCCCAGATGTATCTTCATAACAGTCTCATGGTGAGCTTGTGGTAACATTTGTCGATCAGATTGACAACTTACCCGCCGTACGAGACTTGAGAGCCACCAGAGTATGATGTTCCCGAAGAGAACGCAGCAGCAGAGCAAGCGGGGTATGTGAACCCAGTCCCACCAGCAGCCACAAGCGCGTTCTTGATTGCGAGGTCGTAGCGGTCGTTAGCTAGATGGCATCATAACATGAGATGATTTATTCCCTTCAATTGGACTTTCGAGAAATTGCACATACGATAAGCCTGCGAAGCATCCCACAACATCACGCCACCGAAAGAGGGGTAGCTATTCCTCATCTGAACGGCAATGCTACTAAGGGTGCTGATGTCCTGGTATCCGCCACCCGCCGCCGTGCTCGAAGCGGGGGCACCAATGTAGATCTTAACGTCTGTATGTTGTAGTGAGTACTATGGCTAGTGAGCGTATTATAATCGACAAAGGCATACCTGGGTTCGGGCTGACGGTCCTGGCCCAGTTATCCCAAAGGCCGAAGTCCCAATCGGAAGCAGTGCCAAAGTTCTATTTATGTGGCGGTGGCATCAGTACGAACGATTTTGACTGAAGAGCCGTGTAAAGGCTAACCTGAAGTCCGCACTGGTTATTCTAAAGGCGACAAAGACGGATTAGACTGAGGAACGTTGTATTCAAGATTTTTCATACGCACGTCTGGGCAAGGAGAGGGTCAGTTCCCGCTGAGACAACTATGAAACTTCATAGACTCACAGAATTGAACATAGACAGCATCGAAGCCAACAGCATTCAGTACACCGCCCAAGGCGCTGTCGGGGTAAACCTATTGGTATATATCTGTCACCGTCTGTCCGATACATATGAGAGGTTTGGTACTCACGCATTGGGGGGCTGCAGTGATATAGTAACTAAACCAGTATATCAGCATGAAATCAAGTACAGTAATAGTCGTATGAATCCTCACGTCTTGCTTGCGCTGTCAGTATACGACCGAATACGCGTGACGAAAGCAGCATAGCCTGAAGAGAGAATCATAGTCGGTCACAGGGCCCTAACTTTCTGAGGATATGGCTGTCAGCTCACCAGTGCTTCCACCGCTCTCAACGTCCAAGTCCACTCTAGACAAACCGCCTGCATGTCAGTACATAGCCCTCCAACTCATCCACTGATTACTCACCCATCAAGGACAGCAGAGCCAAAAGGCCTCGTGTCCGACGAACCACCCAAGAAAAGGTTCCAGATAGTGTCCGCAAATGTCTCCGCCTCGGAATCATCGGTGAACCCTACACTCCCGCCCGCCCCACCGAGGCTGATCGTGAGGATTTTGCCCTTGGCTTGACAAGTCTCGATGTCGGAAGCTAGGGCAGAGCAATCCGCTAAATTGGTGCCGCTGAAAGTGGAGTTGTCTGTAGGGTTGCATGTCTATGAAAAGCGGAAACGGATCAACCGAGCTCGAAGGTGTAACTCATGGGACAAAGGGCTCACATTGGCCAAGTTGATAGCAGGAAGGCCACCGGTGGAGAAAAACGTATAGACGAACGCGATGGGGATTACATCGATTGCATCGTCCTGAGAAGACGACCGTCATCGTCAGATTAAGCTTATGTTGGAAGACGACTAGAAGCTTACCTCGCAGTAGTAGGACAGAGTCTTCTGATAGTCTGAACAGGTCGCGTGAACTTGAACTTGAGTGCTGAGAGACAAGGTCTCAATATAGCTCACCAGCAGTGTCCGCGGCATCCGCCGCACCTGTCCACACGATAAGTCGATTGATCTTTTAGAGCATTTATCTAGACACTCACCGTGAGAATTCTGACCCCAGTAACTTCAACGAAAAGAATAAGCATTTTGTGGTAGCAAGTAGAAAATGACGCTCACACAGCAACCTTTATAATGCGATCTCAACTCGAACTCTTTGATTGAATAGAGAGGAAGAGGACGTACATTATCATACCGCGAGCCGTCGAAGGCCTGGGTAAGGATAGCGCCAGTCAGGAGAGACGCGCCAAGAACGAACTGAGCACTGAACATTGTGGCAGTCGTGAAGCAGCGAGGAGGCTAAGAAAGGCGGAGAGCTCTCTGGGCATCATCTCAGAGACGAGCAGCATACATATACTTTCCTGAACTACACATGCACATGAGCACGGACAACCTCCGTGGACGTCTACATGCGGTCGAGGACAGAGAAACCTACTGAAGCAACCCAAATTCGATGTTATCTTGCTGTTTCCCCGGAAGAACCATGCGTCGCGAAGCTCAGCTCATGTTCGCTGTACCACCAAAGGAGCAGCGTTGATGGAAGTGCAAGCATACTCAAGGGTGCATGTCCAGGCCCGTCCTGAGATAGAGCACTTGAAGGGGTATAAGAGATGGTATCACGCTGCAGGTAGCTCATCGAGCATGTGCTCCAACGAGGGCCGTATGGGATGGCGTTGCTCGAGACGATGACGCCCAAAGGTGAAGGAGGCATAAATAGTAGAATTTGAAGATATTTTTCAGCCCTGATAACGAAGCGTGGCCGCACCCCGACAGTATCCTTGGGCTCACTGGTACAAAGTGCAAGCATCGGGCAGGCTGATGCTTGAGGAAATAAATCATGGTGATGCAGATGCCCATGCTCACGTGCTTCTTGACCGCGTGCTCTGCAATTTCGGACGCTCAAGTGCTCACGCAAACCATGCAGAGTCATTTCAAGATGACCGTGGTATCCTTTGGTGACCATGAAAAAATAAATCGTATGGACTTACGGGGCGAGCGAAACCTCAGGCCTTCGAGCTGCTCGGAGCTCATAACAAAGTGGGAGCACCATCTGGATCTCGCGAATAATAGTCAAGGAATGGCGTGTAGACGGGGGCTTTAACTCACCTAGACATGCACGAAACACGTTTTCAGTAGCGAACGGGTGCACAAGTAGATACTCTCACAGGTTATTGCGATTAAAAAAAACTGCCGACGGACAACTGTATTCCAACAAACAAAACGACGAAAGTACATATTACACACAAACAGGCCTGGTCCGTTATGCGACAGAACCCTCGCTCTCGCCATCCGCCATCGCCGAGTTGCGTACAGGATCTGGGGAAGATCTGAGCATTCACATATTCATGAGAAACCCCGGTAGAGAAAAGAGACTAACCAAAGTATGCGTGTCCTTGAGCTTCCCGTGCTGTCAGTCTCTGTTGGTGGTCGTATCGCAGGAGCTTGTCAAGGAAATCGATAGCTTCGTTCGAGATGTATCTCTGATTCTCAGAGGTAATGAACCGTGTCCAGGGTTTCCGAGGATACCTGCTGCGCTGTGAGTAACTGTCGAGTGCCAACGGGCCAATCGGATGCACGAACCTGCCAAGGATCTCATCATACTGGGCGTCGAGCTCAATGTCGTACTTCTCTAAGTACTCATAAAGCTCATCAGTCCCCAGGACCTTGGTTATTTTGACGAGTTGATCATAGTTGTCGTGACCATGGAAGAACGGCTCTTTCCGGAAGATCTAACATACGGCCATGAGACTGAGCTGCTAGGCTCCAAAGACACAAATAAAGACGAACCATCGACGCGAACATACACCCGTAGCTCCACATGTCCAAGCTGTAGTCGTATTGCTGGAAATCAACTAGCAATTCGGGCCCTTTGAAGTACCGCGAAGCCACGCGGACATTGTATTGTGTCTTGGGATGGTAGAACTCGGCCAAACCCCAGTCGATCAACCGCAACTACAAAGCGATACACCTCAGGAAAGAGTTTCCGATATAAATGGAATAAAATGGCTAACCTTGCGGTGGTCGTGATCAATCATGACATTGTGAGGCTTGACATCGCGATGCATGATTCCTTTGGAATGGCAATAGTCCAACGCCTTCCCAGCCAACGTGAGATGACATCGCCACAAGACGACGACTTATCGGAGTGGCTCACCTTCAACAACTCTAGCATGTAAAACCTCACATCGAGATCATTGAATCTAGGATAAAGGACCTTGAAGTCGACGTTGTGGACGTATTCGGTGATGAGACTGGGTATCTTGGACGAAGGGTCGCGGACTACGTCAAGTAGGGCAACGATATTGGGGCCACCGGCGAGATTTTGCAAGATTTTGATCTCCCTCTTGATCTTCTTCTTCTTGACAGGCTTCAAGACCTTGATGATGCACTTTTCGTCGCTGACGATGTTCACGCCTTCGAACACCTGGTCCATGCGCGCTGGTGAATATATGGAAAGAAGACCGCGGACCTCTGGCGACGCACTTCAGAGTATTTTCCCCTCCCAACTTTCCGTACAATCTCATAATGATCTTGCGACCCCCACTGGACCTGCAGGTTGTCTAATAAAGCAAGAGGAAAAAAGCAAGATAAGCAGTGGCGCACAAAAAGTGAGTGAATGATCACGGACCATATTCGTGCCACGAGGGGCCTAACCGTCCATTGACATCAGCATATATCCGCGACGTCGATACTGTTTGGACACGACCCATCCGGCGGTGACAATCAGAGGGTAGGAGAAGGTGAGAGACGAGAGTGAAGGCGCCGAAGCTATCCGGTGTCGCGGTCCACCCTGATGGCGCGCGAGCTCACAGTCAAACAACCCAAACGGGAAGTGACAGTGACTCATCGCACTTTTCGCTGGACACGCTCTCCATGTAACCTCCCTGCTAATATCCGTTCTTCCTGTTACACTCTAAGATTTTATTTGCATACTCGATGGCATCGAAGTCCAAGACGCCCAAAAACTGGCCTTCCAACATTCAATATCTGACCGCACAGCGATGGCATCCTTCAGTGTCTGCCGAAGCCCTCACGTTCTTGCGCTGTGGCCTTCCCGCTCCTGGCTCAGCTAGTTCAAACAGTGCCCCCTCATATGTTTTCATTCGACGTATCACAGAGTCATCTCACCCAGCTTGCGGCCAATGTGGCTTGTTCGCTTCGAAAAGGATCCCCACAAAAACATGCATCATAGACTACATTGGAGAAGTGCATTGCGATGACAGACCAGGCTCCGACTATGACCTTTCTCTCCATCGATTTCAAGATGGTACTAGCGTCGGTGTTGATGCGGATAAGATGGGAAACGAGTCCAGGTTTATCAATGACTATAGAGGAGTTAGTTCGAAACCGAACGCAGAGTTCAAGGATCGGAGGGTGGCGCAAGGAGAGTTACGAATGAGTGTTTGGAGTCTGGTGGAGATTAAGAAGGGTGAAGAGATCACTGTGTCGTACGGCAAAGCTTGGTGGAAAGCGAGAACAGAAGAAGCTCAGGCAAGTTGGATTTCATACATTTGCCGCGAATACTTCTATTACAGTGCGATAGTACGGTCTAACACCAGGCTTCTTCAGGCCACAGAGGCTCGAGACTGTCGGTGACGGGAATGGATGTGAGTGCATATTTACTCATCTATACTGAAGAACTGCACCTTACCTTCTATGTTCAAATGACCCGCTACTTTTAGATGCAGGGCTGAGGGGACTCGATAGGTCAACGCCACAGACTCTATGGGAGAAATAATTCCAAACCTCTCTTCGCGTGTTCAATGGGGCCGGTGCGGCACAATCGAACAATGCAGTCGTCCATGCTTTATTCTAGCGCTCACCAACATCATACCGCTTCCGTAACATATGACATGGTCGAATACGAGGTCCCGCGATTAAGTCTCGAAAGAACTTGAGTAGAAACGAAGCCCGCAGTTGGTCCACGAACTTGTTGTGCCGTGCGACAGCCAAGATAGAATTTGTCCCGAGGAGTGTTCGGTCACAACATGTGGTTGAAGTCTAGACAGTCCGAAGGGTATTGTGAGGAACAATGGACAGACTTCGAGGAAGAAGCCATCCTAGGAATATCTTGGGAATGATTATTGCCTCCACATCAAAAATCGACACCATAGTAGAGTTCTGGTAGAGATGAAGTCTTTGAGCAGAACGAGACAAGATCGCGTCGACGTCGTTCTCGAAAGCCTTCGAATGCTCTCGAAACGGCAACCCTCGGCAACCAGAAAGGAAGCGTGACGCGTGACTGGGTGACCGGACTTCAAAATTCCACGGCTGAGATGACCACGACTTGGCCAGCTTTCACCCAGTTCAGCACAGTTTGTCTTCCGTTGCTCTAGATGTCGCCACGGCTCTCATCTAAAGGGATATCCTCGTTCATCTCGTTCTATTCTTGTGCGCGCTCATTTCCGTCCACCTTACCACCAACCAGAGGGATTTGTCTTAGCGCTTCCCGTCCATCCGTTAGGAAGCCCTCCACAACTCTCTCGCACAAGGTATCTGCACACTGCCAGAGTCTTCTTACCGGGTGGTTCTGACACTGGAACTTTCTAGCGTCGTTTTCATGCCTCTTCACCATCATATGCCTCGAAGGACCCGTACGAGGTCCTTGGTGTGAAAAAGGATGCGCCTGCTGCTGACATCAAGAAGACATACTTCTCGGTGCGTAGCAGTCTAACTTCTTGACATCTGAACTGATGACGAGTCTCCGTAGCTAGCACGCAAGTATCACCCTGACACCAACCCGGACAAGGATGCAAAAGCAAAGTTCGTTGAAATCCAAGAGGCTTATGACGTATGTGTTCTGCATGTCTTCCTCCTGCCATTCCTAACCCTCGGTTGCTGTACTTCCAGACATTGAAGGACGAAAAGAAACGGGCTGCCTATGACCAGTACGGTGCTGCCTCCCAGCAACCCGGGTTCGATCCCAACGCGTTCGCCAGGAATCCTTTCGCAGGTGGTGCAGGCGGGTTCAGCGGGTTCCACGACTTTGGTAGTGCATTCAGCGGGGGAGGTCAAGCCAATTCGGACCTATTCGATCAGCTCTTTGGCGCGTTTGGAGGTCGCCCTCGAGGAGGCCGTTCTCCTTTTGCCGAAAACTCGCGTGGGGACAATATCGAGACGGTCGTGGGCGTCTCCTTCCTGGAGGCAGCAAAAGGCGCAACAAGGAACGTTACCATCACACCGGTGATTAACTGTTCAACTTGCTCCGGCAACGGCATGAAGGCGGGGGCGAAACGAACTACATGTCCATCCTGCCATGGTTCTGGTACTCGGACATTCGTCATTGACAGTGGCTTCCAAATGGCTAGTACATGTACGACGTGTCAGGGTGTTGGCTCCACTATCCCTCGTGGCAGTCAGTGTGGAACATGCGACGGTGTGGGGAAGGTTCAGACACGGAAAACCGTAAAGGTGGACATACCTCCCGGTGAGTACCTTTGATCCGTTTGATGTGCTTCTCTTTTTATACCCTTTCACAGGCGTGGAGGATGGTATGACTCTTCGGATACCGAACGCAGGTGATGCGCCACTGTCAGGAAAGGGCAGTCCCGGCGATCTACTCGTTCGGGTCAACGTCGCTTCTTCAAAGGTTTTCCGCCGTCAGGGTTCGAATCTCTATCACGAGGCTCGGATACCTTTGCATACCGCTCTGTTGGGCGGGAGAGTACGTGTTCCCACTCTTGAAGGTGACGTCGATGTTCGGGTGCCAGGCGGAACTCAGCATGGAGAGGAGATGGTGCTGAAGGATCGGGGGATGTCGTCGCTCATGGGTCGCTCGACGGGTGATCTGTTTGTCACGTTTGCGGTTCAGCTGCCTAGGTGAGCTTGCCAGCATTTGATATAGCTAGCTTCGGCTCAATTTTGACATATGGTTCAACTCCACAAAGGTCGCTCACTCCACGCCAGCGAGAGATATTGCAACAGTACGCTGATGATGTCGAGGGTCGACAACCAACCGACACGTCACGACCTACGCAAAACACAAGTGGTTCTTCGAACGGTCCATCGTCTACCGATAGCGGACGTTCTAGTACGGCGGCCAATGATAACGGTAGGAGATCTTTTACACCCCCGCCCTCGAGTAAAGGCTGGTGGTCTCGTGCAAGGGAAAGAATCCGAGAGCTTACTGGATTTTGATTGTCGCATAATTTTTCTGCGGTTCCCATCCGTCGTCTTGACGTACTTCACCGACGTTCCGCGCATTAGACGAAGTTCTTCCAGAGCCTGGTTCTGAGGCGTCGGAGTCTGATCGAGGAGAGCAAGAGGAGAAGAAGAAAAAAAGGGCGACGGCGTAGACCTTGGGGGTAGTTTCCCTAGATTAGTTTAGTGCTTGATGCTATAATGTCCATCCTCGTTCTGACGATACTCTAGCCGGCAGAAAAAAGGCATGGATTAACTGAGTCACATACTCCTTGCCTCGTTCCAAACGGACCCAGGATGCCACAGCGCTGAATGTCACGGCGAGGCTCCTCGCGGATGCGGCTTTCGCATGAAGTGAAGCTAGCCTGTGTGAGGCCCTTATGGCATGTGGGAAGCATCGTGATGCCACACTTTCGGCCACATCAGGCTACTCACCAGGACCTGCTTGCGATACCCCTGTTCACCACTTGTTACGTACGGGAGCGCACGAATATCCTCAGATAGTACAGTATGCGACAGCCTAAGATAGTATTGACTCAGCCGGTCATTTCCTCCGACGGAGTGTTTTCCACCTCGCTGGCAATCACCTACATCCTTAAAGCAGTCGTCGATGTTCGTTTACCTTTCGATCTTGTCCTTCACACCTGGAGCATGGACTCATGACCTTCTTTTTCCGACGCAGATTAGGTACACCTTTGGCTCGTCATGAAAACTCCAGTCGAACTTCTGTACGTTGTGGTTCGAAAACTGTTTTCACAGAGTGTCACGAAGACTCCTGTGATTTGTCCTGATTGGCATTCTAGAGCCTAAAACCAAGTTCCAAGATCCCTCAACAGATCTTTCGCAGAGAGAAGATGTCCAACAAACTCGAACATGTTCTCCGTATTAGTTCTATGGTGCACCGCAGTGACATAACGAATTTTTTCGAGGACGCCGCTATAAATCACTCGGATTAATACCCATGGTACCCCCATCCCTCGCATCCTCGCCCCATAGTATCGCAGTCTTGTGAACACTATCACATCTCGACTGTTATGTTCTCTGCTATCGCCCATTGGACTTCTCTTTTTTCCCTCCGACACGACGCTGCTATCCCATGCCCATCCCCTGATGCTGCATCACCAAAGAGCTCGCTAAATGGCTCGTTACCCAAACAGTTCTACGACTCTAAATCTACTTCTGCGTCTACTCTGCCTTCGACTTCAGACGCCGAATCGGTGCTGCCTTGTCCCAATGTGGAGAAGGAGGATCTAGTCGAGGCTCTGCCGGCAGGCTTTAATGCGGATGGACGACGTCAGTTATCCACAACCCGGATACTGTTTGCGCACATTGGGTATTCGTCGGCTTGTGTTCGATTGCGAAGGTTTTACTCATAGAAATAACAGGGCCGCTCTAACGTTGTTCCTCGCGACGACAGACTCGGTGTGTGCTCCCCTCACTTCACGTTTTAACCGTGCTAATCCGCCTTTAAAGACCATTGTTTCGACGAGTCTACCTACCATTGCTGCCAGATTCAATGCTTCGCAGACAGAATACACATGGGTCGGCGTATCTTATATGCTCACTCAAACCGTATGCCAACCGTTTTACGGTAGACTGTCAGACCTTGTAGGGAGAAAGGTTAGTCTCTTTTACCTCGTTCTTGATTGCAAGTTTGACATGATCTCGCAGAACCTTCTCTTCAGTAGCATTCTGGTCTTCGCGTTGGGATCTTTACTTTGCGGGTCCGCACAGGTTCGCTGAGATTCAATAAATTTTGCTTTGTTCCTTCAATGACGCGCGTTCTAGTCCATAACCTGGTTGATCGCAGCGCGTGGGTTGGCAGGAATCGGCGGTGGTGGCATCGTAAGCTCGGTCTGGGTCATCACCGCGGAGATCGTAGAAGTACGGAAAAGGGCAACTTGGTCCCAAGCGCTCAGCATCACATGGAGTTGCTCTGCTATAGCAGGACCCCTACTTGGAGGCGCTTTTAGCAGTGAGTACTATCCACGCCCGTTCGATTAGCGCCTCTTATCAAATATGTGCACAGGCGGCAGTAACTCAACGGTCGACTGGAGATGGGCCTGTACGTGAAAAGTCATATTCCCTTCCTCATATTTTTCTAACTTCAGAGACACAGTTTACCTCAACCTACCGATATGCTTCATCGCATCTATAACTCTGGGAGTAGCTCTCAATGGAGCCGGTCCGGAACGCCCCAAGGATGCTTCATGGAGGATATTCTTGCAGCGTTTTGACTTCATCGGACTGTAAGCACGCACCTCAGCATTTGATGCGCTTGTCCTAACCCGATTACTCCCTGCCGATCGTAGTTTGGCTTTTATGTGCGCGTCATGTTGTATCATTGTTGGATTCAGCTTTGCCAGTTCTAATGGTTGTACGTCGAGTCACCAGTATCCCATTCGACGTAGCTAAAAGCCGTTTGTCATAGGGGGGTCTCCGCTCACTCTGACCCTCATTGTCGTTGGACTTGTGCTGCTCGTATGCGCCGGATACTACGAGACGCGTACAACTCGGGATGCGCTCTTTCCACCAGCAGTGTTCAACGATCTTACAACTAGTAAGCTGTTCTGAGAGGGTTCCATATCGAAGGCTAACAAAACCATACAGCGATTGTTCTCATCATCAATTTTCTGCACAACAGTGCTTTCACTGCTGGAACGTACTACCTTGCCTTGTACTACCAGGTAAAAGCGTCCCTCGCTCTCGCTATTCTAGTATGGTCCATACTAATCAAGATATTTCTGACAGACAGTGAACGATTCCAGTCCGTTGCAAGCTGGCGTGCTTTTGCTGCCATACTCTCTTGGTTCCTCATTGGCTTCGATGCCTGTAGCCTGGTACCTCGGATACCGACAAAAGCGGAACAATGACACGAAAGGACAGCGGTATGTCATCAGTGTAGGGCTGGTGTTGTGCACCATCGGATTCGGTACGCTATGGCTTATTGCTCCCCTGGGTCATCACTCACGAATTGGTTGTCCCAGGCGTATTACAACTACTTGATGACAATTCCTCCCTCATTATGGAATCCCTTCTACCCTTGATTGCTGGAGTGGGCGTCGGGATGTTATTCCATGCACCGTACCAGCTGTTCACAGCTTCTCTGCAGCCGCACGAGCTGTCGACCGCTACATCAGCATTTTTCCTCGTCCGCTTCACTGGTGCCACTGTCGGATTGGTGCGTAACTGGACACCCATCGCATCTTGTTTATGCGTGGACTCACCAGAACATCTAGGCCATCGCGGGAGCGATATTTCAAAGTACCTTGGATAACACACTCTCCGCCTCGTCCTACAGCCAAGGCTTCCAATCCTCAGGCTTTAGCGTTGAAGAACTGAGTGATATTCAATCTCCCGACGAAATGAACGAAGTCATCCACGCCGCGGCGTTATCAATCAAGGTTCGTCCTCTAATCTGCCTGTAGATCTGCCTCTGCTTCGCCCACTTAAACCTTACTCTGCCTCAGAGGATATGGACTTTCTACACACCCGCCCTGGGCCTTGCTCTCCTGGTCAGTCCCATCCCTATGTATTATCATTCTACCGACCGGATTTCTTACCTGGTCATTACATCGTGTTATGTGAAGCTGTCTCTCGTTCTCGTGGTACGACACTCCCGCGTTCCGCAGGCTTCACCTGAAGACAGCGAAAAGGTCGCGTCCACAAGCACTCCTCAATCAGGAATAGAGGCCGCCGGGTAGTTTGCACCAGGACTCGGGATACTTTAGGCGAAACGCCGGAATCAAAAACAAAAGCATCCGTTTGGAGTGCGCAATGTCGGACGCTAGCCATATAACTTATTCATCTACCTCTCTCTCTCGATACAAAGGAAGACTTGTACTTTAACCTCTCGGTTTCATGACCGTTTGCTGTTCTCGTTTTTCATTAGACACCTCTAAAGGAAATGATAACCTTCATAGACTATGTGCTTCTGTCGACGTTACCCGGGAAAGACATCGACCAATACAATAGTAGGTCCTCTATATTGTAATGTCCGAGCCACGAGTTGGCCACGAGTTTGTAACTTCCGAAGACACAATGGTCGGCTGTTTTTGTTGAGATCGAAGGAAGATCAGGTAGACCCATTTGGCGAAGAAGATCTGAAGATGGGCCAGTTACAAAATTAAGAGTCGCTGGATGAGATGATGCCGTAGGACAGTCGCAGAACCCGGCTACATTGTATAACAGTACTCTCATGTCCATCTCACTGCCACCCTCTCACTATGAATCGGGCCGTCGTACACGCACCTTCCTATCGGAAGCGAAAGCAGCTCCTTTCATCTCGTAGCTTTGAGCTCGAGACCTCAAAGCCTCGTGTGGGATAACGAAAGATGGATACGTGAGTGGCATGCCTTCAAGTTGATAATGCTATGCTTCAAGTTGCTTTGTGGCAGAAACGGTGATCAACGGCGACTCTGTTCAGCCCCTTTGTACGGACTCGGACAAGACTGCACCATCGGGTCTTGAGAGGGCCGCTACCGTCACCAGATCACCCTAGAGTTAACGCCGCGAAGCGCAGATCAACATTACTGGATGTGAGCGGGTTCAATGAAGCAGTATAAGGGACCTGACCGATTTAGGCCGAGGTCTTCCTCGAGCAGGCGTCGAACTACCTTTGATTGAAGGTTCCAACGAGAAGAAGACTTTCATGGCTGGCTCGAACAGGCTGGACTCTGCTGTCGTTCGAAGAGACTCGGCGCGGTCTCGAGATACAGTTGTGGATTATTGCATCATGGAAGAGATATGCAGCGTTGGGTGGAGAGGAGCCCCGCCGCAACGTTTGGACAGCCTCATCGTCTGCTGGCCACCAGTCAAGCCGTCTTTGGCCCCGCTGAGCATAATGCAACATGATTACACGAAACGACGCAAAGCACCAACCCATTCACGTATCCGAATATTGTGGTTCAAGACGCCGTGACCCACCCTCGAAAAGCGGCGGGAACCTCGACAGGCATACACGTATTCCGCCGGAGGACAAATGTCCTCTACACCCTCGAAGAGGCGTCACAATAACTTGAGCTCGGTGACTCAATTTGATTGGTTTGCTAGGCACTCTCTCCCGACTTCCGATAGGGGCTCACACATCCATCCGTTTAATAGAGCAACACGTTATCCGGCCTCAACGATGCGCGAGGCCCGCCTTTCCAGTACGTAGCAATAATCGAGGCAGGGCGTGGGATGCTTTGAAACGATTTTCCTAGCCTGCAGGCTTCTGGTAGTATTCTCGAGCACGCGGAAGTTTGAACTAATTACCGACAATCGAGGATATCAACGCTGAGAATGTGGATATCGACAAACCTCTACAATAGAAGGACCCAGTGGGTTTCGGCCGAAGTCTTTCGGTTGGCGTTGTCGTTCACATGAACATGTATTGCAGACGATTTGCCTTCGAGCAAGGTTGAGAAGCGATGCTGTGTCTCAAAAGGGCTGCCAAGGTTAACGTTAAATCTCGACTTCTAGGAAGAAGGAAAAGGCGAGTTGGTCCATCACAACTCAACAAAGTAGTCGTACATGCCAGAGTCAATCTGAAACGGCTAGACCTGGGAGCGGTCAACACTTTTTAGAAATATGACGGAAGGGATTGCCTAAAGAGGATTCGGCTCGAGAGAGGGTTCGGGCTGAAGGGCAGGAGGAGGGCCTGATGGTCGAGGCGTGTAGAATCTGGTAGATAGTGTTTCCAGTTCAGAGAAGCGGGTCAGGATATGGACAGGACACGCAAAGCAAGCGTGTCGTTTGACGCTCGAAGATTGAAGGTCCAGACGCCCGTGAGACGGATCGTGCATGCTCGAAAGTGGAAAGCGTCGCTGTCGACTGTGTACTTGTTGTGACCAGGTGCTCGTCGCGGCTTTCTGGGGAACATGAGAATCCTTATGTCAGCGCAGGCCGGTGATATAGAGGTTTGTTAACCGTACGTAGTCAAGCCGCGAGGGTTCGAGAAAGAAAAATCGGGAATCGAAAAAGGGTTAGACGAGTATCAGGAGGAGATTCGGAGGCATCATTGGAGGACTGAGAGAAAACATACGGCCCGGGTTAGGACAAACTGCCTGAACGCTGCAGGAGATCTTCCAAGCATATGAAAGATCGAGGGCTGAAAAACTCAGAGGTTGGCTGGAAGGGCCCACGGCCATTCGCACGCGCTACAGACAACGGACTATGATCATGTATGTAAAGGCCGTCACTTCAGGCACTCAGACCAAAAAATTAAAAGAAAAACATAATTACAAGGTGAATATTAGATGTTGACTCGTGACTGGCTAAAGTTCATGCTGCGTATCATCCGAGAGACATGCAGTGTGCTCAGAACTCTCACCCCACGATTCCGTGAAGTCTGGACAAAAGGAGACAGGAAGAGAGCAGCTATGTAAATCCTCTCCTTCGCGCAACACATCTGGCGGGTGTGTATCCAAGCCCAGGAACAGCGGCATTTAGCATTCTCCATATGTCACTGACAAATGCACTGACCTTCGTCGCCTGGCGTGGAGTGCAAAGAAGACAATACGAAGAAGACAGCCGTAAGCCTTTGTGCAAGTAACGCGGAAGTTTCTGAAGGTGTAGGTCCAAGTATAGCAGGTATGCGAGCGATTCAGGCCCTGTGAGCGACTCAAGCGCCTCTGTTGTTCCGTATCGCAAAGGAAAAGGAGGAAACCAATGAAAAGTTCAAGAGCATTGCTGAGACTATCGGACCGGCAGACACAGACAATCAAGTCGCCGTGTACTTGGTGGCAGTGCATGACAATCTACCTATATTACAGCCACCCGTTGCATAGGATAGGATCTGCAGGAAGATATCCGTTAATTAAAAAGAGACGGTAGCGAGTCAGCGCCACAGCCTCTGCATCCGGTAACTCCAGGTAACCCCGCGATGATTATATCTGGTGTACTGCTAGACTTACACACATACTTGAATTGTAAGAAGCAGAAGACACATATGTCGAGACTCCTTCTCGTAATGCATCGCGCTTGAAAACCTAAACAGTCAACTTCCTGCTCGAGGCAGCAGATGCAGGGGTCTCAGATAATGTGGCGCGCGCACTTTGTGTATAAATCGCCGGTCGCTGTGCCGGGAAGCAGGATCCCGTAAGCCCCGTGATGAAGATTGGCGAAGCTAAATGTTGAGGACGCTAAACCTCAAATGCTTGTGAGATGCCCCTTCTTAAACACCGTCCGTACCGCTCACAGAGTGAGAATGACCAGGCTTCTCGTCTGATTCACCTTTGACTTAGAATTAAACGTAGGCGTTATTGACAAGCCCTCAAAGAGGTAGCGTGGTACCCAAATACGTCTACGTAGAAGCAGAAAGAAAGTAAGATATGTGCTAACCTGCCAGACGATGGTGGTATATGGCGGCTATGACGTGCATAGCTGAGACTAAATCCGAGGTCGGCAACCTTAGACGAAAGAACCAGCACTTGAACGAGGCCGCCAACTTTCCGATGGAACGGGCGCGGATAACTGGCCTCGGTGTTGAGGCCTTGAGGTTAGATAGCAATTCTATCAAATCGAACGCCGCCTTTACGTGGCGGAAGGAGCTGAAGGGGAAGAGGATTCCATCCTCTGTTGTGTTTATCGTGGTCGAAGTCGTTGAGGCGGCCCCATTAGGGAGTAACTGGCGGCAACACGACTTGAGAGCTGCCGTTACCGACGTCTCCCGTGTCCTTTAATGCGCCGCGACAAACCTCGGCATAGCCTACAGGCGTTGCTACCCCTCACGAAGACGAGGTAAGAAGTCAAGCAGACCACGAGTTTCCTGGCACTCCGTGCGCTTTCGCAGGCGGAAGATGTCGTGGAGGTAAATACCTCCGTGGACCTCGATGGCCTTGTCATAGGACAACGCACAGTATATCATACCTAACAATAGACAAAAAAACGAGGACATGAGGTGCATATGGGCCACGTAACGTAGCTCTGCAGTCACGAAGGTGTAAGGCTCGGGGCAAGTGTGGAAGAACTGGCAGCGCCACCCAGCGTTGTTCACCATGCTTGAGGCTATCGACAGTGATTCTCTCGGGGAGAACAATTTTGACTGCGCACCTATGATTCTGACGGCTGAGGCTAGTCCATAAACTAGAGCACTCTTGAAGTTTAATAGGGTTTGGGAATTTGTAGTGCGCCCCGAAAATAAAACTCTAAGTATTTACTCGAGGTGCTGAGAGCAATTTCCTGGAATGGGATTCGAGTTGGCAATTATGAGCGTCTAAAGCAGGCTGATGTCACTGTTTACCCACGAATAATGGAGAGAGATGGGGGTGGACGACGGTGTGGGCGGCGAGGACGAAGGGTGCTGGGTCGAGGGCGACGACGGTGGCGGTAAGCCGGCATCGTCCGTGGTGGAGTCGGCTGCGATGACGCTCAGCAGAAAATTGATCACACGACGACAAAGGCTGCTCTCATCACCGTTCATCCGCCCTTATCCATCTTCCTCTCCGACCACCATGCCCTCCAACATCGCAGGCCCCGACGTCTCCCCAGCCATCCCTCTCGCTGGCCCTCGCGCTCTCCACCGCTCCTCGACAGGTTCCGTGCACGCACCGTCCACTACTAGTCTGCCGACAGCATCCCGCTCATCGTCCTCGACGCTACTCGAAGACCCTCGCAAGGGCTCTGCCATCGTTCAAGGCCTCCCCCATGCTTTCTTCCACTTAGACGCTAGGTCAGCTGAATTCTATTCCTATAATCTGGTAGTGACGCTTCTGCTAGCAAGTGTGGCCTAAGTTCAATCCGCCATATGGGAGCAGTCTGTCCTCGTTTCGACTCTTTTCCCATCTCCTCGTACTCACATTCGTTTGCAACACAGACACTACAAAACCACCGAGTTTGCCCTGACACTGCTCGACATATTTGACGTGCTTCGCGTTCCTTCATGGTCCAAAGCTACAATCGTCCCGAACGCAATCAAGATCCATAAAGTATCCGGTTCTCTCACCAATGCCGTATTTTTCGTCTCTCTCCCTCACAACTCGACGAGGACACTTCTTCTTCGGATATACGGCGGCTCCTCTGGAGCCCTTATCTCTCGCCCTCGCGAATTACACACCCTTCACGTCCTGTCGTCTACTTACCACATGGGACCTCGCGTCTACGGCACCTTCGAAAACGGCCGTCTCGAGGAGTACTTTGACTCTGAAACCCTTACGGCGGCTGACATCCGTGTGCCGAAAATCAGTCGTCATATCGGCGCCCGTATGGCCGAGCTTCACGGTGTCGACATTGCCGCCATCGAGGACCCGTCAGTATTCGCGCAAGGTGCTACCAGGTCTTGGCAAATTGGCGCTCAGAAGAATGTGAAGTCGTGGTTACCTCCAGCTCGAAAGGTCATTGCCTTGCCTGTCATTTCAGACGAAATCAAGCGCGAGCTCGACCTCGACGTTTTTGAGGAGAGGTGGGAGAAATATATGAAATGGATGAAGGTGCTTGAGAAAGCCGAAGGGGCGAGCAAACGTGTCTTCTGCCACAACGATGCGCAGTACGGTAACCTGCTGAAGCTAAGGAAAATGCAGGAGGGTACACCAGAGCATCGCCAGGTTCGTCTTAGATTTGCTTCCGCTTCGCACGTGATAATCCAAAACCTGACAAATTACGTCATGATTTTCCAGATCATTGTTGTCGACTTCGAGTACGCTTCGCCTAACCCACTGGCTTTCGACATCGCGAACCACTTTCATGAATGGACCGCGAATTATCATGGGCCAACGCCTCACCTCCTCGATCCCTCCAATTACCCATCTCCAGACCAACGTCGCAATTTCTACAAGGCTTACCTCACCCACGCCCAGCGCCCACTTCCTTCCTCATGCACCACGCCTTTCCTGTCGCTTTCTGAAGGTGACCAGCAAAGGGAGTTGTCGAAACTCGAGATGCACGTCAGGGCTTGGAGCCCAGCTTCTCATGCTATGTGGACGATCTGGGGATTGGTCCAGGCGAGGGAGGACTTGGAGGGTGGAGTCGAAGAGCCCGAGTTCGATTATATCTCGTACTCGAGGTGCAGAATGGCGGCGTTTTACCGCGAGGTAGGCGAGCTTGGGATATGAAGTGAGTATGGATTCAACATCCGTGCTCTCCGTCTCGTCATGATCTCCTCCAAACAGTTGCACGAATCTTTCAATGATTTCCGTTAATCTTTCTCTCCTTTTTTATTTGGGCTTAATCTATGGGAGCTTATGCTCCATTCCATCTTTTTCCGTGTTTTTATTTTTCCTCACTTCGTCTTCTGGCTTTCCTTCCGCACCTGGTACGGTGTCGGACAAATGTTGTGTTATGTGCAATCCTCGAGACTTCCTTGCTCAGTCCGCATACATCTCGTCTCGTCCCGTCACTGTACCGTACAAGGTCTCATCCTACTCCTTCCTTCTATCCTGTTATCCTCGCTCGGATTTGCCCACGAGATACCCTGCCGACCACGCATGTGCTCTCTGTCCTCTGCCCCATCGCGCTCATCAATAGTACTTACAGATGTATTACGGCGTGACCCCTGCTACGTAGCATAAACTAGTTGTATCTTACGAGAACGAGAACGGCCACTTACACACCTTACACGTCCGGCGTCGCCTCCTGTCTAACTTATCTGGATCAGTACTGAATAGACGTTTGATTTTCGGACCGTTTTCGTGGACCGTCGAGGATGGGCAGGAAGCTTGGAGACTAGGTGCTGCCAATGTATGAAGTCGCCAGGCGAACGCGACGTCAAACGTCTCGTTTCGTTTGCCAGAGTCATTCGCTTCACGCAAACCCTCCCCCAGGGACCAGTCATCGAACGAGACAGCAAAATTGGGATTTCATTCATATATAATAAAGAACATTGGGGGGCGAACGCCTGCGATGTGATAAATGCACAGAACCAAGACCAGAACCAGAACCAAAAAACCGAGGCGAGCTCGAAGTGACTTGGTCCTAGGGGAGGACGGAAAGAGAAAGACGTGAAGGGCGGAGAGGTGGGAGCGGGGAAGGAGTGTACTTTGTACTACTCATGCTTTATATATGCCTGACAGCGCTAGCAACACCGACACAGAGAAGAAGGAGATAGTAGTGAGTCGAATCGTTCAGATGGGAGATATGGGATGCGATAAGTATATAACAGGACAAACTAGGAATAAAGAGATGTCAACAAAGAAAAGCTCAGTACAGCGGAGACCCGACGAGGGGCCGATGAAGGTTTGACTAATAGACGAGACAAGACGGGGCAAGGCAAGAAGAATGTGACAAGAGAATAAATCAGGGCTGATTTCGGTTGACGGAATGATCCAAGAATCGCGGATAGGCCATTCGAAGGACCAGATCAGTAACGAAACGAACGAACAATCCGAACGCGATGAAGAATAAGGAATCTCTTGATATGTTGAAGATGTTTGGAGTTGCAAGGGGTGAAAGAGGATGACGGCGTTTGTAGTTGATGGGTTTGGAAAAGGAAGCGAAAAGGCATGATTGAAATTGGAGAAGACGTGAAAAGAAGAACGTGAGAGGAGCAGTGGCCCACTATTGGGCATACAGAACGTAAAACGTACAGCATCATCACGACCGACGAACAAGCGATAGGGATAAAGAAAAAGGAACACGAAAAGAGCTCTGTGCGAGTAGATGAGAGGAGGAAAGGTTCCGTATCACAAGTCCGATCAGATATGGGGCATGATCATTATTCGTTAAGAGAATGAGACAGAAACAAGAAACGAGACGACGAGCCAACAACCAACAATGAATTCATCTAACCACGACGTGTCGATACACCACACTCAGAATACTTACGCCCAGCCCTTCTCAGCATATCGCGACGGCCCAACTTCAGGCGACAACCACGGCGTGTTGTACCTCGCCTGAACCTCAGCACCCGGGTTGGCAGACTGAGGCCCACCGAAGGGTGAGGGAGCGGCGAGATGACCGCTACGCGAGACGCCACCCCAGTTCCCGACGCTGGAGCCCCGAGAGTGGCCACCGACGCGCCCCGTGCTATTGTTCGCGTTCTCGCCGGGGAAGGGAGAAGTGTGGCCTGACGCAGCAGGAGTGTTCATTTCGTTTGACCCGGTGTACGAGTGGCGAATATTAGAGTTGGAGGAACTGGTGCTGTTGTTCAAGCGCGACTGCGTCTATGGAAAGAAAAAGCGACGTCAGCGGTTGGTACGGAGCACGATAGCGATGATGTGCGTACCTGCGTGTACGAAGCAAAGTCAGGCCTCGAGCGGGGACCCAGATCAGGACCAGCCGTGACGGGACCGGGCGACCTATTGCCCGACGTCTCATTGGCGAACAAGACCCCGTTCGCGGCGAACGAAGGATACGCAGACTTGTTCTGGTGCTTGAGGTTGGGCTGGTCAAGCGACGAGGTATCGACCCGAAGAGCTCCGGTGGGCGGACGCGAACCAGACTGGTACCCATTGGGAGACGAGTCGTTCGAGTGGGTGTTCGTCGGTGTGGCGTTCGCGGCGGCGTTGGTGTTGTCCTGGTTGCGCTTGGCCGAGATGCGGGCGAGGAGCGAGACCGGAGGCTCGTTGGAGTCGCTGTCTGAGCGACTGCGAGTGGCCTCGGTCACCTTCGGAGGAGGGGCACCATCCGCGCCAGGCGGAGCACCAGAAGCAGGGAGCTCAGTGTGGATGAAGCAGCAACGTTTGCCATAGGGACACGAGCCAGACACCCAGAAGGTCTGCGGATAGGAAGTTGGAGGTTAGTAAACTACGTCGATGAACTCGAAATATAGATGCTCACCCTACAGATCTCGGTCTTGTACTAAGGTCGAAATAAACAAGGCGTAAGTAACACGGTTGGAGTGCTGATGAGATAGGAATAACGTACCTTAGGGTGGCGAGACACCTTGCGAATCTCCTCCTCACCATGCGCGAACTGACACTTCGGTCCATAACGACAAGTACCCTTCTCCTCCCAGCTCCTGCACAGCTCAGTCTTGTACAGCCCCAACTTGCGGTTGTTAGCGCTCGGGCCGTTGCCGCTGGGGTCGACGGAAAGCGATCCATTCAAGCTACCACTGGGGCTGGTCAGGCCCGACTGAAGCTCCTGCGCGGGCATGCCGACACCGTACCCAGGGTACTGAGATTGGAGACGAGCAGCGGCCATGACCTGAGCGGCGACGCCGGGATTTTGGTAACCGTCTTGCGGAGGGTAGAACTGGTTAGGATACATCCCCATCGCCTGCGGGGGCATAGCAGCAGGATACATCCCAGGCGCGGCGAACGGAGCCATACCGCCATTCATCATCGCGGCGGCAGCCTCACGGAGGTGCAGGGGATCGGACGTCGAGTGCTGGTGAGCGGGACGGAACACGTTGTGCTGCTGTTGGACACGAGCGAGAGCGGGGTTGTCGTGGAGCGGGACCATCATGTCATACAGCTGCTGGGTACTGCCGAGCGAGAGATGAGACGTATGGGAAGGAGCCGGAGCACCGTAGCCAACGTTCGCGGCATTCGGAACCATACCCTGCATCTGAGGGTTGAAGCCACGAGGCTGCTGGGGCTGAGGTTGAGGGCGGTAAGAGGGCATAGCGTTGACGTTTCGCGAACCGGGGAAAGTGGGGTTCTGGCCGTGGGTATCGTCGGACTGGTACTGGCGCTGTGGAATAGCGTAGTCGACTTGGAACTCGTCCTGACGCGAGGGTCCGTGCCTCGATCCTTGAGGAGCTCCATAGCCAGTCAGCGACGGGTATGTCGTCTGCTCAGGTCTGTCGACAGCGGACATGATGCCAGAGCCCCACTGGTCCTGGTTACCGTCCGAAGGATTGTCGCCAGCGGTCTGCAGGCGGCGAAGGTCCGCGCTCGAAAGGCCGCCACTGAAGGAGTGCGGACGATCCCGATGTTCGCTCGTGTTGACCTTGAGACTCTGCGACTGCAACGTGTTGTTATTCCCGGAAAGTCGGCTCGACGAGGCTGTGTCGGTCGACGACTCGCGAGAGTGCGACGCGATGTTGAGATGCTGGTCCGAGGGATTGGGCGACGAGCCGGAGTCGATGCTGGCGTCAGAGGAAGTCTCCAGAGGACTGGTCTCGTGTACTTGGACGATCGCGGCAGCACCCTTGTTCTTGGGCGGCGTGCGAATCGCGCTGTGCAAGTCGTCACCACTATCAATACCGTTGCTGATCTTCAAGCGAACGATTTCATCGGCAAGCTCCCAAGAAGCAGCTTCGGCGTCTTTATCGACAAGCTGGCCACTGTTGTTGAAGCGCCAGCGGCCGCCTGTAGGGACAGCAGTGTCGGGCGAAGGTGACGCATCCGTTGTCTGGAATGCGTTCTGCGACGAGCGAGACGGGAGATAGGACGCGGACGGGTATTTGGGAGGTATAGCTTGATTGAAGATGGCGGTGTTGATGTGGGGACGGCGCTAAACGACAGAGAGATATGAACGCAGTCAGCGGCTGCGCGGACGCCATCAAACAGGATAAATAATGCCGCGGATTACGCTTCCTTAACGGGAATGGAAGGTGAAGGGGAGGTAGTGGTCGACTCACATCCTTGGCTGAGTCCTCCATGTTAGTAGAATCTCTGGGCGTTGTCCAATCACGAGGGTTAGTTTTTGCAGGCTTTGACGAGTACGGCGGAGAACGACGGTTTTCGGGCGATGACGAGAATAGGTTGTTTGATATTGGGGCAGAAGTCGTGACAGCGTCGTGCATTTAAACTGGACGAGAATTTAGATGTGAGCAAGGGCAGAGAGAGGGCAGCGGGTAAGAGAGAAAAAAAGACGGACCAATTAAGGATAAATTTGACGATTCCGAGAGGATGCTTGCGAGATAAAAAGGTGCTTGAGGGAGTATGACGAATAATCGAGTTGCGAGAGGAGAGCGAGATGATGAATGCGAAGTGCTGATGCGAGGAGAAATGCGGGGGGCGAGTGCAGCAAGTGAAGCAATAGATAGCCGATACCGACGCCTAACAAGGGCCTGGTCGGCTCTTGAAGAAGCTAAGGGTCTAGTGGGATGCGACGAACTAGGCGCCTGAAGACCTGCTGGGACGACGACGATGAGCGACGATGAAAAAAGACCCAGATGAGAGCGGATGGGGAGGGATGGTGGTGGTTCGGGACGAAGAAGGGTGAAGAAAAGAAAAGACGGATTGGGAGAAATCGAAGGGTTTGGGGTGGAGCAAAGGAGGAGGAGTAACGTACTGAGTGATCACAACGTGCCCTGTGCGTGGACCGGGATTGCCAATAAATACGTCGACGGCTCGTTCTCTGGAATTCTTGCGTGCTGGACCCACGCAAAAGAGTCGTGTCCGCCTTTCTGAGTCGCGACGAAGGCTCTATCGATGGACGGCTGGTTGTAGACGGCGAGCAGGAGCAGAGACGGAGACGAACGTCGTGCGAGCGCCGTCATATATTCAGCTTATGTAACATACCCTCCCACGCCTCAAATCACAGCGATGGCCGCGATATTAATTTACACGTTCTCCGCCCCTACGCCTCCAGGCAAACACGCCCGATATTACTGCATTCCTTTTCGCACTCTCTCATGTCATTCTTCGCTGCAGAAATCGATATGAGAATCGTATTTCCCCATACCCATAATTCCCTGTTCTTCTCGACGCTGTGCCGTCCTTGTGAAGTATTTCGCACGTGTCATACAAACATTCCTGTGCTTCTTTCTCGCATCCCTGAATCGCGGATACGCCGCTTACACCTCGCTTGCACTAAAACAAGCTGGTAGCGCCTCTTGCTCTCTTTCATGAAAACTCATGGATCAGACAATCCGCCCTGTGTACCCAAAGCTGCATTCTGATCAGACTTCTTCGCACATCACAATCGCCCACACGCAATCGGCGCCACACACTGTACGTCTTGATGTTCAATGTATCGCCACCAGGCCGTTGCGGCCCTCCACAATGCGTCAACGATCTCACACCGTTACTCTCCTTCGTTGACGACGATGTACTCGCTCGAGCGGTTAACTTCAAGGCTATTTACACGCTGACCGAGCTCAACGCTTCACCCACGCACCTCCGCTTCTCCGAGCCTCTCAGTGGTACAACGCCGTCGCATCTACCCTATCTCCTTGTATCCGTATATGTGATCATCCTCCGGGAGCCTTTCCATTCTCACAACATTCTCTCGCAGCGCGTTCACCTCGTGTGGCCCCAAAACGGGTCAGAACATCGACCAGCTGGTCCTGCCTCGCCGTTCGCTCGCCTACACACGCACGGAGCGCCACCCAGTTGTTCACGTTTACGCGGTTTGCACCTTCTGGAACCTTCTCGCTCGAGAAGGAAGGGATTCTTACCGCTACCCCTCCCTTTATGAAAGTCTGGCTCTGAGTTATCGATGGCCGTTGTCCACCGGGTTATTGCCCAAGGCCAGTGAGATCCCCAACGCTTTCGTGCTTGGTCGGAGGGTGGGCGCAAATGATATCTTCTGCACAGCTTTCAATTGTCGTGATCGGACCATAATTATGCTGCTTGTAAGAGGTCACTCGTCCATGAACGGCCATGAGCTACTCTATTCTCTTCGACCCCGCAATATATCTTTCATTTCCCCCAAGTGATACGTACTGTTATTCTCGCTGTCACTGTATTCTAGTGTATTCCTCTTTCACCAAGCAACTCTAACCACCCGGCGTAAGTATACACGTCACTCATCCTGGAACCCCCTATTGCGATATTGTGGCGGTGGCGTCGAACGACGTCTAAACTGAAATGTTCAACATGTCTCGGAACGGAAGACGAACGGAAGCAAAACGAAAAAAGCCTCCGCTGTCAGTACCCCACGCCACGATCAACTTGAACCTGCATATGGCAGAATGGTTCCAGGGCAGCGAAAGTAAAGCATCGGACCCAAAAATGTAATCGGTCGCCTAGTACACGATATCGATACAGTACTGCCCTCTGCGCCATGCTATACTCTACTGTACTGCGCCACCGCTGGGTATAAATACTGTACACTTAAGTTAGGGGCGTTTGCGCCCACGAACATAGAGGGTGTGATCTTGGGGAGGCCAGTTACTTCCCCAAGATTGTTGTGGTCTCGAATGTCAGTAGGCCCCCTAGTAGTCGTGTACGCTTTTTAATTTTAGTTTCAGTACTGTAATGCTTCGAGTTCGAGGCCGCCTGCTGGGCGTCAGGAATGACGGATGCTGCGGTTCATACCAGTCGACATATTAAATAAGATGTCGGGCTGCTCAATATTTTGCGAAGGCGACGGTGGCACTGGCAAAGTTGTCGTCGAACATGAAAATATCGTGCCAGTGACGGAATATATTCGGTTGAGCCAATAGCCCACTCAGACGATAGTTTTGGAGACTCGGACCTCTTCAACTTACACGCTGTGTCGGTGCGTCCAGTCCAGCCCTCAGATCTGCTTCGGAGAATACGAAGCTCATTTCGGACTTTGAGCTCATCCATCCATCCATCTATCCGTCATCGACGTCTCTATCGGGCGAGCGACGACAACTTATTGCGCACGACCAAGACGATGCTAGAGTACTTATGCCGGGGCCTAATCTGCAGGTCAGCGACACGCAAGGACAGTAATCAGATATCATCCTCATGTGGCGATGAGCAGAAGAAGAGGAAGTAACATTCATGCTCTGAATCGATATACGACGCAAACCAGTACTCTGAGTCCGAGTCCGCGTTCGACAGATTGCTGTCATTAACGGCTATTACTCTTCACCAAACCTCCATCGCGATAGCCGTCGACGACACGAGTCCAATCCGTTAAATAGAGCCAAACTTGGGCGCAAAGATTGCCTAAGAGATACACACAACATACATACTGATGGATTGATTCATGTAACGATTGCTTCACATCCCCCGCCTCTGACGATCACGCGTCTAGGAAAATGAGGTGGAAGAACCATCAGTATCAAGGGTAAGACGTACAAAGATGATGGGTGGGAGGGAAGGGAAGGGGGAGGAACCCGAAAGACAAAAAGACAAAAGGACAAGACACGTACAATATGACGTCCCAACGAGCATCGTTGACAAGTTCTGCAGTTGGTCCTCGTCGAAGCTCAGCTGATCTTTGTGCCAAGTATCCTGTGTCATGTTAAACGTAGGTGGTAAGCAAGCTTATTTCGAGCTGAAAGAGGAAGTGGACGGGAATCAGGCGGTCTTACCTGATGGGTCTGGTAGAAAGCCGGGTTAGTCAAGGTTATGAAGAGGAAGGAGACCAGACGAACCTTCTTGAACTCAGACGAACACTTTCTGATTGTGCTTGAGATAGGCGGAGGATCAGTCGCATGCAAAGCGAGAACTAGAGTAAGGTTATCGGTCCAAGTTGTGAGAATCGACCACGTGAGCACGGTAGTAGACGATGCTCACTGTCGGTCAGCGGGGGCATCCAGGGCTCGACAGAGTAAGGGAAACTCTCAATGAGCGCACACAAGCCCAAGATGGCAGAGTGCAGCGTGCGCAGAGATTCGGCGTAAGCAGGATCTTTTCGCTGCGGTATCCTCGTCTTACGCGCCAGCGAGACGAAGCGATCCTACAATCTAGAATATCAGCCAAGGTCGGGCAAGAAGCATGCTTGAAAGGTACTCGACCTTAAGTGGAATGATGCTCTGTCGTTGAGAGACGCGGACGATGCCTGAGAGCGCCTTTGATGCCATCTCTCGCACCTCCACATTATCGTCCGAGAGGCAATTGAGCAGAACAGTCATAACAGTGGATATACTCTCGTTCGGAATGCTCAAGAGGTTGCGATAGAAGAAGACGACCAAAGCTGGTAAGGCATGCATCCGGATTCTCCATTGCTGCAGGAGAGTTGACGCATCAGGGGAAGAAGAAAATAAATCAGGGAGGCACATACCGTTGAAGACTTGATGGCGTCCACGAAACTGGAGGTGATGACCTCTGTCGTTTCCCGTGCTCGAGGAGGTGCGACGGCTGAGAGAATATATAGCACTGCTCGACTATGGGTCTGTAACTCTGTGTCGTCGCTGAGCTCCGACATGCGGAAGAACTCGGGACTGTGGAAACGCCGTTAGTGATTGGGTGGGAATTGCTGAACGATGGAGAATACGCACAGCATGTGTAGCATGTATGGGAACATCAAAGACGCGTGAGAACTGTAGAATGAGACCCACATCCATCGCAACACTAAAGTCCTTCGTTAGCCTCATGATAAACCGTCCGAAGCTGAGACTTACGGGTCAGACCAACTTTGTCGTACTACTCATACCATGATCAGCCGCGGTATCTCATAAGGAACGACGCTATAACATACCTGAGATTGATTGACTCGCGGTGGAGGAAGTCGTTCTTCTTTCCACTTCGGGAGCTGTTGCACGACTTCTACAAACCGCGAGAGATACGGCGCTTGTCTCCGGTAGAGTTCAGTACAAGTAATTCAAGGAAGCTGCAGCATAACCTACCGGATCTGCAGAGGGTCATCCGAGGTCTGACAAGCTTGTAGGAACGCCTCGACGGAAGGGTACGCCGGCCGCCATTGGTTGGTGACGATTATGTAGAGATCTTGCGCGATGAGTACTCTCATCTATCGTACAGTGAGTTCGACCCCACGCAGAGATATATTTTACGATAAATACCTCCGCATAGCCTATGTTGCAGTTGTCCAAGAACAGATTGAAGTACTTATCCATCACCTGCTTATCTCGTCGCCCGACAAGGTCCAGATAACAGCTGATCATGGCGAGCGACTTTGTGACTGCCAGTGCAAAGTTATGAGCATCAGGTGAGACATCAAATGAGAAAGGACTTTAACTTACTAGCGAACGCAGAGTCACTCTGGAGATCAAGAGGCAGAGAAAGAACCCAAGACACAAGGGCGGGTGTCCGACGCGGGTCACGTTCCTCGAGGGCAAGGTTAACAATACCCTCCCACAAGTTTAATGTATCTGGCTTGATCTGTGCAAAGATTCGATCAAGACGATCGGTAATCCAGGACCATAGTTGATCGGAAAGCTGCTTCGGCCAGTGTTTTGATCCTGAGTGACGAACATAAGCATTATAGTCAAGATGACAGAGAAAATGTAGACGTACCACGAGCGAGACCGCCTATAATCTCAGCAGCAGCGCGCTGCTTGAACCTGTCCGCGTCCCATAAGAGCGGTTCAGTGACCTGAAGGAGTTTCTCAAGCCCTGCGCCTTGGAATGTCTTGGCTACACAGAGCGGTCAGCGCACGCCACAAACAAGTACAGCCTGAGGAGCGTAACGAACCCAGTGTCTTGATAAACAAGATATTATCTGGCCGAAGCTCGGGATTCCCCGTTGTCCTTCCCGACTCCTGTCCCCAAAGCACCGCCAATTTGTCGAAGTACTCGTCCTGGTCGATGAGCGCTGTGATCGTCTCGAGAGCTGGTTGGGACTCGGTCTCCCAAGACAATGGCGGGGGTCCTGCGGGCACAGCCTTATACGCCTTCGTATGGGGAGTCCATGCGAGGAATCCAGAGCTAAGCTGGTCGATGTACAGATCCCTATGCGAGGTGACAGCGTTCATCATATCTGAAAGTCTCACAGTAGGTGGTGACTTACTGGGCTCCTCCCGATTGAATGGGCTGTTGAGCAAGCTTCAAGAATTCCTCTTCACTCTTGATCGAAAGCTGAGTGGACAAAGGACTGGTCCACGCATCCAACCATAGTTCCTCCGACGTCTTCGAGTATGTGCGGATTTTGATGAATGCCGCAATCTTTATGATCCCACTGACAACGACACGCTTCAATAACGACAGGAAGACGTAGGGCTGCTATGGACGGCTTACCGTTGAGCGATCCTGCGTAGCGTCGGGTGAGGACTTGTTGTTTGTTCGATGAAGAGCTTGGTCAAAGCAGCCGATGGAGGGGCATCTCGCCGGAGCAGTGCATAGAGAAAGGTCAGAGCGATTTGAACATAACGCCACTGACACAGGTGGTACGTCAATCAAACGATACGGCGCAGAGAGGTGAAAGGCCTTACATGGGTGGAAGGTCGCAATGCGATCTCTACAATCGTCGCTACCTACGAAACGAAGTCGATACACAGAAGTATGTTGAGCGAATCGAAGCGCGGATACAACGACAAAACACACCGTCTCGTCATACTTTTGCAGCCTGACCGCAGTCCTTGAAGAGCGTTTCTGCACAGCTTCTGTGAGGATCGCCTGATCGACGACCTTTGGAGAGAACTCAGACGCTAGGGCATTGATCGCATTAACTACACCAGGTGTTTCGTCGGTGTAGGCATCTGTTCGCGTAGTCTCTTCCTGGAGATGGCTAAGGCTATCTTGCGCGAGCGACGCTATGAGCTTCTGGATGGAGGGCTAGGTGATCGACAAATGTTCAGGGTCAGTAGCGGCAACGCAAAGAGCACATTGAAAGACATTGACCTTCTCTTGGTGTTGAGATTCGAGCAGCGCGATCAGGTATTTTCCATACATCGCGGGATCTTTCGGGTCTAAGACAGAAAGTCATGAGCCAGAATTCTCATCCATCAAAGACCATTTCTTGCCTGCGATAGCGTAGCTGGCAATTCCTTTGTTCCACAGAATGTAGAGTGCTCCCTTCATGCGGTCTGCGTCGATACCTTTGGCTAGGGCGTCGAATAGCATCGGAAGGATCAACCTGGTGGACCGCACATAGAGCTACAAAGGACGTCAGCAACAGACGCAATCAAAGCAGAGGGTACAAGGATCATACCCCGCAGATGTTGTTAAGGACAGCCTGTGCATGTCTACATATAAATGAGCCACCGATCCTTAAAAGAGCTATCTAGGTAACTCACCTTCTTACGCGGACGTAGCTAGATATCGACAACTCGAGCGTGTCAGTCAGTAGTTGGTCGTCGAGTTCCGACCGGCGACGGTATACATCATGCAAGTAGACACGCCCACTTTCCACGTCACAATCAGCAACAGCATGATTTTATCTTATATATTGACTGACCTGTGGTACACCTGGGCACGCTTCATCCAAACAAGCCTGGCATTCTGTTTCTGCTTCGGTCCCAGACGGTTGATGCTACAGCACAGTTGTGAAATCAGCATGGTTTCTCGTTCTCCGTGAAAGAATCAATGGACGAAGAGACTCGGCACTTACTTCCGCTGCGTCGAATAGTTCTTTTGCAACACATCGAATTCGGTTCTCCCCAACGCGTAATCTGACATGTAAACATCGATCGCCTTCGCCACTGAGAGCACGGCATCGATATGATCCTCTCCCTCATGTCCTTGTCCCAACGCAGTTGCGGCTTTATGTACGGCGTGACCAAACCTCTGACGATGAGCGGCAGCTCTCTGGTACCGTGGGTCGGCAGGGTCAGCCAAGGCGAAACCGGCTTCGACGTCGATCGATTTGACGACGAGGGACTCGACCTCGAGATGTGGATTCAGACAGCTCTGGACGACTTCTTTGGGGCCTTCCTTGATGAACGTGCTGAGACCACTCCAGGTGGACCGGCATACGTGGAGGTAGCTATGGGACAAGAGCGTGAATTGGAGCGTGACATTGATGATAGGCTCGCCTACTCACCGACAGAAGTCATTTCGGGCCACATTATCCCATGAATCAGCCGTATTGAGTAGTGTTTCAACTTTGTCCAAGGCGGGAGCGACAATCTTGTCCAGAATTTCCAAGGCGAATGAAATCTCCTCTGCGGATGGAACTGCACACAAAAAAATGTCAGTCGCTGAATATTGTGTCAAACAGGCCGGACGGACCGTGCCACTCGGTTTTCACATCCTTGGCCTCGTACATCTTGCCCCAATGAAGATTGTGATCTTTATCAAATTCTACTCAAGGATCGCGATGAGTGACAAAATACATTCATAATTGTCACAATGGTACACGCACCGGGATCGTTCCACTCGTCGGTGTTGACGAATCTACTGTCCAGAGGATATACACCTGTAAGTGTGGCCATGATACGAGCGATGAGCCTCGCGCTTCCTCCGTATCCTCTTTCGCTCAAGGTCTTCTCAACGAGCAAAGAGAGCACTTCGATGATTTGGTCTTTGTGTTTAAGAAGCTGTAACCGGAATGTCAGATATTGTCCTCGGGTATGGCATGCAATCGACAACATACCGCTTTGCCTTCGTAGCCAAAGCACCCGCGAAGTATAGCGATGTCTATAGCATAGCAATGAGTGACTAGAGTCTTTGAATTCGTGCATAATAGCTTACTCCAGTGTAGAGTCGTATCCGAAGGAACCGGGACATGGGTCGTTGTAGTCCGTATACTAGACGCCCCATGCTTCAACTCCTCCTCGATCTGCGCCTTACACCATGGGAAGAACTTGTCGATCGTCTTCTGAGGTTGTGCCCTCGCAAGACTGGAAACCATCTGCCCAAAGGCCTTGACAGCGTTAGACTTGGCTGTCGACGTAGCGTATTCGAAGACGAGCTTGAGGACGAGATCGAAGAGTGGGTCGGAGAGGTGGAGGCAAACAACATCAAGAGTGTTCTTGAGCGAGCGGAGGACACTCTCTTCTTGTTTTCCTCCCGTCGTGTTCTTCTTACCTCCCTCTTCGGGTAAATTCTCATACAAAGCGAGGATCCGTCGGAAGAGCGATGTGACCCAGTCTGAAAAGCGAGTTTGATGGGGAGGTTAAGAAAGATAAATTATGTATGCAACGTACCTGCGAACGAAGCAGTGCTCTCTCTGGCCAAGGTCCTCTCTTCAGCTTTGCTGAGGACGGGCATTCCGATCCCCTCGGTGCCATCAGGCAGGCGAGTGTCCTCGTCCACATCCATGGAGTCCTCAGGTGGCGCGTCACCCGAGAGCGACAGACCCGATTGTGTCATGGACAAATCCCCGATCTTGATATGTTGGCATACAGCCACGATGAAAGCTGAAGCGCAAACTGTCTTCGTCGGATCGTTCTTGAAGACCGTAGAGTGTTAATTCGAGGTTAGTGGCACCATTAAAGCCAAGGACAGCGTACCAGATCAATACCCGGGATACATAATTCCAACAAGGGGGCAATGTGCTTCTGTCCGCCCAGCCAAACTTGCTCAGAAGCCAGCGGCAAGGCCACACCCGCAAGCATAGCCAAAACAGCGATGGTCCTGTGCGTTTCGAGCACAACTTCCAAGCCGCTATATGCACGCTCGAGCAGCTCGGGCATTATCAGACTAGGTTCGAGAAGGGCCATGTAGCGTAGTGCATTCTGAGCGAAACCTGCAGAGAGGGGATCTTTGGAGAACATGGCGAGGAGTGCTGGCGTGCGGAGGGTCAGGACGAGAGCCCGGCGAATAGCGGGTGTGAGGCGTTGACCCTATGAACGAAAGTCAGACAGGGTATGTGCTTGTAGATATATCAACATACGACAGGGGTCTTGCAGCTAGATTGCTCTTCTTCCTTCCAGCGCTTGCCAAACTCGTACGTTACTCGGGACAAGAAGCTCGTCAACTAGAACAGAAAGTAATTAGAGAGTAGACACGATCTGATGGAAAAGTAGCAGAACATACACTCATTGTCCACAGGCCAGAGTTGGATGGATGAAAGAATGATTCAGTGCTAGTAATCAGCCTATCTAGAGAGTCCATCGCTTTCGATCCAGCCAAAAACCCTTCTTGTCGCGCTGAATAATCCGCGCCACGCGAAGGAAGTGTATCGACTCGAACGGGGCCATCGACAGCCATAGAGTACACGATCATCCTCGCCAGACAATCTTTAAGGGGAATCATAGATTATTCGATTGCCCTCGCTTAACGTTTCCTATGAGTGAGATACTCACTGGAACGACTTATTGGCTTCTTGATTCGTAGAGAAGGGTGGTCGCCCTTGGTATCGGCATATCCACCGGTTGTGCTTGCGCCCTGGAGGGTCAGCGAAGTATAAGTACTTATCTCAGACCTTGAGCAGGGGAAGAGAACGTACTCTAGTAGCTCCTACTGGGACATCTGGAGGTAACGCTGGAGTCAGAGGCGGTATATTTTATCAGTGAGCAAGGGACACATACTCATGGATCCCAACGCCTTGCCGATCAGGACAGTCCACTCTTCCTGAGTCCAAATCCCGACGTCTTTCCACGGAGCGCCACCTTCAGCACCAGCATCGCCGGCAGTCCCTGCGACATGTTCTTCGGATAATTCACCGACGAGGTTGATCATTCTGTCGTCCACGATAGCAGAGTTGAACGCCTCCCAAATCTTGAAGAGAGCCGGAATGTAAAGATGAGTGTGCGTAGGTGGAAGAAATGAGGTTATGGCAGGAATCATTGTGAGGTATGTCTGAACGGAGCAATATAGACTATTAGCGCCACACAGACACTCAAAAAGTGAAGTCGGACAGTACATCCTGGGTCAGAAGAGGTATGAAAGTCGACAACATCTCCGGTATCTCAGATGAGGGGTAATATCGCTTGCATTGCTCAGCAACGAATAGGAGGATGTTGACTACATTGCGGCTTTATACGACAGCGAAGGATCTTTCAGCACATAATGATGGTATCAGATAAAGTGTGACTGACGAAGGCTCGTAAAGGTTACTCTTGATCCAGAGTTCCTTCTGGAGCACTTTCCACAACGGCTTCCAAGGAAGTTGCAGGTCTTGAGGTTCGAGCTTGCGGCGGGAGTCAGACTTGGAAGCCAAAAGCCTAGAGAGCATGTCCGCCCACGAGCGCGTAATGCGGGGCTCGATGCCCGGGAGGAGACAGAGTTCATAGTAGAGACGAATAAGTTTTGCACGGAGAGACTTAGAAACGGGATACCGCATGAGGAGCCAGCTGAAGGAATGTGTGGCGTGGATATGAAATTCAGCAGTTCTAAGAACGAAGTAAACGAGAACACGGCGTACCACTGGAGTGCGCCATCCCAAGTGGAGAAAAGAAGCCAGTTCTTGGTCTCTACACAAATAGAGAGCTTTCCGACAGTATCCTCGAGTTTCTCGAGCATAACCTCCTCTGGCTCGCATTCATACGGAACGGAGTCGACATAGGTCTTGAGAGTGGCGCGCTGTTTCTCAAGAGCTAGTTGATCGGGAGATAACGAGTCGGACTCGAGGACAGGGGAGCCTGGCGTAGAGACGTCTTCGTCGCCATCCATGATATATCCTACGTGAGCTCCTACGGCTTGGAGAACACTGCTTAGATCAGTCAAGGACAAGTTTGGGTCTACGAGCGAAGCATCCATGATGGACAAAGCAGGTTGTAGTGCTAAGTATTGGGTGGAACAGAGACAGAAAAGTAAAACAAAGGCGAACCGCTATCAGAAAGTTTATATGCAACGCAAAGCGATTGCGCGGCCTGCGTTACGAATAGAGAGATGACGCGTCGAACAAGTCAGTGGCGAGAGAATGGACACGAATATCATTGCTGAGAGTTAGACGCGGACGCGTAATTGCGAGACACGTGGTTATCTCCGCGCCGATTCAGACGCGTCTTCCTCTCGCCGAGCTCTCGGGCATCTGTTTCACTCAAAACACTCCGATCCACCATGCTCGCCCGAGCCTCAGGCAGGCTACTTCGTACTCAGTCTCCGCGTATCGCTGTCTCATCGCTTTCTCGCATATCCCTGCTCAACGCGCGGCGGAGTTTCCACCACAATAAAGATCCTTATTCCCCAAAATATACTGCTCTGTTATGGGCTTCTCTCTTCGGTCTCTCAGGCGCCGCGGTCCTCTTGCAGAACACTGTTTACCTCGATGCTGACCCTTCATCCACCAATGCAGATGTCGTAGGTTCGTAATGTGAATCGCTGTTATTTCTGCTTGACTAAGTGACTATCATGACAGTGGACCCTGCTACATCCATTGAGTTTCCGAAGACACTTCGTATCCCGTCCAAGACCATCTTGCCACCTTTTTCACTCATAGGTGTCGGAGTTCGCACTGTCTCCTTCCTCAAGATCAAGGTGTACTCGGTTGCTTTCTACGCGGACCTCACCAACCCGAACTTGAAGGTACTTATGCCGAGTTTAGTCGCTGGAGACCCATCCTGTAACCACGCTCTATAGATCCCGTTGTCTGCCACACCGGAAGAGAAGATCGACTATCTCGTCCATAATACTGCTTGCGTGATCCGCATTGGTACGATTTTTGTCTTTCTTCTTCTTTTGTAGTAGCTGGCTCACCATCTCGTGAAGTTCCCACCCGTACCACATCCTACACACATCTTCGCGACGCCTTCATACGATCCCTCCAAGCCCGACAACAGTTGCTCCGTTCCCGCGGTACCCTCTCCGACGATACAATCATGTCCATCCAATCACCCATCAACAAGTTGAAGACTCTCTTCCCCAACACTCCCCTGAACAAACACACCCCTCTTGACATCCTGCTGACACCACCCTTCCCGGATAAACCTCGTACACTCATCCTTCGTGATCTGGGTGTCATACAGGATGATTGGGTAGCACAGGAGTTCGTTTTGGCTTATTTTGAGGGTGATGGCAATAGCCCAGCTGTGAGTCAATTTCCCTTCGTCCCGTGAAAGACAAAATGCTTACCAATGAAACCATGTGGTCCAGCTCAAAAAATCAGTTGTCGAGAAACTGACGGGTTACAGTACCGACTAAGCCACATTTTACTGCTATTTATGTATCTATTTTTCCAGCAATGCCAAATCACCTCTCACTCATTTGACCAGTACTGGCAACATCCACCTCGGATCTTACGCCCTCACATAGCTCGAGTGTGCGCATCCTTGTCTCCTTGCATTCTCGGTCGGATCGCTTCTTTCCCAAGTATCCTAATAGATATTGACCGTGTTGTGGGCCTCGAAACCATTCACAATACATGTGCTCCTGACTATTCGAGAGGACAGTAATGAAACAGTAACATCAACACCAAACACAAGCCAGTAAGTAAGTAGTAAGTATAGCGTGAATATATCGTGAACGGAAATAAAAACTACATCGTAAGTAATTGCACGTAGTCCCAAAAGGTCCTTACACCGCTCAAAACAACACCCTCAACCCCTGCATAGATCACCAAGCCCCGTGAAATGAAAGACTCTCATACATCAAGTGCCTTGACCTTCTCCGTCTCTTGCATATTCAAAGTCTCCGCCGAGGTCGACTTGTCGCCCGGCTTCACATCGTCTTCCACGCCACACCACTTCTTCACATTGACGCTCAAGATCGACACCCCGACGAGCCACTCGACGGTGATCTGCAAGATGTAGAACTCGGCCTTGCGACCACCGGAACTCGCGTCTGTTGGTGGGTTGAAGAGGGTGCTCAGACGGTAACATGGGACGACAATCTGGAAGTGAACAAGGGAGTGTCAGCGTCAGAGTAACGACCGAACTTATAAGAGTGGTTCGGTATAGAAAAGTAAGAGCGTACGAGAAGAAGTGTGGTAAGACAGAGCCAATACGTAGTCCTCTTGGGTAGGTGAGGGATACGGGAGAGGTGGACGTTATACCCAAAGATGGCGACGAGAGCGAGGAGCGTAAGGATCGTAGAAACCTTTCTAAAAAGCAGGTCACAGCCTGTATAAGTATGGTGCATGTTAACCGTGGCGATTGACAATACGAACCTATACGTCGGGTTGGAGTAATCGTAGGCAGTGGCAGAAAGCAAGATGCTGGGATAGATGGCTGAATAAGCGTGCGAGACGATAGGTCACTGCAAAGAATACTCACCCAGCGACAAACAAAATAAGGTCTGTGAAACGCGTAAAACGTCTCTGTTTCTTGGCGGTCTTCCAATTTTGACCACGGAGTTCATGGAAGACGGTGAACTCGTTTAAAGTGGATGCCAGCCATAGGTAGCCGATACTAATCAACACCTAAAATAGAGAAGGAAAGACAGGGTTTAGCTTCAGAAGTAAACATAATGATAGCACGAATTCGACTGACCTGCTCTCCGATGAATAGGCCCTGGTTGAAAGTTCCTTTCCCCTCAATCGTGTCCTGTATGTTTTTCCCGTCCACGGCCCTCAAGATCATGGTCGTCACCCTCACGAGCTCAAACAGATTGAGACGGATGAAAGATCCAACCATGCGCCTCGAACGGCGGTACCGCACCGTACGCCATATACAGACGACCGTCGTGATTAAGTAGAGGACGGCGAAGACGATGCATGGTGCAAGATCCTGAGAAATCGTTGGGAAACCACCGGTATAGGTATCGGAGATGGAGCCGTCACTGGCGAGAGCAGACATTGTCAAGTGGTCACAAAAAGTTTGTAAGAGAAGTAGAGGACGTTGGTAGTTGTGAGGGGGCCACCATCATTCTCAGGATGTTCATATATATACACAGGCAGACTCAACGACGCCGGTGAGTACTGTTATGTTCCTGACCTTGTTGTCGGTGGCATAAGAACATTTAAGCATAGAGCACTCATCGGTGTACATCAGAGAGGCTGCTCGCGAGTCAGAGCTAGGAATCGTCTTGTAGTGCGGCTGTGCAACCGCTGTAGGTGCACGCCGTGTGAGTCCATATTGAGATCAAAGGCGTAGTGAGATCAATGATAGTATTTGCGCAGTGATAGGTGAGTCTGAGAGGTACCAGGCTAGAGACATATCAGAGCCTATCGTGGAGCAGACATGCACCAGTGAACCATTTCAGATATTGAGCACTGCTTCATACAATGTGGCAGAGCAGAGGAAGAGGTGAACAAACGCAAGTGACACCCGTCCGAATCGGACCGGCCATCGAGGTCAACATTCCGAGAGCACGTGAGCGTGATCGCGACGCGTTTGTCGGACTTCGAATTGAAAGTCGCGAAAGTCGGACTGTCCTTTGGCGCTCAGCCTTCCCCTTCATCGACAACTAGCCCAGGAACATACCTTTCGATCCTCATTGATTGACCTCATGATATGTGGTTTACCTGCCCCACTTGCGGGAAGGGTCCACTAACCCTCGAGGAATTCCGTATCATCGACAAATGTGGTACGTTGTCTCCTGAAGCTTATAAGGCTATACTTAGCCAGACCACCAATGCCTGTTGACACCATATCTCCTTCCATAGGTCATGGTGCATGCATCGAATGTCTGGAGCGGTGGCTTGAAGACAATCCAAAGAAGACTTGTGCAGTCTGTCGGGAACCCCACACTCACAAAAACCTTCGCCGAATCTTCATTGATTGGGAACTAGCAGAGAACCCATTGATCGTACGGACGAATGAGGTTGCCCAGAGAATAGGCGAGATGGGTCCCGACAGTCCTTTGAAGAGTGTAAAAAGGACCCCTCATGAAATCGCGAAGCTCGCCAAGATAGCAGCTCGACAACGGGATGTATCGAAAGCGGAGGTGAGTGGCCCATATAGTTTCTCTTCGAGGGATCTGACTTTTCTGACCTCCCTTTCTTCGAAGAGCACACTATGGGACGCGAAAGAAGACTTCGAGACACGACTGGCACCGATGTTTGAGGAACTTGAGGAGCTTCGAAAAAAGAACGAGTCTCTCAAACAAGCGAACGCTGATCTACGAGTCCAGTCAACTCTCGCGCAGAATAAGGCGGCCAAGTATGCTCAGAGGCTCGAAGGGGCGAATCGTGCGGCAGCCGAAGCGGCGGCGTCTTCGACGAAGCTTAACGAGCGGAATGCAACTATCCAGCGTCTCACGGAGGAAAACAGTGTGCTGGAGGCGAATAACAGGCAATACCGTGACCAGCTGGAGAAGCTCAAGAAATCGGTATGTTGTATGGACTTTATGAGAAGAATTGATGTACAAAGATCAGCTGCTGACGTCTATGGTAGGAACAAAGATCACATACAAAGCTTCGTGCCATGGAAAAGCAACGTCAGGCCGATGAGAAGAGGCGGCGCCGACAGGAAGACCGCCCTCAAGGGAAATTTGAGTCCCAAGATGCGAGCCTCATCGTAATGCCACCAGAGGATCCGACGCTCGCTTTGAGTCCGCCTTCGTCTCCCGTCTATTTGGAATTTGAGGAAAGACTCGGTGAGCCTAGCCGTAGCGCTAAGCGGCGAAAGGTTTGTGGTTTAGTCTTCCAGTCGGGCACCAGACTCAATGCCTTCGTCAGATTTTTGTAGACGACGGCACAGACGCAGAGGACACATTAGACAGGCTTCCACTCCTACCAACACTATCCTCGCTGAATGACGCCACACCTGCTCATCGCCCACATCGAACAACCACCTCTCCAAGTAAGATCATCGGTCTCCCTGTGGCCAAACCTTCCTTCGGTTCATCCTGGAATCTGCCCCAGCCACTTCCAGCGAGCACACGGCACAAACTTGAGCGTGAGAAATCTGGATCACTACCGTTTCCATTAGGAAAGGACGGAAAACCGAAAGGACCTCTCCAACTAGGATCGCGGATGAAACTTTCGAAACCGTAAGCTTAGCGGCGGGTAACTGATGTACTACTATCTGTAACGGGACAATCTTGGAGCACCTCTATATACCTTAACGATACCTGACTTCTATAATATGTATTCTAAGTGCTGAAGGGCGGTCGTCATTCATCGTAACTCTTCGTGAATGGGCCACTGACTGTGGCGACGAAGTTGTGGGTCCGATTTTTTGAGTAGTGACGATTCGGCGCCTGCCGATCCCCTTCACTTTGCTCACACCCAGTGAATTGCTCTCACCGTCGGATCTGGTCCTGGACTGACATGCAGTCCCATCGGTTACTTTCTCTCACCTTCGACATGAAGCCACGCATATGTCAGCACGTCGCTGCTCGTCTCTCTAAACGATACATTTTCTCCGCTGCTCGAGTTCACACAAATACCACGCGAAGTTTCGCTACTCACCAGGACCCGGGTCCCATTCCATCGTCTTTGCTCTCGCAAGCACTCGATCAAAAGCAAAGAGCAGGAAGCAGTCAGAAGGAGGACTCTGTAGGACCATTTCAGCTAGGTATTGGGCAACAGAGGTACGAGCAGCCGAATGTGAAGAAATGGTCGGAGCTGAGTACAGGAGGCAAGGGTACGCGGTTTGTTGTTCATCTTTATGTTGGGAAACCAATCTAATGTGTGATGTCCTCAATGTCGTCGTCCATATCATATGTATTACTTTTCTCCTTGAATTGCAGTAACACGAGCTACTGCACGGACGACGAACTTCACTGTCATCGTCCTTGGTGCTAGCTTTTCTGTCATGCTCGTCTACGCATTGACATCAGAGCTTTTCTCCAAAAACTCCCCCACCGTGCTCTACAATGACGCGTGTGAGCGCATAAAATCTTCACCACAGGTACGTTCACCTCCCATTCCACAACGCGGCAAGTATGTAACTCGCATTCTGTTTAGGTCTCGCGATACCTCCAAGGGCCATTGACATTCCACCACAACCCGCCATCCGCCATCCGCCCCCGTCATCGTAACCGACACGTTTCTCACCAAATTGCAGTCGACTCCTCAGGCCACGAACATATGCTCTTAAATTTCTATGTCCAAGCCGGATCATCGTCGTCGTCTTCTTCCGACTCTTCATACTTCGACACAGTGGTCGCATGGGCAAAGGAGAGCGCGGAGGGACTACCGGACGTGACTTTGGAAGAAGCTATCGACTGGACAAAAGATCGAGGAAGGAGGACGGTAGATTCTGCGAAGGAATTGTTCAGATACTTGACTGGAGATCCCATGCCAGTTGAGAGGTCGACGACTCTACCGGGATCCATGGCGACTGAGACGAGGGTAAAGGAAGCAAATAAGGGGGAGAATAAGGGCGTCTGGGGGAGCATCACCGGTTTATTTGGGTCGTTGAGGAGTTCCAGCAGGAGTGGCGCGGATGAGGTGAGGTCGGATGTGGCGTCGAGCAGGTTGTGGCAGGAGGGAGAGGTGCATGCCGAGTTGATCAGGGTAAGCTAGCGCAAGTTGCTTGAGCCTTCCAAGCTAACGGCTCCGCATACACAGAATGATGATGGGTACTTTACTTTTCGATACCTCCTCATTGACCTCCCAAGTACGTTCACCGCCCGAGACGAGTGTACGAGGCGATCTAACGTTACCCTCCGTTTGCAGGCACTCACCACCGGAACCCAACCCGAGTTTTCATCGTGCGGACTGAGGGAGTGCGGGAGAATGAACCTATAATGAGTTGGCAGACATACTAGTGATGATAACAGGACTCTTGCATGACCATTGGCCGTTCAGACGACGCGATGAGCGATGTATATTATTGATGTACACATATAACTTAAATGTCCACAAGCCCAGTTCATTCCATCCATTAGCAGTCTATTCACCAAAGAGCTTTTGGACACGCTTCAATACGGAATCCTTTGCTGGATCTGAACCCAGATGTGAGTGTCAGAAGACAAGTCAGGAGAGGATCGAAGTGCTGCTGACCGTATGGATGGTCCTTTGAGGGTATCTCCAGCAAGGAAGGGAACGCCTGTTGATATTTGTCCACGGTAGGACGAATCTTTTCTGCAATCTATAGCTCTGTCAGAGCGAGACGCTCGTATGGGATGTAAGAGGACAGGACGAACGTGTTGATTGATGAGCAGAATGGCGATATCCTTGCGCTCGGTATACTCCTGGAAAGCAGCCTCAATAATAGGTACCTGGGTTTCTATCAGTCGCAGAGGATAAGTTAATCTTCCGGACTATTGCAATGTGTTATAAGATTGGAAGATGTAGACAAACTAGAGTCGACGATGAGGAAGTTCTTCTTCTGCTGTTCGCTGATATGACCAATGCCTGCGAGCAGTAAACCGGTGACAGTGTCCTGAAGGTACGCGTTAGCTATATCTATCTTCTCAACACGATATCGAACATACCTCGTCTCCAATAACTGCGAGAAGATTCCGCTCCTTGAAAGCGGTTGAAGCCATGGTACGCTGCTATAGCCCGAATTGGAAGTCCTGTGTTCGCGAGTCGCAGTGACGTTCCTTACGCAATCTTGTTTCCTCTCGCCACCATCTTCCTCCCGACTTTCTCGTCATCCGTTCCGGCATACCTGTCTACAGCCACGCCATGGCCGACAGTCTCTTCAATAGACCTCCTTCAATCGCAGAGGATGCCTTGCAGTACACAATCTATCCCCGATTCGAGTCCAGCGACAGAATTTCTGCTACCACTATAGCCGTGGCCATTCAGTCTTTCGTTGACTCTGTTCTTGCAGACTTCCTCTGGCATCGTGACCCTTTCCAAATCAAGGTCGTCAAGAACCTGGAAGGCGATGATGCATGGATGTTGGAAGGGCTAATGAGGGTAGGAGACTCAATAGACGACGAGTGGTGCACGGTGTGGCTCCTGCGAGAAATTAGTGCAAAATGGGATCTTGCCATAAGGTGCGCCCTGCTCCCCTCTCCTTTCCTGAGAACATGATCTCATAATGTGGAAAAAGTGTGTATGATTCGGATGGAGAGTTTCTACTGATCGAAGCTGCCGAGTCTCTCCCGAAATGGGTCTCGCCATCCAATGCTGAGAACAGGGTGCGCCCTTAAACCATCATACATGTGTTCCTGTCGAGTAAGTTCATTCACAGAACCTCTCGCTTCTTTCTTTCTTAACAGGTTTGGATATACAAGTCCCACCTCCATTTGATCCCGCTTTCGCATGTCTCTCCACCTTCGACTGCTAGGCGGCGACGTCGTTTGCCTGGTACACATGACAGTGATGACGAAGGAGAACCATCCAATCTTGATGAAGATGACTTTCTGAGCACTCCAGACGCTTTGAAGCTAGTTTGGAACCCGAATGTTCCCACTAATGCTCCTGTGGCGGTTGAGAACGCCGTGTGGCAAAGGATTCAAGGGTAAGACACAACACTTGTTCATCCGCGTATTGTCGCCCATTCAGCTTCTTCTCCAGGTATCCAAACTCACTCAAGAGCCACTCGCATGCAGCTAAAGCTTACGTACCTGTCGATATCGCCAAGGCGCTTTCTGCAGACCCCTCACTCGTTCAAAAAGCAGTAGAGACCTTCTACACTCGCGATGCCATTCAACTCCGAGTAAATATTCTCCTTGTTGTCACCAAATTTTTGACTTACGCTGTAGCCATGTTCTCTAGGCAGCCCACAAAATGTCGCGTTTCCCACCCCAGCCTTCTGTCCTTCGCGACACCAAAATAACGCGAACGGCTTATGCGCAACTCGTTGGACAAAAGTTTCATCCGCCCAAGATCTTCGGTCAGTGGCGAGAGAAAGAAGGCACCCAGGAATGGCGATGGAAGGATGTTGGTATGAAAATTGTGGGTTTCCTCCAGTTTTTGGATATCGTCAACCGATGACTGATTTCTTGTACCCTCAGGCTTGCGGTTTCGAGATGCTCTACCAGGAGAGCAAGGGTCGTGCCGAGTCCTTCAAAGCGACTTTAGAAAGTATCAAGTCATCAGTACGCTCATACTTATCCTCGTCTTCCTGCTGAGTATGTAGCTCAACGTCCGTCTTTTGTCCTCTAGGATGACGCTCGCAAAGATGCTCTTCGGCGCGATCCTGAATATGTCAAGTATATACAGAACCTGATTTCTGCCGGCTACTTTAAAGGTGAAATCGAAGGATCACAGCTGTGGAACACTCTGGAGGACAACGCTGTCGAGGTATTCATCCAGACACGCCGTGAGGAGTACGTCAAATACCCTCGTATAATATTCAAAAATGATTCAATTGACATCCACACAACAGTGACGCCTCGCGACCCTCCTTTGCTGTAATGGTCAATACTGCCGTACTGAAAGCCACGCCTGACGCGCTGGAACCTTCACTCTCGTCCACAGAGGAGTCGGATGATTGGCTTAACGTGAATGCCGAGGACTTTGACACTATGCTCGAGCAGAAGCTAGGCAAGTCTAAAGGTAGTGGCCCTCCCGCGGAAACGAACAGCGACGCGATGGATGTCGATAAGACTGACAGCGTACGGGCCGAAGAGGATCGGCAGGCCAAAGAGCAAGCCAGTCGACTGAACGACTTGGCGAAGAAGGTGGAAACCTTTTTGGACGGTAAAGGAGACGTTGAGGGAGCTAAGTTTGAAGAGTCAGTAAGCTTGCTGCTGAGAAGCTAGTTTGTATCGCTAACCTTTTCTTCTCAATTCGCAGTGAAGAGTCTTCGGGAGAAGAGGAGATGAGCGATTTCAGTGACGAGAAATTCTCCGATTCGGGATCAGACTCTGGCTCGGACGATGAAATGGACGATGCAGCTCGTCAAGCTGCCATGGACAAACTTGTCCCGGCCCTTGATCCATCTGAATACGGCCAAATGCCAGCTTCGTACCACAGCAACTCCCAGCGAGTTGCACCGGCGACTGTGGATTCTGATACCGTCGCAGATGAGGCTGATGCTTCAGCTACGGCGTCGGGCGCACTTCCGCCACAAAAGCCCATTCGGCCTCCGATTCTTCTTCGTGACAAGTATGAAGGCGTCGACTCTGACGACGAAACCGATGAAGAAGAAGATCTCGCTGACGGAGAGGACGACGAGGACGACGAACGGCCTCAAGTGGTTGGTGATATCGAGATCGACATGGGCGAGGAAGAAGAGGAGTTCCTAGAATTCTCTCGACAGGCTTTGGGAATCACTGATGAGCAATGGGGAGATATTATTCGAGACCGCAAGAGTCGTGGAGGTAAATGATTGGTTTTGCGATTCTGTCCGCTCCCTATCGCTTACACAGCTTTCCCTCCATAGCCTTCGTCCCTTCCCATGTCGTCACGGAAAGTCGCCCCACAAAACCGGCCTCCTCAAGTGCGACTGCAGGCGGTGCAGCTGACGCAAATGAACCAAAACTGCGTACACCGATGCCAGGACCAAGACCGAATGCTAATCCAAACCTCGATTCATTCGAAGCCGTCATGCAAGCTATGGACGCAGAGCTCGCACGCTCCAAAGCGCAGCGCACCCATACAGCGGCTTCAAAGTCACCTACAGCTTCCAGCGGGAAATCCGACAAAGGGAAGGGTAAAGCCAAGGCTGATGAGCCCTCTTTGCCCACTATGGACGAGTCGGAGGATATCGACGCGGCGATGGATGCGGAACTCCGAGCTGCACTTAGAAGGGAGGAGGATGACGAAGATATGGATGCGGAGATGGACGAGGGTGTCGGTATGGACTATAACCTGATCAAGAACTTCTTGGAGAGTTTCAAGAGCCAAGGGGGGTTGTCGGGTCCCGTGAGCAATCTGGCGGGGAGGTTGCAGCCTGGATGGAACCTACCGCGAGACGAGTCGTGAATGTGTGAGTACTTACAACGAATTGATGTGACGAACGGCGTTCTTGTTCCCCGTTATAGTTGTACACACAATTGTATGAGAGCGTTTTCAGAAGATATCTGTACTTTAGCTCTGCTGCCTGCCGTTGGCCCTCAGGGTACTATTCAAGACGCCCTGTGCACGTCCAGGGAAAAGTTGACATACGGTAGTCGGTCCGCCACTTCCGCATGTGGCACCGACGCATTGAACTCACGATCTCTCGTGCCACTCAACCACCATCCATAGTAGCAGGACACTGACATCACTTCGGCCACCAGAACAGTCCAAGAAATGATACACTCGGTCATTATCTGTGTGGTTGAGCCCTTCACCGCCCCCACATTCGCAATACTGACGTATATACCATGTAGTCAACACCTCAGGCGTCCCACGTCTTACCAAATTCTACACACCCATACACCAGTCCTCGACCGTCTTGGTACAGAAGATCTACCAGCTGATTAGCACTAGAAGTGCCGGGTTATGCAACTTTCTCGACGCGCCAGAGCTTGAGGATTTCTTGGGCCAAAGAGACGAAGACGAGAAGATGAGGGTGGTCTATCGAAGTTATGCCACATTGCACTTCGTTTTCGTTGTGGATGCGGCCGAGAGTGAGCTAGGGATGCTTGACCTAATACAGGTGCGTGCATCCTTATAATTGTATTGGTAGAAGTTCCTTCTGATGGGCCGTACGTTTGTCCGCATCGTCCAGGTCTTTGTGGAGTCATTAGACCGGGCATTCGAGAACGTCTGTGAGCTCGACTTGGTCTTTCACTTCGACGAGGTCTGTTGAGAACCCACGGTGAAGTCGTCTTTCACTCATTGAAGTTACCCCACACAGGTGCACCATATATTGGCCGAAGTCGTTCAAGGCGGCTTGGTATTAGAGACCAACCTTGATGAGATCGACAAATCGAGTGCGTCTTTCCGCTCATTGTACACAATCACCCTTCAGCAGGAATCTATATCTCTTTCGCCTCCGATTTGCTCCCCATGTCTACCTCTGTCTTGGCATGAACAAGCTTACCGACCGGCTTCTCACAGTTCGACAAGCTTCACAGGCCCGACAGAAATCCTTCGCATCGGCGAATCCCCTGGCTCTTGGTGTGGGAGGTGGCGGTCCTCGAAGCGCATCTATACAGACTCCGTTAGGATGGCTAACAAATAAGCTCACAGGGGTGGGCGCGCGATAACGAGAGTGCCCCTCCTGGTGAAGGATTCTGTATTTACCTTGGGCGAAGATGGAAGAGATGGTTCGGAACTGTATACTAGGTTGTGGCTATATGAATACATTTGTATATGTGCTGTTGTATAAATTGCTACGAGAACAAAGTGGGCTTCTTGATACGCCCTCCGTGGTGCTAAGATCGAGTTGCAGTCAATGGACATTCGCATCGGGTTTCGTGCGATCTCGTTATCAGTCGTGCAATGAGCTGTGGGCTGCAGATATAAATATGAAGTACGCCCGAAAAAGGATACCTCTGGGTTCAGGGGTTTGCTGGGGCAGGAATAGACATCCCTGAACATCGGCATCAGCAACAAATATACCCGCTTACGAGGGAAATAACTCACGTTTCTTTTTCTTCTTCCCTGCACCTTGAGGAGCTCTCACAACGGGTATCTCCGCAGGTGCAGCGGTACTGATGGATGCCTGAGGAGTTCCTACCGAAGTCGGAAGTGCCGAAGGCAAGCTCGAAGACGCTGACATGGGCTCGTCAGTTGCCGTCTGTTCAGCAGCGGACTGTTCCATCTGCAATGCGAAGGTCTTATGGGAGTGCACTGCTGTTGTGCGCATTGCGTTGAGCAACAGTGACATGTTCTGCTGTTTGTTGCTAGCGGAGGCGGCTACGGCTGCCTTCTCTTTGTCGAGTGTGGTTTGGGTGCTGCCGGCCTGTGGTTGAGGTTCGCTGGACTGGACAGGCTGAGAACCAGCGGGTGTGGCCGCCTCGTCTACACGCCGCTTTTTGCTGGTCTCTTCGGGCATCATGACCGGCCACGCAAAGCCAGTGCGAGGAGTATAGTCTGGCCTATATTTGCGCAAGATATCGAGGGAGGTTTGCATCGAATAGAGGGACGTGAGCTGCGGTGGCGAATCAGCGCGTGCGAGCAGACCATAGATCAGGTAGCCACTCACCAAACGGTTCGAGAACACGGTGTAGATGTCTGGAGAGTGATAAATTCGATTGTTCGTGACGAAGTAGACCGCAAGGATGCGAACTTATTGTAGTACCTTCCGTCAGAACCTATCGTAACGAGCAGCATCGTGACGATTTGACCTACCATCATCAGGGGAAAGACGCTCCCTTTTATGGATTATAAACAGGGTCGGAGGCTGAGCGTGGACAACTGTGAACTCGATGCCAGTGAAGCGCCTAGAGACGACGACCGCCACAACGGTAAGGGCCACAGTTGGATGAAATGAGATTATTAGTGAGTCAATTGCACCCACTTGAGCTCTTCCGCCTCGTTCACGATTGGCTTGCCAGTATGAACCGTCTGCATGCGCAGCACTTGATTATTACTCTGTTTGTCGTAAAACATGGAGGTGGAGAAGTAGTCGAAAACATTCTCGGATGTGAGAGGGCCATTCGCCTGTGTGTAATGTTCATATGTAGATAAGATGCCTTGACAAAAAAAAAACTATTTACCTGAATCCACTCGTGCCATATGAAGAAACGATGGCTATGGTCATCCGCTGGATGGAGATCGTTGAGGTCCATGTTGAAAGTACCGATGAGGCGGTTTCGGAAATGCGCGAGCCGCGCTGACACTGACACTGTGTTGATGCGCCGCAGCGGCGCCAAGGGACCGGCTGTGTGGCAGGCGTGAAGGTTCGTCTCACGAGCGTTGGGCTGAGAACCTCTGAGAACGCTCGTCACCGTCTAGCTCACCAAATACATACATTCGCTCCGTCCATCTACCGCAATGCTGGGCTCTCCCTCGCTTCCTTATGTGCACAAAAAAATCTCCCCCGAGCTTTACCCCATGCCACTCTCGTCGTCTAGGCCTCTAGCATGTCAGAACCACTCGCGGCTCAGCCAGCCTTTGCAGACCGTACCCCACCACCAACGGTAATAAACAACTCAGGATCTATTGCTCGCCGCATCCATTATGGATTCCAGAAGTCACTTCACCATCTGAAGAGCCACTTTGGTAAGCGTGTATGGTCTTCGAAATGTCTAGACTATCATTCCTTCTAACCTCTCATGTCGCAGGTGTCGGTGAGTTCTTACCTTGTACCGTTTGAATATGAAAACATCATATGTTAAAATCTTCATCGGGTCGTAGGGATTGTCTGTGCCGTGGCATACTTTGATCCGTGAGTATGCTTGGCGAGCGATCTCTCATCCCGAGGCTTTCAAACTGATGGCCGCAAACAGTGGCAACTGGAGCGTCGATATGCAGGCTGGATCCACATTTGGATACCGACCCATGCTCTTTGTCATCCTGATGGCTAGTTTGGGTGCCGTTGTATTCCAGGTGCGAAAAGACGCATCGAGCTGTTCTTCTTCCAAATAGCTAAATTTGCATACCGGACAGACCATGGCTTGTCGATTGGGGGTCGTAACAGGTCTAGGTATGAGCGCAATACCGCCGAACTTTTACTGCTGGAATATTCACATCGCACTGTACCCTCTCAGATTTGGCCGCACACTGCCGTTTACTTCTCCACAATCGCCCGAAACACCGCCGCTTGTGGCGATATCTAGCCTTGTACCCACTCTATGTCCTCTGCGAGCTTGCCATCATCAGCACCGATCTGGCGGAATTGTTAGGCTCGGCGATTGGAATAAATCTGTTAATACCCTCACTCCCTCTCTGGGCTGCCGTGCTCCTCACAGCAAGCGATGTTCTAATCTTTCTGGTTATCGGCGACCCGACTCGAGGTAGAGGCAAGCCTGTCAGAGTCTTCGAGTTGACCGTGACTATACTAGTTGAGTCGTGTGCATAGTAGACCTTTGTTATGAGACTGCTCTCATACTCTTTCTTTAGGTCTTCGTGGTCTTCGTTGCTTTCGTTGTATGTAAAGCTGCCATATTATTTCTGACAGGTGCTCATGTGGTAATCCGAATAGGTCCTGCTCGCCAAGGTGGACGCGAATTGGGCCCATGTATTCCTCGGCTTTGTGCCTTCTACAAAGCTTTTCGAGACAAAACCGGACGCTCTCTATACCGGTAAGTCATCCCCAAATACTGGTTGCTCACTCGACTCACATATAATTTGCATCAGCGGTCGGAATCCTTGGGGCAACCGTCATGCCTCACGCTATTTTCCTTGGTTCATTCCTCGCCACCCACGACAGAGTCGGAGCCCGCGCCCCGCCGATCCCAGTCCCCGTCAGCACCGACGTCGAGCCAAAGATGAACATTATCAAACGCACCCGCTCCTATCTAGCTAGTCTCTTCGAAGTCTCGCGTGCCGACCGCATCGCCGCTGACCGCGAACATCGGAACCATTTCGCCCACCCCGAAAACAACAGCGTTCACTTCATACAGGCGCACCTTTCGCACGGTGTCGCTGACATCGTCATCAGCTTGCTCGGGGTTGCGGTGCCCATCAACTCTGCGATTTTGATCATTGCGGCGACGGTATTCTTCTCCGGGAATCCGCAGGATGCAGACTCGGCGGGCCTTTTCGAGGCGCACGATATCATCCAAAATAATATAGGAAAATGTTCGTCCTTTCTCTTCCCCTTCTTCGTCTATAGCTAACAACATCTTTATCCCTTAATATTTCTATAGTCGCTGGTGTTCTTTTTGCCGTTGCGCTCCTCTCCGCCGGTCAGACCGCTAGTATCACAGCCACGCTAGCTGGGCAGATCGTCTCCGAAGGCTTCATCGAATGGAGAATATCCGTAAGTCATCCTTTTCCCCAATAGTCATATCGTGATCATGAAGCTAACAACAGCCTACCAACTCAGCCTTTCCTCCGTCGTCTCGTAACCCGTACCATCGGTCTCATCCCCGCCATGGCAGTGGCCATCGGCGTAGGCCGCGACGGTATCAACGTTCTCCTCGTCGGCTCTCAGGTCGTGCTCGCCATCGTCCTTCCCTTCATCGTCACCCCTCTCGTCTGGCTCACGTCATCATCTGCCGTCATGTCCGTGACGAAGCCTTCTCCGCCTTCGCCACGACCTTCCGTCCGGGAGATCCTGATGGAGAACGAAGAGCCCACGACACCGATGACGGAAGTCAATGTGCTACCGTCGACAGGAATGGAGTCCAACGTTGAATACGGTGCCGTGCGCGAGATACTCGTAACGCCACCTCCACAGATGATGGACTCAAAAGAGGAGGTCAGCCACATCGAGAATGAGAAACAGGAGCATGAGGGTGAACGGGAACAAGATGTTGTCAACGTCGTTGATGGAGGTCTTAAAGAAGGACCTGACTGTCCGAGCGAGCTCATTGTGGACTACAGCAATGGGTGGTTCATGAAGTGGCTGGGTTATTGTATATGCGTGATAGTGTTGGCGGCGAACGCGTACACTTTTGTGGTCTTGGGACTGGGTGGAGCGGACGTTTGATATGTGTACGATACGTTTGAAGACGGGGATGCGCAGTATCTTTATTTTAGACGTGGAGGGCCTGCATGTATGATAGCTATTCGAGACCAACTTGGTCTTCTTGGACTCGAGTAACAACAGTAGAAGAATCGCGGGGTGGTAACCATTTCGTCCGAGTGGCAAACTGATGGTAGGTGAACCCTCTCGTAAGTCGCTATAGCAGCTAGCGTGTGCAACATGCGTTCGTCGTGAAGAGAAAGTTGGATGCAAGAACACGCGAGATATTATACAAAGGGCGGAGATTATCAAACAATAAGCTAACAAAATGTACACTGCATATACTGGTACAACTATAGTATAACGGCTGCGACTGCTTCACTGATTATCTCCTCAATTAATACGCAACCATGTCAGTCAGACCGTCCAATTCTCGTTGGAAGTTCTTGTGCTGAGAGATGGCGAAGGCAAAATTGGCGGCGAAGCCCTTCTCTCCGGGCGCGATTTTGATAGCGTCGCTAGCGCCCGACTTCGCGCTGTAAGAACCAGCGGTAACGACACCGTATGACTCGACCACACCATCGCTCTTGAGATCGGTCTGGAGCTCGACAGCGCCAGGGAGACGAACAGCATCACGGAGGAAGGTCACGGCTACGAACAAAGGTAAGGTCAGAATAATGATGGCACGACGAACCTCGAAAGAAGAGGACAGGAAGAAAGGCTCACCCTCGCCAACGGCACCGATAGCCTTGCAGTGGCCAAATGCCTCCAGCACCCAGTGGATCGTGCGGCCATTCTTCGCAAGGGTCGCGACGTGCTCGCCAGAGGGGATGTAAAGGGCGTCGAACAACGTCGAACGCTGGCCCTCGAAGTGGTGGTCGGCGCCAATGCCGTTACCAGGCTTATGCTCCACACCAGCGGGGTAAATCTCGCCACGGCGGGGACCGATGATGAAGCAGTTGGCCTTCGCGCTGGCGAACGCAGCGCGCACAGCGGTGAATTCCGTCAAGTTGAAGCCTACGAACCATCGTAGAGCATCGTCAGCAAGTGGTCAGCGAGAGAGCCAAAGCCGGGAAACACACCATCAGCGATGAGGAATGCGATGCGGCGACTAGCGATGGTAGGCTTCTCCGGCTTATAGTACATCTGCGAGAGCGGGGCGCTCTTCTTGCCGTGGTTTTGTCTAGCAGGTTTGTCCGGAATGACGCCACCGACGTTGATCGCCACCTGCTTCGCGAGGTCGAAATCAATGTTGTTGAGGACCTTGGTGTATGACTCATATACAACTGGGTCGTCACAATGGTCCAGTTCGAAAGAGATGGCAGAGATTAAATGCTTCTTCTCGATCGGTGCGAGGGAGTTATAGAAGAGCTGAGCTTGGTTGAAGTGCTCCTGGAATTTAGCAGTTCGTACACGCTGCTTGATGCCTTCGACTTTGAGTGGGTGGCTGGCCGAATGATGGGTTAATAATGGATGGAGAACAGAACAATCGATTTACTCACGTGTGATAGCCACCTTTGCCATCTGCGGAAGGGGGGACCGGAGGAAAGACGTCCATGCGATTCGGGGAATAGTTGATTTGGCCAGGCGTGATACGGTGCCTTCTCTGCCCATCGCGCTGGTGATTCAACACTGGACAAACGGGACGATTGACGGGGAGCTGTGAAACACAGTAAGCATCAAGTGCCCGGTGATGAGGTTGGAAGACTGACCTCCTCCCAATTGATACCAAGGCGGCTAATTTGAGTGTCGAAGTACGAGAAGTTACGGCCTTGGAGAAGGGGATCGTCGCTGGGAAACACTTTTTAGTAAGAAATGAAGGGACACAAAGAAAACGGCAAACCTGAAGCCAATACCGGGGACGACATGGGAGGTGCAGAAAGCGACCTGCTCGACCTCCGGGAAATACTCTTGTGGGTTACGGTCCAGGACGAGCTCCCCAATCTCTTCGAGAGGCACAAGTTCTTCGGGCCACAACTTAGTGGCGTCCAGAATGTCGAACTCGAAGTCGTGTTCCTTCGACTGAGGGATAGTCTGAATACAGAACTTCCACTTAGCGGGACAACCGCTTTCGATGGCCTCGAAGAGATCCTTGCGGTGAAAGTCTGACAATAGAACATCAGAGACAGTATGAAAGGCACCAAGGGAAGGCAGCATACCGGGATCTTGACCGTTAATCTTGAGCGCCTCGTCCCAGGAAAGACTGTGTACGCCGAGTTCGGGAATGAGGTGGAATTTGACATAGTGAAGTTCACCGTCCATCTTATAGAGGGAGTACGTGTTCACACCGAAACCTTGCATCATACGGTACGAGCGAGGAACCCCACGATCTGACATCACCCACATTACCATGTGTGCGGCTGAGGCAGTAGAGTTAGACTCAACGACAGAAGGAGGCGAAGGGCGAACTTAGCCTACATTCTGGTTGAAGACCGACGAAATCCCAGAAGTTATTATGGGCACTCTGGCCTTGCGGCACCTCATTATGCGGCTCAGGCTTGACGGCATGGACGACGTCGGGGAACTTGATGGAGTCTTGAATGAAGAAGACTGGGATGTCGTTACCGACAAGATCCCAGTTACCTTCCTCCGTATAGAACTTGATGGCGAAGCCTCGAACGTCACGGACGGTGTCCTAGAGAAACAGTCTCAGCTATTAGTGCGCTGCAGTTGTCCAGACATATACTCACGGCGCTTCCCCGAGAGCCTTGAACAGTACTGAAGCGGATGAAAACAGGTGTTGTCCGCGAAGGGTCGGTGAGGACAGGAGCGGAGGTGTATTTGGAGGCACGATTATCGTGAACCTTGAAGTAACCAAACGCACCAGCACCACTACAAAATTACCTGAGTTATCGTACACGGCGAACAACAGTCGAGTGTCACATACCGTGCATGGACGACCCGTTCTGGGATGCGCTCGTGGTCGAAACGATGTATCTTCTCTCTTGCAATCTGGTCTTCGAGCAGCGCGGGCCCGACGTTGCTACCATTCGTCGCTCTCAACCTTTGGGACGGTCAGAAAAGCTGGCGTGTCGTGCGGGACTTGGAATACGTACCAGTTGTCGGTGTCGGAGACTTTCACGCCATGATCGGTGGTGAGGACATTCTGCGTGACCTTACTCGGGTCTACGACGTCACGCTGAAGGTCGGCGTGCTTCGCGGTATTCGTTGGGCCGCCAAAAGTAGATTTGATGGCTTCGGTGACGGAAGACATTGTGAGAGATAAGTGGAAAGGGAAAGAGGAAACAATGCTGACCGAAGAGTCATCCTAGCAGTTTATATAGGCCATTTTTCACCACGATAGACATGGAAAGGATCGACGTCAAGTAGGATCCTCATCGTCAATGAGCGCGTCATAGATTCACGATCGCGGTCAACTTGTTACTTCAGCCACGTGATCGCATTCCGCCAATCGCACGCCGCATATTCCTCGCCCAAGGCCTCGAGCTCTCCACCAACTCTCCACAGCGACTGTGAACAGTTTTCCCAGACTCCTAGCGATGCAGTCCTCAAGTTATCCAGAAAACAACAACAGTGGGCTTGAAGTCGGAGCGTCAACATTGAAACAAGCGCGGCTTGTGCAGATCAGCACAAGAGCAGCACAGTCAACAAAACAAGGGCTCACGCTAACTTCGAGCCTGGGGTCCAGTGGGGATCTTGACTAGCTTGACTGCTGAACTAGGAGAGGAACGGTCGACCCGAATCCGTGCGATGTTGAAGCTTTGGAGTTCAATATTCAGTGATGGAGGGGACGACGGACGAACGTGCAAGAAAATCAAACATATATCGGTCAAGTAATATAAATAAACACTACTTGTACGTGTTACAACGTTCGACAATTCAATTCTACTAGCTCGCATGAATCAACCGCGGAGCAAACAACCTCAGGAGCGCAAAGAGACATACAGAGACAGGAAAACAGAAGGGGAGGGAAGTCGCGATACTTTGGCGAAGAAAACACAGAACGAAGGAATCGAAGCAGTTCAACAAGGACAGTCGATAGGAGAAAAAAAAAGGAGTCTCGTGTTCAGAGAATAGAAATTAGAAAAGAAACTATGGATCAGACGCGGATGAATGAAGATCATAGATCATACAGTGGCGTCGAAGGAGGGTACAGCAAACGCGGAGGACAAGTGACAAAGTCCGCAAGCAAGAGCCATACCGTACCCAAACAGCAATGTCCAATATCCCACCACGATCCAGCGGAGCGACCGGGGAAGTGGGGCTTCCAGACAAAGTGGCCGGACGCGCAGCCAATTACTCTGAAAAGGCGGGGCTCGGTTTAGTAAAGGACGACTCTAGGTATTATGAAGGCTGAACTTACTGGCAACGAAGCTAAGAACAGAGTCTACAAGCCGTTATAGTTTACTTGGCGCAGTTGCAGGCCTTCTCCTTCCCGAACCAACTCTTTCCGCATCCGTCGCACCAGGCTCTCGCCGTCCTGTCGACGCCGATCGCTAGTTTCTGGTCATCGGCGGTGATGGAAGACACAGAACCACCTTGGTCGCGGTGGATGGCCGCACGGTGGCGCTGCAAGTCATGCTTGCGAGAGAAAGACCTGCCGCAGGAGCGGAAGGGGCAGATGTGGGGCTTGGGGCGGTCGGGGTTGTGAGTGTCCATGTGGGTCTTGAGATTGTACGCGCGAGCGAAGGCTGTAGAGTACGAGTGAACAAGAGCACATACAGGGAGAAGAAGACAAATTCATACCTCGGTTGCACTGAGGGCACTGATGCTTGCGACGAGACTGACCGAGCTCCAGTTCGGTGGCGTCCTGGACGGAAAGGACGGGAGGGATCGGCGGAACGGTCGGCAACTGGGGGGACACGTTGGTTGGGGAAACGGAGTGAGGCGAAGCGCTGTGCGAGCTAGAGATGTAGCCGGCAGTGGACCCGGAGACTGGGTACCTCAACGACGGGTGGCGGGAGTGTTGAGTGTGGGGATGGGCCTGGGTGTGGGAGTGGTGCATTGACCCTGGATTGTAGTCCGAATGGGCCTTAGGCGCATAGCGCACGGGAGGGGAGATCGGAGGAGAGGGGGGAAGGGCGCCGAAGGATGTCATATCTCCCGCGGGCTGATAGCGCCGTTGCTGTGGCACAGCACGGTCCATAGCGCCGTAGTCAGATCCGATGCGTACACCTGAAAAATCCATCTCGAGAGGATAGGACGAGTAACTCGACCCGGCGTAATTAGCGGGGGAGAGAGGGAAGTTGTAGAATGACTCGGACGCAGTCGAGAACCCGTCGTAAGCCGACTCGGAAGAGACGGTGATGGTGCTCAAAGGACCGGGCTCGTTCCTGAGGGTGGTGAAAGCGGGTGCAACCGACAAGAGTTGAAGGTCGGTCTCGTCGATATCAGCAAGATTCAAGTCGAGGTCGGACTCGAAGGTAGAAGCTGGGACGATGAGGTTGTCTTCGCCAGCCGAGTTCTGGAAGAAACTGAAGTCGAAGTTGTTCGGATTGTTCGAGTATTTCTGCTGGTCGGCGTACAAGTCGAACGCCTGAAAGTTGTGTTGTTCTGTGGACATGTTGGCTGAAGTGGGGTGGGGTCTGTTTAAGTACGAAGAGATGGAGTGAAGCGGGGGGTGGTGGCGAAAGGAAAGAGACGAGGGAAAGATCGCAACGGCTGCTGCGGAGTGCTGTCACGCCTTTTGCGGTCACATTCCTTTTCCCGCCTCTTGTTTGTCCGTGTTTACCCAAAGGCGATGCCTGAATCCGATCGATGCCGCCTTCGACCATGCGTCCATTTCAAGTACACCGGCCTAGAACCGGAGCAGCTACACCCGCCTGAAAATAGAGGTCTGTCCAAACATTTTGCGCGATTTTCTCTCAATTTCCTGGGGCTCAGAGCACATATCATTACAAGTTCTCGCGCCCATGATAATCAACGCCGTTTGGCATGCTCCCCTTCAAGTCGGCTGCCGCACTTCGGGCGGGTGTTCCTTACCGTTTTGTGGGTGTCTATGGACTTGTTGTGGACTTGGATCCCCGTGGAGTACACACTGGATTCGTCTTGCCCTTCATCTTCTCAACTCGCCAATGTATGATCGCTCACACGAGCAAAGCTTCATAGCTGCAGATAACTCTCCAACCACTTGTGGGCCGCACTCAGAGGGGTTTGTCTTGCAGCTGGTCGCTTCGTTTCTGGACCTGTTGGTTCTCGTGCTTCTCAGAAGACTGACCTGCCTACCTGACTGTCGTATTCCTGCCATTTTTCATCCTGCCGTACCATATTCTGATGGCACGCTCCCAAGTATGATCCTGCTCATATACAGACAAGGCTCTGAACTAAACAAGGTCGAGTCGCGCGTATAATCAAGTTCGCCCTAGCTTTCCTGAGGCCTGAGGAGGGAACGGAGCGTATCGATTCGCTAATATCCCCATCAACCTACCATTCCTCACGGCTCAACCGTTTGGTGTCTTTACTGACAAAGCACCGCTCTCGGATTTCTGCTAAAACGTCCTCGGTCATCACTTCCTGTACGCTCTGACCTGACGGGGAGTCAGCACGCATATGCAAGCTCGACGTACTCCACTTCTGGTGCCTTTTCCTCCTTCACGATCACAGCGATCTGACATGCTCCCTTGTGTCTGGTCAACATCCGCTGCTTCTAGCTCCTTACGACTGACCTTGGCCGTCCAAGAATAGGATTAACTCAGGTTTCTGCTCAATCTCGCCTACCTGCTGCGATCGTGTAGTAGGCCCTTTATTGAGTTATTGCCGTGTATGTCTTACCCTCTGCAAGTGATTACTTCGATCCGGATCACGCTTTCTGCGTCTACGAGCCTCACATTTAAAGCAGTTCAACCGCACCTTTCCTGGCTGGTAGTAGCTCATGGTCGCTCCGACAGTATAATGACCGTTCTCGTTCATACACGCTTCAAAGTACCGATTTTGCCCGAGCCACGAAAGTTCAAGTTCAAGCACCCCTATATTTTCCACAGGGGTTTCCTGGAATAGCGCAGGCACAAAGAGCACGCAGTCCACTCGGATATATGTACGCTCATGTTTATTTTTATCCCTGGCTTCACTGACGTCCCATATCTCAGGTTAAGTGTCAACATTGCTGTTGAATAACTCGCCTTACTCGCTTCAAGAGTCTCCGCAGCAAGTAAGTCCTTCGGGATTACCAGCGACGTCAGCATATAGAAAGAAACGCTCGCGGTTTGATGGATAGGCCTTATCAAAATGCCTTCCGCAGTCCTTTGTTGACCCGAGTATGTTCAACCTTGTTCTTACTCGGCCCAAACGCATATGGAATGGTGATCACGCAGCACTATTACGTGGACTATCCGCAGTCGTACACAATGGGATATCAGGCTTCCGTATGTACGCGATGCCGCTAGCGTCAAAGCAACTTGAATATCCTGTTCGGTATGTTGGCTGTGTAGACCGTCATTCGTGGCTGAAAAAGACGCACAGAAAATTCCCGTTGACTGTACACGCTTGACACGATCCCGGCATTCAAGTTACTTTGGCCTTCGGCTTGCGTTCTGTCAGGTCATATAGCTGCAAGAACAGACCCGGACAGGAAGGGGCAGCACTGCCTTCGAGCTAGCTGCTTGTATGACGAGTTATCTGGAGAATCAACGGCCTTTGTAATGTTGCCACGTACTCGTCCTTATGCTGAGTTGCCGAGTATTGTGCACTGAATTCTCGTATCTCACGCCGGGCTGTTTGTAGGAACTCGTGTTCAACTAAAGTCGGCCTTACGGTTCCGCAAGCGCTGCGGCGACTAGAACTTGAAGAAGAGTCAGACAGTCCTGTATGTAACAGGTTCCTCGCATTCTTTTAGTTCAGATGGTGCGGCACCGTGACTGTTATGATAGGTAGTCGATTGTATGTCCCACTCGACTCCCAACTTTTCGTAGGGAGATATCGCTACGTGAAGTGACGAACGAGCACTCGAGAGAGGTCCATGAGCCACATCCGACACCCGAAAGTTAAGATACCTGCTATATGTCGTATGGCCCAGGCCTAGTATGTACCAACGTGTCGAGGTCCAAACGCAAGGATACATTTCATTGCATACAATAACTTACACACAGCATATCAAAACAACCAGAGACAAAGAAAGATAGCGAAAGGAAAGCTATTACCAAGGGATCAGACCCCAATCCTATGCACTTGTTTTTTCTGTGGCGAGAAGGGTTCGTTAGCATCTTCACGAGCCAGAAGCGAACAGACAACGGACGGACCTGATTCGAAAACCTGATAATATCCCTCTTCTCCAACAAGAACAGGGTCCTCTCCAGTGCATGGCTCGAGTAACCACTTGTGTTGACGAATTCCTTCACCAAACTCTGATAGCTTGTATGCCACCCGACAGGCAAGCGCCTCTTGAGCTCCTTCTCCATCTGTACCATCTCGTGGTTCAGCTCTCCGCGGGAGAGGCCGTCGACATTTCCGGCTGAGACAGCGTTCATAGTGGAGAATTTGAAGAGCCGGATGGATTCTTCGACGTGATGGTTGAGCACGACAGGTGAGAGGGTCAACTTCGCGAGGGACTCGGATATACGAATGATAGCCTCGAGTTGACTGAGAAAAAAGGCGGATATGAGTGAGTACGGGCAGGCCACCATTCAGCCAAGAGTCGGCAAACTACATACCGGATAGTGATAGGGATAGAACTCCGCTCGTCATTATCCCGCTCGACCTGTTGCACTTCCTTCCGTAGCGCGACGAAGTGACTACTGAGCAGTTCTTGAGCTTCCGGCGAAAGTCGTGGCGCGCATTTCCTGCGACACCCGAATTGAAGCCAAGTCAGCGATCCAATCGGAGTAGATATACATCGTATATGCCCACATCTTGCAGTACGAGATGAAGCGCTTCATTTTGTCGATATCAATCTCGCCGACCGCGTCACCATTTTCATCGGCACTCTGGTTCGGACGATTCATATGGATGTTCATGACATGCTTCGCGATCGTCTAGAGGTTGATAGAACGTTAGTCAAAGTCAGATGAATCACGGGCATCACATTTACCCTGTCTCGCGTTTCGTCATGCTCGTCCTTGATGATAAATATCATATCGAATCGTGATAGGATGGTCGTTTGAAAGTCGATGTTCTGAGGACGGTGATCACAACGTTTAGAGAGTAGCTGTACCTAGAGGCAGCAACAAACGTACCTCTCCTGGACTTCTTCCTTCGTCGTACCTGCCCCACACCGGATTGGCGGCAGCGAGCACACTTGTCCGTGAGTTGAGGATAGTCGTGATACCAGCCTTGGCTATCGAGATCGTCTGCTGCTCCATGGCCTCGTGAATGGCCACACGATCTTCGTCTCTCATCTTGTCGAACTCGTCAATGCACACGACACCGGTGTCTGCAAGCACCATTGCGCCGCCCTCGAGATAGAACTCTCGCTGTATTTGGTGATTAGTTGGATTAACAATATTTAGAAGTATCGATACTTACAGATGTAGGATCGCGTTGAACCGACGCAGTCAGGCCAGCGGCACTAGATCCTTTTCCTGATGTATAGACAGCAATAGGCGCAACCTTGTGGACTGTGTGGTAAGTTATTGATGTTTAGCGTTATTATAGGTGACTCCCACCTTTTCCACAAATTTGAGTAACTGAGACTTTGCGGTACCAGGATCACCCAGTAGGAGAACATTAATATCTCCTCTGAGGCGCATCCCATCTGGAAGGATCTTCTTCGAGCCACCGAATAGAAGACATGTGATGGCTTTCTTGATGTCTGGTGGACAATTACACTCAGCTCAATCTCGAAGACGCGAAGATAGAAAGAGACCTACCCAAGCTTCCAAAGATACTAGGTGCTACACTTTTCGCAAAACGCTCATAGAACCCTTCGCTTCGGGCCATCTCTCCGAACTCTTCTTCCTCCTCGGGCGTGTATTGGACTCCGAACGGGTTCGTGCTGCCCGAACCGCTGGATGACGGGGACAGGAGGTCAAGGTGTACCAATCGGAGGTAGGGAGTACGAAGCGCAGATGCGCTGGCTTGTTTCTAAAACCACACTCAGTGTCTGTAGGCCGTAGAAAGACACAACTTGGCTCACATTCTTAGCAGACTGGAACGTCGAATATATACCAGTCGCGATTATCCGAGAGCCAGGGACAACCTGACCAGTGAGATAGCGATCTGCTGAGAGGAGGATATGCCTTGGCAACTCTCCAACGGGGACCATATCGGGTGCTTCCTGCAGCTTCAATACCTGATGGTCGGAGAACTGGGACCTGGAATGAATAATAAGATACGGGTCCATCGGGCAATCCTTCTTCTGTCCCTCTGGCTCAGGAGCGTCGCAAACACGAGGAAGACCCCTGTCAGACCCACCACCAACTCCACCAAGACCTCCACCAGGGTATACTACCTTCGTCGAACGACAGGCTCGACATTGAAGATGAAGTCTTGTGGCGCGTGAGGAGAGAACGGATGCTGAGATGACGATGCCGGGTATACGAACGAGTTTGTTCATGGTGTCTGCAGTAAGCTCGCGGAACTGGAGAAGGCTGAGACCTGATTTGACAGAGACTTGTAGTTTGGGAAGCGATTGAATAGCAGCATCAGCTTGCTCGTCTGCACCACCAGCAAGCGGGAATAGGATTGCTCGCGAGGCTTTAGTAGCAGCGTTCTCGAACTGATATGGATTAAGTAAGGCCTGACGACGCGGTGCAGTATCAGAGAAGACTGACCAGTGGAAGAATATCTGCTGGACGATCCTGTATAGTATGTGCCAGCTCATCGTTGTAGAGGCTGAGGTGACGGAGGTCAACCTCGAGTTGGTATTGCTTCAAGAGCAGATTTGCCCGAAGCTTGTCGCTGCTCCATTGTCAGAGTAAGGTTCGCATAACCGACGCGTTGACATGCGCACCGATAGATGAATTCGCCCCCGACACGATACTGCAATAGGAATTCCAGTAAGAGTTTCTCAATACCCGCCGGAGAGTCTGGTGCTGGTGAAGCAAAGTGATCATGTACTGCCACTGAGAAGACACGGTCTGCGTCGAAGCCAGACATGATGCCAAGTGTTGTGTGTAGGAGAGTATAAGGAGGAGTGCGCGAAAGGGACCCAGTAGCAAATGAGAGGCGACGCGCCGCGATTTAGGGCAGGCTCTAGCGCGACCTACGATCACGTGGATCCTCAGAGTGGCGCTTTGGATGTTCGAATTTTGTATCAAAACCTCCATCCTCCTCACCTTCTTGCAGAGATGCACAATGAATTTTAAATTTATGTTGAATCGCAAATCACAGCTGATATTCAGTGTATTGTCCGGTTATACTCAGATCTAGTAGATAGAGGTCCACGCCACACTGGCATGCGGTTAATTCCGTCTAAGGGTGGCGTAACGCGCGTCCAAACGCGCACATTACGATTGCTTCCCCTCACCGTACGCATCTCGGATTATTCACAATATGAGCAGCATGGAAACAGACGAAGTCTCTGTTGTACTACCGCCGAGCACTCTATCGGGTCTATCTCTTTCTCTGTGCGTGGTTCTAAACCATCTCTACTCACACCCTCTGATTTACGTCCGACAGCCATCCACTCCCTATCCTGAATATATCAGAGCATCTCACACGACTAAGACTTCAACAGAAGATCAGCGTTCCTTTCGGTACCGTCCCTCTCTTTACTTGCTCGTATCTACTGCTGACGATGCTGTAGTTTTGGGTGCATTGCTTGGCACACAGAATGGTCGTGAAGTGGACATCGTCAACACATTCGAACTCGCTGTGCAGGAGGGAGAAAAGCTTGATCATGTCTTCTTTAACTCGAGGAGGGATCAATGTACGCTTATTACGACTGTTACAGTTGCCTTACCAAAGTCAACTTATTCGCCTTTTGTAGACAAACAGGTCTTTCCTTCGCTCGAATTTATAGGGTGGTACTCCGTGGCGTCTGTGCCAACTGCTCGTCACATCGCACTCCATGAACAAGTGCGTCGTTTCCACTTTCACTTCTTTCTTCTGTTTTACATCCATTCTTATCAATATTTTCCGACAACTATATCTAGTTCACAATCTACAGCTCCACGCCGCTCCTTCTTCTCCTCCAACCTTCCTCCATCGGCATCAGTGGTTCCTCAGACAGTACATCCCAGCATCTTCCCCTCAAGGCATATGAACCTACAATCGAAATAAAGGACAGGTCATCGCGGTCGGTCTTCATCGAAGCTCCATTCAGCGTCGAGACTGGTGAGGCGGAGCGGATCGCGGTGGATTGGACGGCACGAGGAGGAGAGGGAGGCACGAGCCGTGAGTAACGTCAAGCACTACCTCCTCCGCCCTTCCACGAGTGCTAAATGTTGCATGTTACGACCAAATCCGTCTGAGAAGTGGAATCGCATCTGAATACCCAGAGAGCAGCAGTGAAGATGTTGCACGATCGTATCGTGATTCTGGTGCAATATGTGAAAGATGTCATGGCCGGTACGCTTGTCTTACTCCATCCTCTCAGTTTACCCATCTTATTCGGACACGGGTCCCTGAATAGGCCAAGCTCCGAAGGACCACGCTACTCTCCGCTCCCTCTCCGCTCTCATTGCCTCCCTCCCCGCAAGCGAGAACAAAGGATTCCGAGAGGAGTTTGACACTGTAAGATCCCATAACACACATATCCTACACCTTTTCTCACCCGTCATATTCGTGATGACCCCAGGAATACGAGGACGTGCAATTAACCGCCTACCTCTCAACATTGACCAAGTCCGCCAACGCCCTCAACGACGTAAGCACCCTCTTCACAATCCGAATCTCAATCTTCGTGAGATCTGATATAATTCCCTCCGCGCCACATAGCTCGTCGACAAGCATATCGTCATGACCGCAACCAACCGCGAGGACCCACGCATGGGCGGACCTGGACCACGACGACGAGGAATGCAGTCCAGCCGGATGGGCACGCTAGGCGACTGGGATCGCTTGCACTGATACATCTGTGCTATTGTCATTGACATCAACCTGTTGTTCACTAATCTGTGTTTCCTGCTCTGTATTGTCATCTTGTTGCAATTGTCCGTTATGATTCAAAAGCAATTGTACAGTACGGTATTCTGGCGCTCGTTTGGAGGTACGGTGAAAACTGGAAGCCACGAACAGAAGGGAAAGTTTGGTTATACAAGGTAGCAAGCCGAGGCATACTTCAACATATTCATGTGATAGATATATTCTCATTCTGTGCCTCTCGTAGGGACGCAGAAGTGCTGAGATAGCAAAAACCGTCAGTTCACACCTGGTGCAGATATGGATTGGGTGTCACGTACATTGAGCCGGGAAGCGTGCACATGCCTGTGAGTCTGAGTGCGGCAGTTATAGCCATACCTGGGGCGAAAAGAAGAAAAAAGTTTGAATTCATGACAGGGAAGGCAAAGCCGTGTATCGACTTACCAGCAGTCTTGCTGCTGTAACGGAAGACCATCTGCATAATGATGTGAGATTACTAGAAGATGCGGAGAGGAGAAAAAGACACTGACGTTCTTGTTTATAACGCAACCACCAGCTCCTAAGGTTCAACTTGATGAATGTCTTCACACAATTGGTGCACAACCAAGCCTCTGGTCTCCATTCATCGTCGTCGTCGTCTCCTTCATCGCGCACGGCGTCAAACATCTTGCGGAGCATATCCGCGTAGTCGAAGTACGTTACTCTCACGACCTTGTAGATTTCTGGCATTTCGATAACGTTGCTTCTCAAGCGACCCTCGAGTAGATCTATGAGGTCACTGGGCAGAATAATCCCAGAGAGAAGATCCCAGTCTGGAGAAGCCAGACAATCAGTCTTTCTCTGGATCCTAAAACGATGGGGTATAGAGTTACGCACTTTTCTCGTTCCATAAATCTTCCAGCCCATCGTTGTGACAGTGCGAGCCTGAGTGTCATTTGATCAGTCAGCCTCATAGAGTTGAGTTGCAGTCAAGACAGGCATACAGGCATGCTTTGTGGCGTCCCATTCTTCCAGGATGGCCTTCGCGCAAGGCTCAGCTGTGTCCAGTTCCATGATGTCTAGCGGGACTTCAAGCAGATCTTTGGCTAGAAAACTGCTTGTAGCCCACAGGTCCTGCTCAAAAATCCCAAGATCACGGCCACTCTCGATACATCTCCAGATGATATCGGGAGTCGAGGTCGATAGGAATTTGGAGGAATTAGCTACGGGGTTGATGATGGCGCTATTTTGTGAGCAAAAGCCGTAAGCCCTGCGTGGTGAAGAGGAGTACGTACGAGATGTCCATATCAATGGGTTCTTATTGACCCATAACCAGTGGTTGATCTCCATCATGAAACGACATACGGCGGCAAACTCGCGCTCTTGAACAGAGTCGCCGATCACATCGATAAATTTCCTTGACTTGTGTAGCATCTCTTCGATCTCTTCGTCCTCTGAGCTATCATTGGTTTCGTCCCAGTCTTCCCCAAAGATGGCTTGGTACGACCATAGGCGATAGAGGGCGCGTTGGAAGCGAAGGGACTCGGAAGCGGACAATGCGCTGGTGGCGGACTCTCGATCCTTATATCTTTTCGCCAGTTAGACATCTGCGAGGGGATACAGATGAGAGCTGAGAAAACAAACCTTCTACTGAACAGTGCCTCAAAAGACGCAACAATATTTGCGCGATCCAATAGCTGCGTACCCTGCACTCGGCAGGAAGGGTAGTCCTTGATGTTGGCTTCTTCATAAAACTCCACAGTCCGGTCCCACTGGATGTTCGACAGAGCCATAGCTTGCTTCGCGCTCGGCCCTGCTATATTGAAAGTAACAGAGGCCTTGATGGAGGTCGGACGTATCTTGAAGACATTGTATATGCTCTTCGAGACCAAGATGGTGGCACACAGAGTATCGAAATCGGGAAGAGAGGTCAGAATTCGGTCGATAAGGTCGAGTGGCAACTGATCCATTTTGTTGCGGCCTCCCAGTAGGTTGAGACGATATATAAAGGGGGCAACAGAGTCAGGCTGAGCGTTCTTCGCGAACGGAGCCGTCGTAGTTCGGGACAAGACACACAGGAGTCATCATGCGACGCGACCCGTCTCCCGCGTCATTGACATCACGTGGCCGTGTCTCCGAATGGTTACGTTCATCTAGAGACCAGAACTTCCGGCCTTGATGGTATAAGTACATGGTCAAGCGGCCGCACCGTCTCACCCACGGCAACGCTTCTTCACTTACCACCAGCACGATGACTTCGTCCCAGGTAGAGACCATAAACTTCTCGAGCATTTTACAACTTTTATCCCTCAAAGGGACGTATTTTCTGGTGTATGCCTTCATCTTTGGCATGTGTGAGTTTGTCTCTACGATCCATCAACTTACTGGTCAAAAGAAAGCTTATCAGCATAAATAACAGCGATCTGGGTAACGTTTTTTGGAGGTTGGCAGTTTCAAAAGTCATGTTTGAAATCTTTCGTCGACTAACATTTATGGCAGGCGTCATCGCCTACCGGGCTTTGCGTGAGCGTCATACGGGTCTGAAGTTCTTGTTCGACCTGAATTGACTTCTACTCGAGCACGACAGATGTTCGGTACCCTTCAACACAAGACCTTTCCGATCTACTTCAATATCAGCATCGCCGCTGCAACCTTTCTCTTGGGCACTTGGACCGTCTCTCATTCGGTGCTTGACAACCTCACCAAGCCATACTTCGCCGACGTGGCACAAGCGTATACCTTGGCCACTGTCATCCTCTTCCAGGGAACCAACACGGGGGTGGTTGGGCCGATGACAAGCAGGTATATGACACATCGTCCCTGCTCCATCTGTGCGACATAACTCATCGACCATGTCTAGGCTCATGTTTAAGCGCCACAAACTTGAGAAAGAAGAAGGCAAACCTTACACCGACCCTTCAGTACGCAAAGCATTCTTCATGTCTAGAGATCAAAGCTGATATCTTCTGGTCAAAGTCATCGCCGGAGATGAAGGCACTGAGCAAACAGTTCGGTGCTCTGCACGGCATCAGTTCACTTCTGAACCTCGGTGTGGTCTTCGCGCTCGGATTCCACGGCCTGTGGATAGCCAACAATGGCGTCGGAGAACTCAGTCTCGGCCTGGACAAGTACTTCACCAAGTACACTTGATTTGATGATAAGCGTCCACGGAGAGGGCATGATGAATAGTGTAGGGTTTCTTCGATTGTGTATGGGTGTAACTTTCGCGGAAATGAATCTGTGTCTTTCATCATTATCGGTCACGCGAGTGCGCTTGCATACAGATTGAGCGAGTATCAACCATTGAGCACAAGAATACAAGAAAAATTCAGAATACACAGCTATGCCCCGACAGACTCCATGCTTGGCAAGAAACCCTCCTTCAAACTCCTCTCCAGCTTCCTGATTTCCTCAATCGAGCTGGCCTTCGCGATGGCCTCCTTCACCTTGTCCGCCTCTTCTTTCGACATCAGACGACCTGCTTTCCCGGGCACGGCAACTGGACGTGGCTCATCAGTCGATACGACATGTTTTGAGGTCTGCGTGGCGGAGGTGGATATTGAAGTCGCTAGTGCGTTCATCAGGCCGTCCGCGGTGAGGAAAAGCTTCTTGGAGGCTTCTCGTTCCTATTATTTCCGTCGCGAACCCCAGAACCATCCGTTGAGTGCTCTGCAATGGTGTGGTCGAGAGTTTTGCGAGCCACGCACCTTGTCACGGATTCTCTGGAAGTCCAAAACTCTCAGCGCTGGTAATCTCCAGGCAAGCCATTCGCGATACCATTTCTTTTCTTGCACTGGGTTCCCCATCAAACTCAGGTACTTGAGTCCCTTGACCTCCCGCAACGGCTCCAAGTCGCCCAACTCCGTGATATTGTTGTTCGTAAGAACGAGTGTTGTGAGATGTGGGACGGAAAGGTGGATAGATGGGGAAATTGAGGATATTCGGTTGTTGGCAAGAAGGAGTGTATGTAGTCGTTTGAGCAGCGGCAGGTTTCCAAGCGCGACGATCGAATTATCTGTGAGGTCTATGGCATCATGTTGGTCCTGTTGAAAATGTAAACATGCTTCGATTGAGAACAACTCGAAGGAGTAAGAGAGAAGATATTCACCCTGGTCACGCCAAGATTTTCGATGGCAGGGATTTTATAGCCTGTGAGCCGGTTTGTGAGCGCCGCGATGAGATATATGATCGAACTGACCTCGCAAGTCGAGCTGACGCTCTTTGAGCGCATTGAGCGACGAGGGGGCCTGCGCGATGAGCTCAGGTGTGAGCTTCATGACCGTTTGGAAGAGCGAGGGTGAGTGGCGAGCAAGTCGAACCGAATGCGCCTAGAACACGCGCGTCAACGCGATTGGACTTGCACTGCGGCCTGCGTCCAGTTTACGCATGTCTGCCTTCACTCCAACCACCATGAAGCCCCTCCACCAACGTCTGAATCTGTGAGCTCTGATAAATTTTATCGCGGAGATTGGCATTGACGAGTTTACGCAGCTATCTGAATGACGAGGAGTCGTACATCTTTGCGCCTACGGAACCGGTTGGAGCACCACCATTGTTCATATACCGAAGCTCTGGTGATCTCGTACTCGAGGGTAGTCTACTGTGCTCACCTATTCACCCATGAAATTGACATTCGAAATGTGCAGCACCTAGAACGCAGATACCAGTCACCGCCAAACGCTATGGCAAGACAGTATACGGAATATTCGGTCTCATAACACTATCTATCAGTGCGCCACGCTCCGCTCTCCTCATGCACGAGCTATAACTCATCCTACCGCTTAGCCGAATATATCATTGTCATTACTGGTAGGGAACAACGAGGAGAGCTTTTTGGACACCCTGTATACCGCGCCTCTGAGTTCGACATTCTGCCGTTGGACCCAACCGTATCTGTGTCAAGTCCACCGCATCCCGTCGAGGCCCACCTACTTGCACTAGTCCGCTCGCATCTCAACAGTGGTGTCTTCCTGTTCAGTTACGGCTACGACGTGACAAGGAGGCTACAGGCGCAGTGGGTTGCTCAAGAGCAGGACCAAGGTAGAGCGTTCTGGGAGTCGGTACGTTTCATGATCTTCATTCATATTGATACCACTTCCATGGTTAACATACATTTTGTTAGGCTGATGACAGGTTTTTCTGGAACAAGTGAGCGGCTGTTATTTGCCTTGCTTATATGAGCAACTAGCCGAACGGGTTCGCAGATACCTCCAATCACGCTTCATGGACTTTACTATCTCAAATCCCCAAAATGACGTGAGTAGCCCCTGCTCTACGTTTTGACGTATCTGACGACTCTTATAGCTGAGCCCATACATCCTCCCAGTGGTCTATGGCTGTGGGTTGCCCAAACGGTATCATTCTTCCATCTGATCTCCGCTAACATCCCTCGCCTCTGCAGCCTTCGACATCCGACGAACTACCCTTGCAGGACGCAGTCTTCAAGTTGGTCTCATCTCTCGCCGGTCAAGATTCCGCGCTGGAACACGCTACTTCCGTCGTGGCGTGGACCACGACGGCCACGTCGCTAATTTCAACGAGACGGAGCAGATCGTGCTCATTGGGTCAAGGGGTGATCCAGAGGAAATCGCTACGAGGCTTAGCTTTGTCCAAATTCGGGGCAGTGTGCCCGTATTTTGGGCGGAGGTGAACACGTTGAGGTATAAGCCGGATTTGCAGGTCATGGACATTCAAGACGGTGTGAGTAAACTTGAGCTTTCAGGTGAGAGTATGGCTAACGATTGACGTCCTTGTTAAGGTCGATGCTGTCCGTAGGCATTTGCAGGAGCAGGTTGCTTTGTACGGAGAACAGACTCTCGTCAACCTTGTGGACCAGAAGGGCCACGAGAAGCCCGTGAAGGAAGCCTACGAGCGTTATGTTGCTGAGGTGAGTTCCTGGCCGTCTTTTTCGATCCAGCAGGCCTGCGGACTAAGACTCTCGCCTAGGCCAACGTTCCGGGAGTCAGATACCAATACTTTGACTTCCACAACGAATGCAAACACATGCGCTGGGATCGTATAAGCCTGCTCCTCGACAGCATCCAGGAAGACCTTCTCCGAGACGGGTAAGGCTTCGATCCTTCCTACCCTTTTGCATGCAAGAAACCTTAACGATGTTTATTCTCTCATCCGCTCTAGATACTTCCGCGTAGATGCAGGAAGTCCGGATCCTATCAAGTGGCAGCTTGGCACGGTGAGGACGAACTGCATGGATAACCTCGACCGCACAAACGTCGGACAGGCTGCTATCGCAAAATGGACGCTCAACCTGCAGCTAAAGACCGTTGGAATCCTGCTCGAGAACGACTCGGTGGATAACCACGAGGAGTTGAACACGCATCTGCGAGAAAGTAAGCTAATCGATTGGTTTCCATCCTGAAAGTCGCGCGTTACTGACACGTCGCACAATCACAGTGTGGTCTGAGCATGCAGATCTCATTTCCAAAGCTTACGCCGGTACGGGCGCGCTGAAGACTGACTTTACGCGCACGGGGAAGAGGACGCGTGCTGGGGCCTTCGATGACTTCAAGAAGTCTGCCCTCCGCTACCTGAAGAACAACTTCTTCGACGGTGCTCGACAGGTACGCATTGCTTGATCATCGGGATCTATGCTTTTCTCGCTCATCCGTATGCATCGTCTAGGATGCCTACGATATTATCACGGGTACTTGGGTCCCAAGGAAAGGCCCCTCATCCGCATTGTTCCTGATACACGACAAACGGCCTCTCATCATCCGCGCTGTAGGTCCTTCTTTTTTACTCATCACATCAAAAGATCTGACTGGCTGCTCGTAGGCTCCCTACGTCCTGTCGTTCTCCTCGTTCATGATCGTGGCCGGCCTCACACTGCCACGCACCTCCGGTCCGTCTTCCACCTTGTTTTGCCTTTCCTCATCTCCGCTTGCTAATTTAGAAACCTCGCCGTCCTTGCCAATGAATAAAACAGACTATTCCCTCTTTTACTACTTCCTCTTCTGGGCCTTCATTTTCACCGTCTCCCTCACCTTCATATTTATTTACGGCATCGATTACGTCGCGTGGCCACGACTCATCCCGCCCACCGATGTTATTCACTACGATGGGCCTGGATACAGGTCGGCCAACAAGGGTAAGGGCTTCGGGCTGAACGTTGGCAGGCTGAAGGAAGGAGCGGGCGCGAAGTGGTTGGCGAAGCCTGGGATGAGGAGAGGAGATAGGTTGATGGAGGAGATTGAGTTGGGGACTAAGAAGAGGATGGACTAGGATGCCTCCAGGAGGTTTGTCCACGATTGGTGTGATTGTCCTTCGCCCTTGTTCTTGTTTTATTGGTGCTAGTGACCGTTGAATTGCCGCTGTCGCCGACCTAGTTATTATCGTATGCGCCCGGCCCTGCCCGGCCTCTACCCGTTTCGTAGTCTTCTATGATGTGTTTTTATAGACTTCGTCTTTCTTCTCATGCTTTGGACGTCTCTACTTCTCATACGATTACATTGTTTCCGGACTTTACGCTCTCTGCAATCCGCTTCCAGTTCTATTATAATGACCTCTCCTAAGTTTTTTTTGTGACGCGTGGACGGCCGAAGATGATGCGAAATGTGCACCTTGAAGGGACGGCTCGGTGTCACTCGCCAGTGTGGCGGGGGACAAGAAAACGTTACGGAGGACAAGCTAGCGATGGTATTTCAGGGTATAACAAGTAGATTTCACACATGCGCATGTGCAGAACAGAGCAGCTTCAAACCGACAATACGTTGTGTACAAATGAACAAACAGAAACTTAAACACTCCTCTTTCTCTAACCTTTGGAAACTGGGATACACCAGTCAAACTTCTCACTGGCAGGTCGGGTCATTGAGCTCCCATATGCCTACTGTTCGAAGTGGAGTACTACTAGCGCCTTGGGGCTGTATACGTCGAAGTAAGTGCTGTTCGCATCAGAATTCACCTTCTGTAAGCTACAGAGTGGCCGAAGTGGCACTTACCTGCTGTACGCAGCCACTGGTAAAGCCTAGGTCTTTCTCTCCGAGGGTCGTACGGCACATCTTGTACCAATCATCACCTGGTCGGTGACCTAAAAGCGGTGCTTTGTAGACCTGGAGCGAAATGAAGATTATGAACATCAGAGCAAATAAAAGAGGAGACAGGAAAGACTCGTACGTGGGTACCCCCGAAACAGCCCTAGGGGATTCGGATATGTCAGTGATCACGGCACCCAGTCACATTGGGCAATAAGCAGCACAATGGCGTACGTTGTCCTGAAGTGTTCCCCAAGTCGAGCTACACCCTGTCTCCTTGGGATCGGTGACCGTCCAATACGCCATGATCATCCCCATGCCCTGTACCATGCATAGTCATTAATTTGGTCAGAATTATTCAGGAGTAAGCAACGTAAGGAGATGCAAGGATCATAGAGCCCGTAAGGACGAACAAGAATGAATTACGGACCTGATCCACACACCGGTGTGGCGATTTGAATTTCTGGCCACGGATCGTCGTCTCTGTACTCATACAAGCCTCCAACCAACGATTGTCCCCCGGAAGTCGAATATTCCACAACCTTGCCTGGTACTCCCTCGTATTGAAGGCTCTGCAATGAGTGTCTTTCAGAATGGGTTCCTCGAAGTAAGGGAGATATTTCGCCCTCTCCTTCTCCCACCCCTTCCGCTCCGCCTTCCACTGCTGTCGCTCCTTCGCCCATTGTTCCTTAGCGCGTTTCGCCTCCGAATCCCGTTCCCATTGATCTCTTACCGACTTTTCCCTAGCACGCTTGTCCTGTGCCTCTCGCTCTCGTCGTTCTCTCTCCCACTTTTCCTTCACGCGTTCGTTCTCCGCTGCTAGTTTCTGCCTTTCTCTCTCCCACCCTTCCCTCACATTCTGGTGGGCCAATTTCTCCTTATCCCAGTCTGATCTCCCTTGAGTTCGATTAGCCGTTCGCTCCAGCTCCCACCGTTCTCTTTCCCTCTCATGCTTCATCTCCTCTGCACTCCAATCTAGTCTAGCTTGAGATTCGCTGGCTGCTCGTTCCTGCTCCCATCGCATCGTAACACTCTCGAGCTCCATCTCCTTTACACGCCGATCCAGTTTCGCCTGGTTCTCGTTGGCTGCTCGTTCCTGCTCCCACCGCCTCATATCATTCTCGTACTCCATCTTCTTTTCACGCCAAAGCCCTCGCAAACCGGATTGTTCAAGCTCGCAGCTATTGTCGTAGGAGTAGTATTGGAATAGGAGTATAGAGAAGAGGACGACGGCGATGACAGTAGAAATATTGTGTGTGGTAAGTCCTTGGGAGAACCACGAGGAGAAGGGACTAGCAGGATATCGACGAGCCGTGGGCACAGATTTCGGTGTCGCGTCATAGTGCGAAGACCCATTCGAGTCTGTCCGATAAACGACCATGGTAGAAGTTGACTGTCAAGAGTCGAGGATCACCTCGAATCAACTACCAACCAACGAACCTATATACTTAAGCGCCGACGCCACGGGAATTACGTCGTTCGAGTTCTGGTCGGCGCTCAAATTTGAATGTCAGCGAATTTGCGTGGCGCTATATGCAGTGGCAAGAATGAATTGAGAACGAGCTTCCAGACCAACCGCGCACCCTCTTCGCAGTCATGGGCATCAATATATCATGTTTATTGCGGATCGCAAGTCTAGAGACAATATCGTGAATGTGATAAGTAACAGTGATAGCGAGCGAGCGAGAGAGGCACTTAATAGCAGTCAAGATCGTCCGAGTGCGAGTCCGAGGTGATTAAGAGAAGGAATAACGTGAAAAGAGAGGCGGATGAGCAAACCAGACTGCGCGTACATGTACATTGCACCAGCGTGACAAGAAAAGGGCAACAAAGAAAGAGAGGGAGACAGCGATCCACAAATAACCGGTAAGTAGATTCGAGAGAGAGGCCCAGAAGAATACGGATAAATACAGCCACGCATGGTTAGGCGGAAGTCAAGAAGCCAAGAAAAAAAAGGAAAGGAGACACCGACCATCTTAATCCACATCCTCCAGGCTCTTCCGGATGCTCTTCATCCTCTCCTCAATCGCATCCAATGCCTTCGTTATCTCACCCACTTCCTTCTTCAAATCCCTAGGCCCGTCCCCAGTGCCACTCGTACCTTCTTGAGATGAAGGTGGCTCGAATAGATGCGCAGGTGGTTGAACTGGCGAGTCCGGTACGGCTGACGTCGGTATCCTCCCTGCTGCCATCTCCTCCCAGATTCCCGTAACAACACCCTGTACCCACTTCTCCCTCTCCTCCAACTTCTTCAGTTCCTTTCTCCTCCCCGCCTCCTCTCTCTTCCCGCCCATCACCAACACGGTCCATATGTTTGAGATCACCAGTATGACAATGACGAACCAAAGGATCGTACTCCCACTACTCTGATCCCACGCGTCCGAGATGAGTTCCAGTGCGCCTTTGGTAGACTGCTTCGCAACATTGTAGGCACCCTCGAAGGTATCGTATGCCCATTGGAGAGATCGCTGGCTCCGTTCGTGCTCTCGCGCTTTCTGGGCTTCGGCGGATGAGAGCGCAGGGGAGGAGCCGAGAGTGGGCGTTCCGGGAGGTTTGTCGAGGGAGACGTCGGGCGAGACGGCCTCGACGGCGGCGAGATCGACACCGGCAGGGATAAACTCTGACTGATGTTCTTTAATGTATCCTCTGATAGCTGCCTCGAGGTCTACATGGTAGGTCTTCTGGCCGTCGAGGGCGGATTTCTCGATGATCCCTAGGAGGAGGTAAACATGTCAATATTTGAAGGTTAAATAAATCCAAAGACTACACAAGCTTACCTTTGATGAAACTCCTGCCAGTCCACTCGACCTGCGTGGTGACGACGACCCTGGTGCTCACTGCGCTCGCCCAAGTGATACATGTTTTCGTCTTGACGGAGAACACGCCACCAGAAGGCACGTCTGGTGTCCTCGTCGTCGTGAGCATCACGACTGAATCCTCGAAATCGCAGTGGACAGTCTCGTCCTTGAGCTCGCACTTCGTCGACTTCGGGCCAATACTGCCCGACAGAGGTTTGATATACGACATATTACGAGAAAGAGATTTCGGGTCGTCGGACGCAGGTGCCCAATCCGAGATTTGAAGGTCTGTTTTGCATGTACCGAGTTTTGTTAGGAAGTAATAGGAGGGAATAGAAATATGAAGACGCACTCTCGAGCTTCTGGTCCTCCCGCATGAAATCTTTCATGAACCCGCTCGCAAACATCAGGTTGTATATCTGTTCCACAGTTCCAGGAAACACGACATCCATCGCCAGCTCAGTGAAATGCTTTCCCTCCTTTCCACACTGACATTGCGTTGCCTTCCTCGCCAAGACTCTCGCCGCCCCATCCCCGTTCGCGACCACTTCGCCGCTGACGGGCAAGCCTCCTACCGAACCGATCGCCGGCAGGTCATGCCCATCTAAACCGTTACGGCCGCCCTCGTCGGGGATGATGTCTTCTGGGCGGGACAGCCGCCAGATATTGTAAATTACGTCATAGACGGTGTCGCGAGCGAGGAAGGAGGCGAAGGTGTACTTGGCGTTGCGGGTGGTGATTTGGATAGCATTGGGAATGACGAACGCGGTCATCTTGCGTTCCAAAGCGAGAATCTCAAATATGGGGACGATGAGCTAGTGAAATAAAATCAATAGTCAGTACGCGTATAAGAGGGACGCGCAAATGCGAATCGACGATAACAACGGGACTTACATCCGTGATCCAACCGAAGATGTTAGCGTGGAAACATATATGGTTTTCAGATATGTATATCCGCCCTTGAATGAGAATCTCGCGCTGAAGAGCACAACCATAGTCTACAGGTTCCCAGCATAAGAACGTTGAACATGGCCCACATAGGGTAGACACGCACCTTCAATCAGATAATCCCCCTCTGGCACACTAGGGAACAGGTCATGGAAATCCGCGTTTCGTTTGTTGCTCGCCACCGCAAAGCCCGTCACAGGTATATCTTCCTCATTCAAATCCCTCAACAACTCCTCGTCCTCATCGTCCTCGTCCACCTCCTCGTCGCTCGACCCAGCCGACGACACATAATTCGAATCTGAATCGGCCATATCCGTCACGGGCACAGAAAGCGAATCGCCCCTCGGACGATGCAAAGACGGCGAAGACTTCGGCGACATCGTAAACGCAGGGTTCTCAGTCGACGACCTGGGCGAATACGCGCTCGTCGTCCGCGTCCTCTTCGGTTGTTCCTCTCGAAGCTCTCTGACGAGCTCCGCGGCAGGTGTGAGTTGGGAGACAGACGCGGTAGCGTTGGCCATCGAAAGACCCGAGGCTGCGATCGCGGAGGCAAGCCCGGTTGGGGCTTTATTACGTTTGGGCGGTCGGCCTTTGTACGGTGATGATTGTGGGACGGAATTCGAGTCTGGCGGGTTCGCCTGGTTGCGCTGCCAGAGCCGTTTCTTGCTGGACGAGACGTTTGATTTGATGGAGGCCGCGTCGCTGTCTCGCTGCGCGTTCGAGGCGACGAGCATCTGCGGGTCGATTCCCTGTCGTGGATGTGTGTAGGAAGTCGGAGAGGTGGTGACTGAGTCGCCGCCATCGGAGGGGGCACTGGCATTGGAGATTGTGGAACCGGCAGGCCTCAGGTCGGGCAGGGTGTTCATGTGCTGACGCGGCGACGGCACGGGAGGTGGTTGAGTACCATTCTCGGCCTGCTTTTTGGTGTTTGGCGACGAAGGACGGGAGCGGGAGCGTGAACGGTCGTTGGACGAACGGTGATGCTCGAGCTTGAGATTGCCCGTGGACGACGAAGGAGTGAGTCTCCTGCTCATGAAGCCGTCAGCGTAGGGGTGGTTTGGTGTCGGTGTCGTGAGTCCGTCGAGATCGTCAATACTGGACGGCGACGAGCCTTGGACGAGTGAAACGGTATGCGCTCGCCTACCACGACTGTCCTGTTCACCCTCGTTCGAGTTAGACGCCTGTCCACCCCCATGGCCATCCGCACCATCATTGAGGCTCGGCTCTCGGGTGCTCGGGAACGAGTCGCTGTGGCTCCTCGGCGAAGGTGGGACGACGCTCACGAGAAGACTGGTCTGTGAGCTCGTCGATCCACTCGGTGAAACTCCTCGTCTGTTCTGCTGTGGCCCGACGGTGAGGTTCTGACCGAGTCGGTTGTTGGGAGGCTTGCCCGGGGACGAGAACGCTCGCTGACGGCTGTCGTTTCCAACCGTCGATCCATCAGGCGAGGTCGCGCGAGAGTTCGAGCCATCCTGGCCGCCCTTGTTGGCGACGAGCTTGGAGAAAAAGTTTGGTGCCATAAAAAGATGGGCAAAGTAGCAGAACTGCGCTGGGTGGCAAAGAGGGCTCGAAGCGTGAGACTGAGCAGTTTTAGCAGAATAAGAATGAATGATCGACTCTATAGAATAAGTACAGATGCCCTTGGGGCTTTAAGAACGTCGGTAGCCTTGTGCTCACTGGTGCACTCAGCACGCTTGTAGGAGAAGTGGGTGGGTGAATGGAATGAAGAAATGTAAGGCTGCGACGAGCGCTGGCTTGGCCAAGGATATCGCAGCAGCATGCCTCAACTCGGATGCGCTCAGACCCCGGTGCAGCCACGTACTTTTCTGCACCCAACATGAGGCTCAACCAATGACGACGATGTTGAACGAAACTCGATCAATAATTAGCTTCAATTAGTAGCTACCTTCTACTGACTTCCACGAACACAAAAAAAGGCACTAAAAAGAAAATAACGAGGGGAGGAGAGAGAGAGAGAGAGAAAACTGAGAGAGAGAAGAAAGACGGTGAGAAAACCAAAGGCCAGGTTTAAAACGAGTGTAGGTGCGATGTGTATACTACGTATGTTCGACTCGGAGGAGAGCAGTGACTGGAATAAACTGGAAACGTGACAGCGGTTCGTAAGGCTATATGTAAAGGAGACGGAGAGAGAGGAGAGAGAGAAAGGTACGCATAAGTAGACGTGTATGCATGTATGTAGGGTTGAGAAAGCACAATGGTCCAGGCGATCCTGCCTGTCGTCGAGGAATATAGGCAAGAAAGGATCCGGAGGCATATACGAAAGCAAAGTAAAACGAGCGAGGGGCGACGACAAGCATATCACAGAGCAAAGAGTCTGTCGAGTTCCAGTCAAGAAAGGGACCAATTCACTGCGCACGCACGGCTCACGAATTCTGCTGCTTGGGCGACGAAGCGAACAGAGAGACGACCTTCTCCACCCCTTCCTTGTACTTCTTCAGCTTCTTGTCCTTCTGCTTCTCATTCGGCACCTTCACGGTCTCGTGCACATCTCCTCCTTCGTGCTCTCCTTCGTGATTGTCCTCGTGCACACCCTGCAGCCTCTCCTCGTTCGTGGACACGTCCGACGACCCAGGGCTGCCCACCGACATCGACACCGCCGATTCCTTCGACTTCAACGAGGGCGACATCCCAGCCGTAGCGTTCGAATGCGCACTCGTCGCCGTCGACATCGTCGCAGGATAAGTCGACGAGGCGCCCGACGTAGAAGCCGACATGAGCGTCGCCGAAGCCGAATGATTCAACGACCTCTGTTTCGTCTTCGTGGTGCTCGAACTTGCATAGGTACTATGAATCGGCGTAGTCGTGGTCGTAGTCGGCGTGGACGTCGCGTTCGACTTGGACGAAGTCGGCGTGGATGTCACGTTCGACTTGGACGATCTCGACGAAGGCGGTGACTTCGGCCTCAAGAACTGTCTCGTATTCCTCCTAAAGTTCAACGCCGGCGTCCTCCCCCTCCTCTCCTTCTCCGCCTGTTTCTTCTCCGAAGGACTCGGCGAGCCAGGCGTCGACGCGGTGTACCCGCTGATCTCAGACATATTCGACATGCCAGAGACGGACCTATTCGGGGTGGATCCCTTCCTGAACACGGAAAGCTTATAACGGTCCACGACGCCCCTCGCGAACAAGCTCGTCCCTTTCGGTCCGTTCCGCTCCTCAGCTCCGCCATCGGCCTCGATGAAGTCCCAGTCGTCCTCCTCGTCCTCGTCCCTCTCCGTCGCAGCCTCGTCTTCCTCGAACGCATCGGGGAGGTACCGATCCAGCGCAGGTATACCGGACTTCTCCCTCCTGCTCCGTGGTGGACGCCCATGAAGCGCATCCTTGATCGTCTTCGGCTTCGTAGATTGTTTCGAGGGCGCCACAACGGTCTTGGGCTCCTTGCGATGAACCTCTGCGGGATTGGCGGACGTTGCTGCGGCAGCAGTAGTAGCGGCGACTTCGGGTTTGGTGGTCGCAGGTTTCTTGGGGGGAGTCGAAGGCGCGGTGGCCACGCTGAGTTGTTCTCCAGAACGGCGAAGTGCCTCTTTGACTGGAGTTTTGGGAGGAATGGCTGGTGGGACCTCGCTGGTGGGTGTCTCCAGCTCGGGTTGTGTCGTCTCCGTGGGCGTCTCCGGAAGATCCGTCTTCTTCGCCTCTGGAGTCTTGGGTTCGGGAGTCCGCTCCTCTTGAGCCTCGGCGCGTTCTTCCTCCACGATCCCATTTTCGATAGACATCTCCCCGTTCAACTCATTCAATGCGCCTTCCGCCTCTTCGTCCATCTCATCCTCTGCCTGCTCATCCTCCTCGTCCTCTTCTTCTTCCTCCTCCTCATCGTCCAGAATGACACTATGTCTCCCTTTGAACGAATACCCGTCGAAGACATCGACCGTCTCGCTTTCCTCATCGCCGACAACCGGATGTACGGACGAGCTCCTCGACTGCGAAGGCGTATTGACAGACTCTTCGCCATCTGTACGATCGGTATCTGTCGCGTCGCCACCTTGATCAGTCCCGTTCCCATCGGCGAGGTCATTCTCGTCGTTGATGACGGGTTCCATATCGAGGAAGGTCTCGTCGAAGTTTTGGGTATCGCTTGCGTTGGAGGGGTCAATGGGAGGGATATACGGGGCTGTTGTGCAGAAACGTGAAAGTCAGCGAGAGGCGAGAGGCACGAGAAGAACGACGAGAACGCACGTATATAACGTTTATGATATACATGAGTCCAATCTCTGCAAGGCCACAACGTCAGTAAAGCGCGATAGGGGGCCTAAAATAGAACAACGCACATCATCGAGAAATAAGGATGCTTCTTGATGCGAGGCTCGCTCAACCTCAATGCGGGATTGCGTTGCAGTAGCTGTGAAAAATAGGGCGTGATGAGTTCCCAGACGAAGAAGCACAGAAATAAGCAGACTACTCACGCCGCGAATCAAACTCTTCGTGTCCTGGTCCATCGCCCTGTCCTCGGGGAAGGTCAACTCGTCCTGCAAGACCCTCACATACATATCCGAGTGATTATCCGCCCAGAACGGTGTCTGATCACCGCCACAAAACTCCACTCAGTACCGCGTATCATATATGAAAAGAAAGGGGCTTACGATGCCAGTCAACATCTCATAGAGCATCGTCCCAAAACTCCACCAATCGACCTCATAACTGTAAGGCAAGCCCTGGATCACCTCCGGCGCCAAATACTCCGCCGTCCCACAGAACGTGGTAGTCTGGTCCTGTCCCCTGACCACCGCGCCACTTCCTGCAGTCGGGAACGCCAACTCGAAGTTCGTCCTCTGGCCATTGGGAGTAGACGGCGCAGTGATAGCGGACGTCCGTCGTGGGAACTCCTTCGACAATCCAAAGTCGGTGAGCACGATGTGGCCGTCGGCCGCGATGAGGATGTTTTCAGGCTTGAGATCGCGATAGATGACACCGGCGTTGTGCAGGCCCTCGACGCCCTCCACGATCTCGGCAGCGTAGAAGCGGGCTCGGTCACGGCCTAGACGACCCCAACGGGCGAGCTGTGTGGCGAGATCTCCTCCGGGGTGGAAATCCTGCACGAAACTTATCAGTAAACAAACTCCCTTAGGGGAAAAAAATAAAAACACCAACCATAACTAGGAACAGATTCTCTTTATCATGGAAACTCCACCAAAGCTTGACGACAAACGGGTCCGAATTCCCCGCCGCCATCCTCTTCAACACCGCCTGCTCCGTCAACGTATGCTGCAGCTCCTGGTGCGCCAGAACATGCCTCTTCGTGATCGCCTTCAGAGCATACAAGTCCGCCGAGCTCTTATGCCGCACTAACAGCACCTTGCCCGCACATCCCTTGCCCAACACCCTCATCATCTCGAAATCGCTGACCTGGACCTTCCGTTGCGACTTGATCTTCTTCAGCTCGCGATTCGGGTCGACGGACTTGGAGCGTTTCTTCCTGGCTGCGCGTCGCTGCTCGTGCGAGGTGCTGATGGACGAATCATCTTCGGTCTGGGTGGACGTGCCTGTGGTGTCATTGGCGTCCGATGGAGAGAGCGACGCTTTAAACACGCGCGACAAAAGCGCCGCCTTATCCGGGTCGGCGGACTGAGAGCGTGGAATACGACTGATATGCGAGTCGGTCGCGACCGGCGTGCTAGGCGCATTCGTGTCCTCGTCCTCGGCGACGGCAACCGACTCACTCTCAACAGGCCGTGGTCTCGGCGACCGAGGCGTCTCCGGTCGTTCGTCGAACTCTCCCCCAGCATCCTGACCCTCTTCCTGCTCTTCATCCAGCGACACCTCTTTCACACTTCTCCGATCATCATCCACCATACTGAACTCGTCACTATCCCTCCCCGACTCCGACGCGCCCCGTCTCAGATCCACCGCGCTCGGCGAGGTCACATGTGCCGCCAAATCCGACCTAACGCGCTTGATCGCCCGCTCGACCCTGACGCTCTCGAGATCGTCCGTCCGGACGCGAACGAAGCGTTTCCAGGCGCGTGTCTGTCTCAGAAGTTGGTCGTTGGAGATCGTCGTCAAGTACGCCGCGAGGCCGGTCACGGTCGGGTTCGTCGTAGCCGTCGGGGTGGTGAGAAGGCTCGAGTCGGCGGTGGTGGTTCCGTTGCCATTGAAGGCAGAAAAGGGGTCGTTCCGCTCTTTGCTTGGCGAGATGACGGGAGTCGGGAGACCCGAGGGAGGGAAATGACGTGATGGAGTGGTGCTTTGGCTGGTGATGGAGGGGGCGCGGGAAGGGTTTCGAGAGTGAGCACCTTTGGAGGGAGTTGCGAGGCGGGAGAGGGTGTTGAGGAAAGCGGATTTCTTCTTGGTCGGCTGGGGGAGGTTGTTTGGGTCGATGGGAAGCTCGGGGAGTTTGATGCTCGGGTGGGCTTCGTGGAGCTTGTGGTGAAGGTCGACGACTTCTTGAGATTTGCGGGTGAGGGTCAGGTTGTGGGTGGGAGCTGAGTGGGCCGTGAAGATGGTTAGATGCACGTTACACGGAAAGATACGTAGATCAAATAGAGGAATGCAGGGCGCCGAGTTTGTGGTCTAGGAAGGCAGAACACGTAGATACTTCGCGTCGGCAAGGAATGCACGATGTTGAGATATCGCGAGAGCAGTCTCCATACCACGCGCAAAAGGATGCTAAGGTTCGGAAATGAGGACACTCACTTTTCACATAGAGACTATAGGAAGACGGGTCGTGTGGATTCTCAGCGGCGCTGATGGTCCAGGGGCCGTCCTGTGCATCCATCCGGAGCAAGGGACGACGCGTCTGCAGCCTTCTACTTGGCGTCTCCGCGGAGGGCTTGCTCGAGGTCGGCATCTTGGTGGTGGTGGTCGTCGGGGTTACAGAGGACTCGGTGGTGGTGGTGGTAGGTGTCGTCGGGGTATTGGGCGAATCGTGGTCTACGAATACGGTGGAGATGGGATCAAAGAAAGATGCGTCTGCGACGGCGGTCCTTGCTTTCCGATGTGGCCTCCGGTAGCTGTTGACGAGATCAATGCTCCTCCTTATTGGCGACGGTGGAGGAGCACGGTCGTTGACAGAGATGAGCTGGTTGTCCGAGTCGCGAAGAACGGTGCGGATACTGGCAACGGTGCGAAAGCGGGTATGCTTCGCGGAACGAGCTGAAAGGGGCTGTTGCTTCTGTAACGCGACGGGGGTTTGCATACAAATCGGTCAGGGTCGAGCGGGCGGCAACGGCGTCGACGACGACGGGAGGTGTGGCGGGGATGTGGTCGGTCGGGAGAAAGCAAGGGACGGCTATAGGTAGGAAAAAGGTAAAGAACGAAAAGGGAAGATGGTTGTGGGCGTGTGCGTTCAGCACACCGCTCGAGCGAGGCGTGCAAGGCCACGAGCCCTAAGCACGTCCACAAATAGTCCTTCCGGTTGCCTCGAGGCTCGCGTGCGTTTCACTCCGTCGTCTGTGCTTTGCGGCTGTGCGGGGCAAGCTGTGGGCGATGACGGTGGAGGGTGCTGGCCGCTGTGGGAGACGACGAGGACGATGGGTTAATAAACGGGAGCTCGCACGGACGGGGCTTGAGTCTATTACGTAAGAGAACTAGTCCCAACTTTTGCCTCCGTCTGCCGATCCTCTCTTCTTCCGTCCAATACCGCCAACAATCCCATGTTAGCCTATGTCCCGCCTCTCCCTCTGTCTATTCTTTTCTTGACCCCTTTGCGGCCTAGCCTCGAGCTTTCTCACTCATCAGCACCCACAATAGCCTCCCCAACAATACCTTTCACGGCTTCAGCCCCAGCGACCATCTAGACCCGCTCATTGCCGGTGGCCCCAGACACGGAGCCGCGTAACCCATCTGATAACCTTACGTTTCGTAGCCTTCATCGAATGCTGTGGCACGCACCAATTCGTGCACTTGGGGCCACTCAGCCCGTGATAACGTCGACGATCCATGCATCTACTGCGCGCCCTATTCGCCTCCTGACACGGACCTGACAAGGGTTTTCGAGACAGACTGTGATAAGCTACAGGCCCTCTTGTTCAGAGATACGTTATTCTGGCGAGACTTCTCCGGTTTTGCCTACCTTGGGCAGAGTCTTCGCAACCGTCGCTGTCTTTGTTTCTCCTGAAGTGACGTCGCTCAAGGCACCCTGGCGCGATAACTCGACATGCGCACCACGGTCTTCGCCACGCTCGGCACCTTCAGGGCAGGGATAATGTGTTGAATTGAAGAACCAATAGGCCAGTCCACGAGACCTAAGCCATTGGTAGACTTGGTGTAGTCAAGGTGGCGTCCAACAAGACGGGTTCCATCTCAGACAAAAGAGACTTTCGCGTTGAAGACACTCGTGAGGGTGTGAATGTACGGACTCTCACTGGTTCACGTACGTTCGTACATTCCCGCCACCTGGTAGTGGGTGTTGCAGAACGAATCCTCAAATATTCGCGGGCCATCATAAAATATGGTTGTAGACTACTGTGCTCTCACCTTCCTGGTGCAGAGTGCCGCCCTTTCGATAGTACTACCATGCACAGTCTTCGCATGTACGCAGAACGACATTTTCTTTCCCTGCTTACCAGACATCTGTGCGGTTCTTTTCCTCATACGAGATTCCGTGTAGGATATTAGGTAGTGGGATTACCTATATCGATTGATAGAGATGCAGGCCGGCTTTGTCCTAGAGCGGCTCAGATCTTCCGCCGGCACTGGATGGCTATCCGTACACCATTTAGAACGTTCCTCAACACACACACACACACGAGCTTGGGCAGCTCTGTGGCAGAGGTTTTTGCGGCCAAGTGAGCCCTGGGCCCGTGTGTATATGTTGGTTCAGGGTGCGTACTTAGTAAATTATCATTACGGATAGCCACCCACTGGCTAGGCGGGTCAGCTCCAACTGAAGAAATATATCAAACACAAGTCTGGTGCATCGATCGAGACATGTTCAATTCCGAAATATACTTGAGAGATAAGTAGCGGATCGAACTGACCACCGTGTGGCTCAGCGTCTATCCCGCCACCCACTCGCGGCGTTCCCAATTTCGAGCGCCGCTTGAGAACCCAAGTACGACCTAATTACCGTGGCGTCGGCGCTTAACTTAGCCAGTGGTTCGACCCTCCCATTCCACCCACACTGATTCCCCAAGTTCACTGATCACCAGATCCACACAGAGGATAGCATGGCCGACTCAAGAAGCCCGATTCCTCCGTCCTATAACGAAGCCACGGCACCTCTAGCACATTCTGCCCCTCCAAGGAACACAGCACGGCTGGCGCAACTTGAACCTCAGGATCCCCACGACGAGCGAGGGAATAGCGAACGCGTGCATTTTGCCCAGGGACAGTACACGAATTATACCCAGCCTCGGCCCTCACCTGCACCCTTCCCCGCCGCCGCCGCGCGTTCTGACACTACCAGGGCACCCAATAACGCCAGAAATGCCCCCTGTCCGGCGAAACCTTTCGAATCCACACCCCTCCACATCAATGTCGCCTCCATACGTCTCGCCATGGTCATCCTCGTCTATCTGCTCGCCTGTATCCCACTCTTCTGCTTGAAGAGCGTCTACGACGATGTTCGCACCAAGCTTGATCGCGAACGCAACGTCCGAGAGTCCGAGAGGAAGCAGTGGCAGCATCAGCAAGAAGATCATAAGAAAGACGAAGAGCGATGGCAGCGCTTGCGCAGGGAGTGGGAGATCGAGAAGGAGGCACATAGACCGTATTTCGAGGAGCCAGTGTTGAAGGACGTGTATTGTCGGGCGTATAATACACGGGAATATAAGGCAAGGTTGTGGAATGTGAGGTTGCCGGCGGATAACTGGCTGGAGGCGTGCATGAGCACGGAGGTGAAGATCCATGGAAGGACAATCGGGCAGCCACACAGGTGTGCGGATGAGGTTGGTGGAATGACTCCGTTTAGCCCACTTTGTACTTGTTCTGATGTTCCTGAATCGATTTTCTAAAATATAGGGATGGGGCGTGATCATGGCCTACTGGACTGTCAACTTCGACGAGGTCGAGTGCAAAACCGTATGGGGGAGAACCTGGGACAAGGTAAATATATCATCTACGTGCCTCGCCGTCTCTTATTCCACAACTCACTGACCTGTTCATCTTCCTCGTGAATAGGGATGCGTCAGACCGGGTATCCATGTACGTCTTCCCACCTCACCTTGTATCCCCAACAAATGTTGACATCTCTCTCCGACTTCAATAGGGCTACGAAGCTCCTCTCTGGGGTCAAAAATGGGACGACGACTGGTACGAGATGTGTTATACCACCCCCGGTAATCTGCCTGGTCTTCCCGGCGACCTTGGGCGTCCGATTAGGTGCGAGCAAAGAGTGAGTCGCCCTCTTTCTTCATTGTTTTTTCGTGCGGACAGGATCCTCACTGGTATGATGAATTCAATCCATAGGGCCAAAAGGGTGGTGGTATGATTGGAGTTTGGGAGGTCCCAGACTCGCGCTGCCGGTCCTTGAACGCAGAGAGCATAGACTGATGCGCATTTCAAGTAGGTGCACCGCATTGCATGACTCCAGGTATTGAAGACACATCTCTGATACGTCTCTACAGAGGAGTACATGTCAAATCCCTGGTCGGCGCCGGTTTAGATTTCTCACCGAATACCTGCCAATAGCTCTGCTCTCCTTCTTTTGTCCTTTGTTCTGTGTCAAAGTCTTCGGAGACTGTATTTATATTGCGAAGAAGTGCTAAATGACCCGGGAGGCATGCGTCAAAGCATCTCGGGGTCGATGTCACGTATGTAGCAACTGTATATGGGTATAGATTCCCTGGTGTTTACCGGATTCTATCCACGAAATTACAATGTCCATGAACGTTAACGATGCATGGGCATGAGACCCTGTCACAACCTATATAAGCTACATTCCTTCTACTTCTCTACTAAGTACAGCACATGACAACGAGACTCGAACAGATATCATTACATTTTATTCTACCTTTCGACACTTCCACCAACAGCCCCACCATAAATCCCACCTTTCCGAAACGAACTCACATTCACCTCTCCCCCTCCGGATCATACTCATATTCGCTATACTCTGGCACCCACCTCACCTCATCCGCCCTCTTCCTCACCTCCTCCTTCCCCCAACTCACACCCGCGCTTCCCTCCTCAATAGCCTGCTCCGCCACCGCGATCGCCACCTCGTGGTTCACGTCCGGTGCGTCCTCGAAGTCGGGAAGGAGGGCATTGTCCGGGTCTTTGAGGGCGGGAGAGAGCGAGGCGAGACGTTGGGTTCCGGCGAGGATCATGCTGTCAGTGAGTGTGCGCGATTGAGAGATTATGGAGCCGAGGCCGAGACCGGGGTAGATGAGTGCATCTGAGTGAGTGGGTCTAGGGGTCAGTCTACTGGAGTGCGCATTGAGTTAAAGTACGATCGTTGCTTACTGTTGCACTCCGCGATACTGATCATTCATCAAAAACACGACAGTCAGAAATCACTCCAAGACGAGATGTGCCAAGGGCAGCGAGACTTACATGTATTCTTTCCCGTTGGGCATCTTAGCAGGAGGGAACGGACTCCCCGTCGCCAACAGCGCCTTCCCCTCCGTCCACTCATTCGCCTTCGCCGGGTCGACCTCGACCAACCGACTCGGGTTCGACAACGGTAATATAATCGGCCTCTCCACGCCCTTCGCCATCTCCTTCACCACCTCCTCCGTAAACGCCCCTCCATGCGTCGAACACCCAATCAACACCGTCGGCTTCACCTTCTTCACCACCTCCAATAACCCCACCTCCCCCTTCTCGTCCCATTCCGAGTCTGGGCGGACAAAGTCCTGTAGGGCGGAACGGATATTAGCGGCGCCGAGAGACTGCTTGACGAGCCCGTGCTTGTCGATGAGCCAGAATGATTGGTTGGCTTTTTCGCGAGGGACGTTGTCGAGCTGGACGAGGGCGTCGCGGAGTTGGTGGGCTATACCGAGGCCGGCGGAGCCGGCGCCGTAGATCACGAAACGTTGGTCTGCGAGCTTGGATTTCGTGACGCCGATAGCGGCCATGACGGTGGCGAGGGTGACGGCGCCTGTACCTTGACTGGTCACGAAAAAAAAAGTTGAATCGTTAATGTTGCTGAGCGAAGAGAAATGGATCGAGCGAGAATGGGAGCGTACACGTCGTCGTTGAATACGGAGTGCTTGTCGTGGTAGAGCTCGAGCAGTCTTTGAGCGTTGGTCACGCCGAAATCTTCAAAGTGGAGCAGAGACTTCGGGAAGTATTTCCTCACGAGCTGGACGAACCTGAAAGCGGTACGTTAAGGTCAGAGGTTTGCAATATAAAGATATGGTGGGGAGACGGAAGTACTTGTCCACAAATTGGTCGTATTCTTCGCCGCGGACCCGCTTGTGTGGCCATCCCTAGGTAATGGGGCAAGTTAGGATAAACCTGTATCGGTGTGTGATTTAGATGTATACGTACGACGTAGAGTTTGTCGTTCAGCAATGTTTCATTATCCGTGCCTACATCGAGCGTTACGCTGATGGACTTCGCAGGGTGTACGCCACCGACCAGCCTAAGAGTTGAATCAGGACCAGAATATCAACGAAGAATTCCGTACCACATACGTATAGATGACGGCCTTGGCCGTCGAGATCTGATGATATGGATGAGTACCCAGGATAGTTCAATAGAGTTGGTGAAGCATACTCCAATGCCCTGTACAGGAGAGCAGGAGTCAGTAGTGAAGGCCTCTGCACAAAAGCCTGAGATCGTACCCCGACACCTTGATCGCCAATACCAAGGATAGCTTCCGCATCCGAGCAAACAATGAGATCCAGGTCACGGCCCTTCGTCTGTTCAAGGAAATCTTCCTCCATACTGTCCCGATTCGCATACGTCAAATACATGCCCTCACTCCTCCTGAACAAATGCGAATACTCCGCAATCGCATCCGCCTGTGCAACATCGACAATGATCAACTGCCTTGCATGTTCAAGAACAGACAGAAGGGCTTACTTCGGTCGGGGTATACACAATCGGCATCAGCTCCCTCAGGTTCTTCTGGATGAGCGCATAATACAGGATCCAATTCTGATCTTTCAAGCTCTGCAAGAACGAATTCTTCCGCAGAGGCTCCTGCCGCGCCTGGAGCTGAGCGTATGCTCTATCGCATTGCTCTTCGAGAGTGTTGATGCGATATGGCAGCCTCCCGGTGAGTCCGAATGCTTTGCGTTCACGTTCGTCGAACGCGGTGCCCTTGTTCCAGCGGGGGCTCGTCAGGATTCCGTCACCGCGAAGCGCGACACGATATGCTGGTTTCTGGGCCATGGATCTAGCTATGGAGAAAGCTATGGGGGAGATACGCATCGTCGAGGCACGGCACAGTCTTTATATATCGTATCGCGATCCTCGTCACGTCTGAGGGTTTTCCGCTGATTGAAAGCGACGTCATGGCGGGTTACGGGAAACGTGGGAAAGCTAGAATATTTAGCACCGTTCTATTTATAGCCAGCTCCCACCTCTTCGAGTTCTATGTGGCCCAGTTCGAGAAGAATTAGAATAGTAGGCACCCAAACTTCACGAAGGATTCTCCGAGCTTCAAGCTTCAGATTTGCTTCATGTGGAACTCTTTGTGGTCTGTGCACTGGAGACAGAGACCAGGATTGATGTAGCACGCCGGATGTATGGCTGGCAGCACAAAAAATACAATGCCCACATCGTGAATAAGCTTACAAGATCCCATGGCTCACTAGCACCCGCTGAACCAACACAGTAGCCCCCAGGAAACCCATCCCGTGCTATATGATATCGCGGCGTACCCTGGGACTTTTTCTTGACCAGAAAGGTCGTAACAGGTCATAACATCTCTGCTCCATAGAACCCATTGAATCGTTCTGTGGGCGCCATCACGAAAAGGCAGATTCGAGCAGTATGCATGCAGCATGGTAGATTAGAGCGGTTTGGCGGGGAGCTGGGTAGGAAGGATGCCGTAACGCTTTTTGATGGTCACTCTGTGGCGAGAGAACTTGTCATCAGGCGAGAAGCGTGCTGTCGGGTACAAATCATCAGCACTTCATATCCCTGAGAAACAACGGGGAGGAGAGTGCATAGAGCGAGGCGCACCAGGGTGTGCTGACTTCGTAATTTTTCCATCGTCCGTGATTTTCTACATCGCGACAAGGTTAGTCATTGATTTACATGGACACAGACTGGAACAGACACACTTTGAGAGAGTAAATCCGGTTGCCAGTGGCATCGATAGTGTACATGAGATGCATGACTGACTAGAGAATGAGACAGGCGGTGGCGAACGGATGGATGGTCGAGCAGAAAAGGAGGAGGACGTTTTGTCAGTCCGGCTGACGAGCGCGTCTCCCGCGGTTCCGGCCGGAGTGCCGGATTTGTGGGCGCTTATTGAGCCAAGCAAACCAATGATCAAAACAACCGCGAAGGGCACTGCTTATTATAACAAAAATGTCCCCCGCACCTTTGCCTCGCCGTTCTCCTCGCATCAATCGAACTTGGACAACGCGTCCTCCTCTCTCACCCAATTTCTTGAGATAATTACGGGTCAACTATGGTGAAGACGCAGGATAACATCACCGCACCACTGCCCGGCACGACGATCAAGCCGTTGCACACATATGATGACGAACAGACTGCCATGCTCACTGCTCTGCGCGAGGTGCGTTTTCAGTCCCAATTTAATTCGACAATTTCTGATACTGTAATTCTCCTAGTATGCACAAACCATTGTGCTCTCAGAATCCGATCCTTACCACGATAATGAGCAGGAGTGGTTGCGCAAGCCTGATACTATCCCCAGGTATATGCGAGCTGCCAAGTGGAAGCTCGAGGATGGAAAGAAACGTCTCAAGGGCACCCTCGAATGGAGGAGACAATTTCAGCCTGACCTTATTTCCCCTGACGAAGTACGCCACTCTACCATCGTTCTTGTGCTCTACTGACTGTTGTGGCCCAGGTTAAGATTGAGGCGGAAACAGGCAAAATGTGCGCTGTTCTCGCTACTATTCCACCCTTATATTAATATTGCTTCTGTCCTCAGCATCCTGAACGGATTTGATCTCGATGGTCGCCCAATAATTACTATGCGGCCAGGTCGCGAGAACACAGAGACCTCTCCCCGCCAGCTTCGCCATCTTGTTTATGTTCTGTAAGCTCGATGCTGCCCAGCGCGTCTTTATGCTTGCTGACTCAAAATTCCTTAGCGAACGGGCCAAGGACCTGATGCCCCCAGGTCAAGAATCCGTCATGATTCTCGTCGACTACAAATCAACTACTATCCGAACGAACCCCTCCATCTCTATAGCCTCGAAGGTCAATTACTTATGATTTCTTCGCTCTTCCCTTCAAGTCTGACATATTTCTCCTCACAGGTCCTCACAATTTTACAGAACCACTATCCTGAGACCCTTGGTCGCGCAATCGTGACCAATCTTCCCTGGGTCCTTAACTTCTTCTATAAAGGCATTTCGCCGTTCCTCGACCCCGTTACCCGCGACAAGATGCGCTTCAACCCGCCATTATTGGAGCTTGTGCCAAAGGAGATGTTGGAGAAGGAGTTTGGAGGTGAGCTCGAGTGGGAGTGGGATTTCGAGAGGTATTGGACTCAACAGGTCGCGTGAGTATCTCTCTTATTTGTTTCCTTTGACGGCAAGGACTAAACTGCTATCGATTTCCTATGTTTCAGAGCTTGTGGACTCGCGCCTGACGGTACACACGTCAAACGTTCTATCTTGACTTCATCTTCAGCTCCACAGCCCAGCACAGATGCCAACTCTCCTGCTACTGAAGCAGCGAAAGCCCCCAGCGCAAAGCCTACATCATCGGCATCTAGTCGCGAACCATCAGAAAACGCTCCTACCACTCTGAAACCCGAGAATGAGCCTATGAGCGGGAGGTAGATGTCTTTCGCAGCATTGGCTCGTAATACACATATTAATCACATCTTACTGGTGTAGCACTACTGCAGCTTCTCCTAGCCGGGAACCTACACCCGCCAACGCAGAAGAAGACCTTATGACGGAGAAACTCGCACGAGTTGACGTGAATGAGGTAGATGGAAACGAGAATACACCGGCCACCGCCTGGATGGCTGCTCCTGTGGCGACGAGTGCTTAGAAGTCGCCCCGTGCATTTGTTTCGTTGACTCATGCAGGTGTCAAGTCGCTCTCGCGGTCTGTGACGCCGTATACAACTATTGATCTCCATGGCCCAAATCTGAATCTATCCTCTCTCATTTTGCAGCTTAATTTACATCTCATTCCAGCTCACATTGTTTGTCCACTACCTTGCCTCTATCTATCATCGCTTGTTGTCTGTCCGCACCTTTGACCACGTTGAAACTGAGCCATTCTTCTGTCACACGTCCCATACCATTTTTCCTACATCAGCTCCAGTACGTCGTACAATACAGTTTAGAAGGATATGGTCACATTACAGTATACTATGGTGCTATGTATGGAGTCGGCCTAACTTTACTTCTGTTGTGTTGTCGCAATATCTATTCCAGTTTACCTGCCATATATGCTCTCCCATCGGGCGTCATATCTATGCGCGTCCCACGCATACTGAGTGCTTGTTGAATGTATACATTCTCAACCGGCCATTCTTGACTGAATCTTTTGGAGATGGGGGCCAGAGGCCTACCAGAAATGCCCGGGCCACAGTGGCGTTAAAGCCTGCCCTAAAGTATCTCGAGGACTCGACGAAATCCCATTTAGACGCCGACCTCGTTATTCCTCACGTTCCTCCTCCTTGTCCTAGTCATTTGGCGGCCTTTCCTCTGCCTTCTAGTGCGTTTGTTTTGTTTATCTTTGTCTAATCATCCGTTTTAACGATCAACTTCAAGCCTCTTTGCCTGGTCATATTTCGGATGGTTTCATAGAGGACTTCGGTCTTCGTAGTACTGCGGTACAGGATCATACCGGTTAGCAGTCTCCATTCGAGTGTACGAGGCGAGCGTTCTTTTATACGCTCGCTATCGACACTCTTCGTGCCATATGGCGCGGCGAGAGCGAGCCCCGGTACGGCGGATGCGTCTTACATTTGATAACTACCGAGTCGTCCAACGTCTCAACTTGTAGCAATCCCCATTGCCACTAGTACTTGCTCAGAGCGCGTATAACTTATTCGCAGCTCTGAAAGACAAACCAAATGCCGTGTACTCCAGTAGGAGTCGCGGATACTTAAACTCGCCGACAACATGCCGGCGAGGTTACTCTACTAGTATCAACCGATGCGCCCGTGCTGTGGAGGGCTCCATCCTAGGATCATCATACGAGGTCGGGCACGCCCTGCGTTCAGTCCGTTCTATCGGTGATATCCTGTGTGCTCCGGCATGCCATGGAGTCCAGGCCAATACAGTGCGGGTTCTTCGAACGCAAACTGCGTTCGAAGTTGCGGATACTTAAACTCTACTAGTATCAACCGATACGCCCGTGCTGTGGAGGGCTCCATCCTAGGATCATCATACGAGGTCGGGCACGCCCTACGTTCAGCTCGTTCTATCGGTGATGTCCTGCGTGCTCCGGCATGCCATGGAGTCCAGGCCAATACAGTGCGGTTTCTTCGAACGCAAAACTGCGTTCGAAGTTGCGAATACTTAAACTCGCCGACAACATGCCGGCGAGTATACTCTACTAGTATCAACCGATACGCCCGTGCTGTGGAGGGCTCCATCCTAGGATCATCATACGAGGTCGGGCACGCCCTGCGTTCTGCTTGCACTATCGGTGGTATCCTGCGTGCTCCGGCATGCCATGGAGTCCATGCCAATACAGTGCGGTATTTTCGAACGCAAAACTGCGTTCGAAGTTACTACCTGCCCACATTCCCCGGACTTCTCTATTATAGAGCTTGCTTCATACGAGGATGGCCTCGCTTCGACGAGTTTGCTGTCTATCGGTGATGGCTCTGCGTGCTTCGGCGTGCCATGGAGAGTGACAGTCTGGGCGGATGGGGACAGCATTCCTCCTGGCGGCGGCGCCAGGAGGATTCAAAAGCAGTCCAGGTCACAACCTCGCTGCAGATCACTACCACAAACTGTGATAGTGATCGTACAAACTCAACTTTCCCTGAGGACGTATCCTCAGGGATATATCAAATGTGCAAGAACAGAAGTGGCTGCTCTCAGAGCTCCCTGCTGTTCACGCAAACTCGGTGTTAGACCAACCACGGTTGACCCAACCCGTTACTGATTCGTGTCCACCATAACACAATCACGCATCCCGACTTCAGTCGAAGCCGGGGTACGCGTATACATATACTGTCGCACACCCGCGCACGTATAGCGCACCTCATTCCTGCTGCCTGGCGGCAGGAAGATCCGCCCTCCCCCCTCTCTCCGGAGAGTTCCTCTCTTTTATGTGTCTGGTTTGGGCCCTCGTCGTCAGCGATAGCGAACTGCTGGCGCCGCCGGGTCTCTTCCATTCACTTCCGTTTCTCAGACGAGTCTAGAGCTAGCATTCGCGCTAACGCTGGGCTTGTGCGGCCCTGGCCAATGGGTGGTGGACTTCGTGTCTATTGTCTTTGTTCAGGTGGCGGCGAGGGGTGATGATCTTCGTGATCTCACTCTTCGTCCGTTGTTCCGCTCAATTTTTGGAATCCCTCGCTCTCTTTCGTGGAGAACAATGTCTTTCTCTGGTTCCACGCCGTGATACATGTGGACGGGAAAAGTTATTTACTTGTATGTGTGTACTTTCAGTCACAAATAAATTTATTGCCACCAAAGTTTCCAGTCACCGTGTTTGGTTGTCAGCAGCTCCTGCCTTCTGTTCCTGCCCTATGCGCCTGTTCTCCGCAATGTTTCCCTCCATACCGTGAAGCAACGCCATGCTCCCTGGAACCACCATCTCAAATGTGTCTTTCACCACCGCGTACTCGTAGTATCCGCACCGTGCGATCGGCATGACCTTCTTCAAGTCAACCTTCCCCTCCGTCAAGACTTCCTCGTCGATGTGCACCCCGACAACCCTTGCTACCACAACATCGACGGACCCCATAGGCGGATTTCCCGGAAGCCTCAACGTTGTATAATACTCGCACTCGAACTTGATAGGGCTCGCCTTCACCATCGGCACATCCATCATCGACGCCATCTCTTTCTCAAGACCTGCGCGAACGAACTCGTCTTCACCGTACGGTACCTGCTCGGCCGTAATGTTGACGGCCTCGCGAAGGTCATACGTCGCCACGTTCCAGACGAAGCGCCCGGTGGATTCGACATTGATAGTCGTGTCTTTCTGGTGGTTGGTATCGGTCTGGTTGGCGGCGAACATCACGTAGGGAGGATCGAAGGTGAGGTTGTTGAATTGTGAATAGGGGGCTAGGTTGTCCTGCCCAGTGGCGGAGCGCGTGGAGATCCAACCGATGGGACGTGGAACGACGCAAGCCTATGTTTTTGGAGAAGTGATCAGGGTGATGTACTCATGAACGATTGGTTGACGGTCCACGGAGAGACGGACCTTGAATGGGTCGCGAGGGAGGTTATGGGGAGTGACACCGGGTTGGTAGAAGACCATGATCGTAAGATAGGTGGATGGGCGGTGGGTAGGTCGCAAAGAGGGGAGGAAGGACTAGGGACTATCGAGAATTGTGAGATCGGGGCCCGTATATATACCTCAGGTTCTGACGGATGGGTATATCGGGTCCGCTTCAACCACAGCTCGGTAACATGACATTGAGCGCTGTTCCCATGTAGGTACAGTGCGGGCAATCAGACGGTGTGGTCTTTCCGAAGGTCGGCTACGCAATTATAGGCGTCTTGGATAAGAGTTAGACGCTGCAGTAAGACGAGCGAAATTTGAATACATGCGCTATCCACGTGAAGAAGTATGTATCATTCTGTACAACTATATCGGACAACAACACAAGTAATCCAGGATGCACACGAAAAGATAAGTTCATAAGTTACACCCGTGTGTGCACAATGAGACGAAAAGGCGGTGAGGGAGCCGTAAAAAAAATGGATGGCGAGCGGCGAGCTGTAGAACATCACGGTAACGAGAACTCGAAAAACATGGTAGATAGCGAGCAGCAGAAATATATGAGAGGACGACGGAGATATTGGTATCATCACAGCTCGTGATGCGGAAACCGCAACATAAGGATACAACATTGTCATGCGCAGATGGTAGAGAAGGGAAGATGGTCAATAAGGTAAGTAGTCGTTGCGTGTATAGTTGGTGGCCCGGAGGCAGGGAAAATCCAGTAAGATGCAAGGTGTTATTGGGGACCGGGCGTATGCACTATAGAGGCGTTGAACAAGGAGAGCAACAATAGTTGGTCGGCTAAGTTTGATGAACGGAGAGTCAGATTTTTCCAGCTATGCGTTGGCAACAGGAGAGGCTTACCTTTCCGCAAAGGTTTGCTTAGAAAAGCGTCCATGCCTGCACTTAGACATAATCTCTTCGTTGATTCCTGTACAAACGGTGTCAGTGACCTTGAGGATATACGAATGGCAGAGATATTACCTGACAATCAGCACTGAGGGCAACAACTAGAGAGAAAAAGATGTCAACTTCGGAGTTCATAGGTCGAGAGAATCTGGTATACTTGGTAATCGAACTGTCAACTCTCGACGAGATTCAAGTTCTCGTACTCTCTTCGCAGCCTCCACACCGTCGCATACTGGCATATGATGATCGAACAATGCGACACTGAAGAACCCAGGCTCGTGCGATTCCCACATAGACACTGCTTCCTGACCATTTGAGGCAGCAACCACCTTGAGATCGTAGTTCTCCAGCTGCTTTCTGAGTAGCTGGCGAGCTATAGGGTTGTCTGCAGATAGGGATGTGAGGACACACCACGAAGTAATATGCTAAAAAAGCTAACCTTCCGCTACCAGCACATTTCCGAACAGCATTCTCTGCGGTGGCGGTAGTTCTTCAGAAGCAGGCGATGGCTCATTAGTGATGTTGGCGTAAAGCTCCGGAGGCATGTTACTAAGGCTGGCCAAGGCGTGCAATATCCGAACTGTACGAGGAGGCTTCGTCAAACGCATGACGCCAGGAACATTATCCCTCATCATCGCATGCCCCGTCACTCCCTCCGCTACAGGCGTATACAAGTGGATGACCTTCGTATTTGGGAGGGTCTGACGGGCCATATCATCCGCATGGGTTTCGCTAGTCGTAGTTAAGGTGAGAAGAAGAAAACTTGACAAGAAAAGAAAGACGCATACGATTGATGATCGATGATGATGTAGGAGAGAGATTGACCGAAGGTGTGGATGGCATTCATGAGCTCGCCAGTCGTGGAGACCGCCGTTACATCGAAGCCTTCGAGCATCGTCCTGAGCAGAGACAACGTAGTATCTGAAGGGGAATTGATGACAATGCGAGGTGGCTGTGGCCTGAGTAGTCGAGCTCGAAGAAGAGCAAGATCGGACATTGCCTATAGCACCGGTAAATTTCGCAGCAAAGAATTGAATGTAAGTACACTTACTTTACGAGATTCTCGAGACTCGAAAAGAGCAACCGGGACATGGAAATAAAAGGTAGACCCTTTCCCGAGCTCCGATTTTACCCCAATGTCGCCACCCATGAGCATGACTAGCGACCGACATATAGAGAGCCCAAGCCCTGTACCCCCATACCGTCTTGTGGAAGAATTGTCGGCTTGCTGGAAAGGTATGAAGAGGAGTTCAACATCGCTAGGCGAAAGGCCAATACCAGTATCTCTAATTCAGGAAGAAAACGGTATTGAACACCCTTCGACAAGGTCAAAAGAAACAATGATGCTCACTGAATGACGAACTTCAGCTCCACCGAAGAGCGCTTTCCATCGGGGCCAGTTGGTGTTTTGTCCATGACGCAAGTCACTTTGACAGATCCTCCGTCTTGTGTGAACTATTAAACACTATCAATATGTAAACAACTCAATCGTACGCGACTGATTCCTACCTTCACAGCGTTACCGATGAGGTTCATGAGCACTGTGAAGCAGAAGATCAGACAATTGACAACCGAGTACTTTACGGAAGATACAAACCTTGGCGGATACGTGCATAATCCGCCTCCACCCAAGCTGGAACATCCGGTGCAATGTCGAACGCCAGATCAAGACCGTTATGGGCAGCCTGAGGCAACAAAAGTTCCATGCAGTCTGCGATTAGGCCTTCAACAGCGAAACCGGAATTTTCTAGCTTGAGGGCTATCCTGAAGGGTCAGAGCTAGTCATCGGACTTTGAATGTAGATGCTAACGGACCTGATGCTTCGAGTTTGCTGTAGTCCAGTATGGAATCAATGATCTGGACAGAACTTCTTGAGTTTAGAGCTTAGCAATCCGGCATACTTCACGAACCTTGAGCAAGAGCTCACAGCTCTGTTTGGCCGTTTGCACTAGAAGCGCATCAGTTATTACATCGTCCGGATAAATGTAAGCATAAGACATTACCTAGCTCACGCTGCCCTACATTGAGCTCCGTCCCCCATAATATGTCCAGTAAACCGTAGAAAGAGCTGCGTAGATGAGTCAAACATGAGTCTATGAGTTCGTTGAATGAAGTTTAGGTTCCTTCCTATTCGCGCTGGTGAAGTGAGACGCCTAACAAACAGAAAGAGTGGAACAGGAGCCAGGCCACAACTTTTCGGCCGGCGCGGGATAGTACAAAGAGATTTTGCCGTCAATTAGCCTCACCTCACTTCACCAGTACGAGTAGAGGGGATACTTAGAAAAGAGGAAAAAACTTGCGAAAATGGAGTCCTGAGCTCGTGGCTCATTGAGGCAAGAAAAGAGCTCTTGATCTATGGGGGTTGAAATGCTCAGCGGTCCATAAATGCTAGCCGGAGAAGCCGGTGAGTAGAGCACCCCGTACCTTTGTGGCTTGCAACGCTTCCTCTCGACTCCTCCTCGCAGCCTCCAGAGCTTCCCTCTGCGTCTGTATCATCTTCAAATTTTCCCTCGTACCTGATTGCACAGACCGGAACAGCAAAGCGTTCGCTATACTAATGCTCGCCTGCTGCACCAGCAAGGTCATGACTGTGTATGTCTTCGATGCGAAGGGGCTTTTCGCTGCCATGTATAGAGCGCCTAAGGTCTGACCACGATTTGAGAACAGAGGCAAGCATATGACCGATGTGTACGGGCTCTCCTCTGCCTCCGAAGCGAAACGTGAGTCCGATGAAACCTCCTCAAGGAAAACCCGCTCTTTGCCATTGAGCGCATAATCAATGATAGCTCTCTGCAGGGGATCAGGAATATTTCGAATCGAAACAGGTTTCCTGTCCATAGCACCGTTAAGGATGTGAAGGCGGTGAGCGGCGGAATCATCAAGCTTACTCGTATGTTCGGCAGGGCTCTGGCGTCAGGATGCTTGTGGCCATGTTGTACTCTCCTGCTTCTCCGGATACGACTAGAGATGCGACTTGGGCCCCGGATTGCTCCGTTGCGATTTCCGTCAGACGTTGCAGAGCTATACAGACGCCATCAGCAGTGAGTTCAGGGAGAATGAACACGAAGACAGGAATCCTTACCTGAAGATAAATGTATATCCGAGGCGATGTCCTTCGACCACTTCAACACATTAGATAGATCTGAGGCTGGCAACAGCAGACCGTCATCCTCCTCGGGGGCATGCGTCAGAATAGCCCCTTCATACTGTGTTCCTGACTCTGCTGCCACAGTGACCAAAGCTGCGTCTGTCTGCACTCCAACGCTGGAGGAAAATAGGTTCCGCTTGAGGGACTTGTGTCGATAGTCCACCATAGAAGTGAGATAGTTGCTAATAAAATCGCTTAATGCTGACTGTGAAAAGGGTGAAAGGAACTATACTCACGCAATACCTCGGGCGCCCCAGTGATTCTGACGGCTGATTCCCCTCCGCATCAGATCGCCCCCGAGTCCGTCTACGCCACATCGTAGCAAATGTGCGCCCTCCAGCCAGAGAGCCCACCCTTCCTCCAGCAGCCAGTCGTTATTGGTACAGAGTTTGACGGCCTCGTCGTACAAACGGAGAGCTTCCATGCCGTTTTCGAGAGACGAGAGTTCAGCGTCCTGCAAGAGGGTAAGTTACGAAAGTCGATAGTTGAGCGCCGCCACATAGGGCAGAACTTACCACCAGTGTGACCCAATGGCTGGTATTGATCGGACTTGAGACAGACCAGGTCCGAAGAAACGCCTGGTTCAGAGATATTTGGCTGAAATATCGCGTAGTATGTGGACATTGGCCTCTGCGTATACATGCGATCATGGCCAGACTGTGGAAGAACATCGCAAACCGAGTGTGGCGATGGCTATGGAACGATGAGTGCTGTGTTCACTATCTTCCGGGGGATGAGAGTAACATACTTTGGATGGGAATGTCGAGTCTCGTACACAGAAAAGCCAAGCTCCGCCGCTTCAGTTGTGAAACCCAAGCTAAACAAGGCTACGACCTGGAGGGCAGAAAACTAAGCATAAGGGGCCAGCAAAAGTAAGGCCGTACACACCTTGTACGAATTGAACCTTGGTCGAGAGTACTGCATGTAAGGGTTTATAGCCTGAAGTCTGGCGAAAGCCACTCACCAGTTCATGACCATGGTTTGATTGTCGGTTAGGGGGAGTGCACTGGAAAGGTATTGTGTCTCATCGAATGTATCTGTTTGGTAGATGTTATCGGCCGATGTGGCGAGCGTGTACCCTATTGACCAGAAAGATCAACCGGTGAACTTCCAGCAGCGAGACCAATACTGACCACCCAGAGCCCTGATACAACAGAGGAGGCCTGTCCCGGCGTAAGCAAAAACCTTTGGTATCGTAACGAGAGGAGCATACCCTTGCTCAGAATAACGGTGTCAGATTTCGGCACCCAGAGGTTGATATCATTGAGGCTCTTGAGACATTGTCAGTTTCAAGAGGAGGCGAGCGACGAACAAATGAATTAATTACGTCTTCCGCCGCCACAAGTAGCTCGTCCGCTAGATTCTGTAAATCACTACAGGCAAGGTGCGAGGATGGACAATTGAGCGCTCACTGTGCACAGACAGAGAAATTTTCGTGACAATCGTATGCAGGCTTGAGAAGGCGGCGAATGTCCTACGATACAGCAGTTGCTCGTTCGTCAGTATTGGCAAGACCACATGTAGAACAACCTACCGATCCCCTGCACTGGCTGCATGTTTAACGGCTTGCTCCAACCGTGGGATGTTCGTTCGAATATGCGAGTTCTCATATCCAACGACCATGGTCGAGTACAACACTAATGAGCGACTGAGACTACCAATCAGCCCTGTTGAGGAAGAAAGAAGAGATCGCAGATACATACCCCTTCTCAACACTCGTCCCATACATATCAGACAACTTCAAAGCTATTTGTCCTAGGTCCACAGCAAAACGGCATAGTTGTCGTCTCTCGGCAGCTACTTGCATCGTCCGTTAGCCGGAGATTTGGCAAGAAAATAACGTCGGACAATACCTTCCAAAACGAAAAACAAACCCAGGCCAGTCCCGGGAGATATACCATGGCTATATCAAAGATGTAAATTCAGCTTGAGAGTCCATCAGAAATGGCTGAAAAAGACGAGATTACCGAAGCGCAAGTTGCACCGTCTGTGTGAATTGTAAGGCAAGGACGGAACAGGTAGTCTGAGAGGGCACCCACCTTCAAGCCAATGACATTGGTGAAGGCACCGCTCGTATTCCAGTAAGCATGAAGTGCTATGAGCATTTTCATCAATACCGGACATCATCTTTTCTAGCATGAAAAGGGTCCGCTTACCGGCCTCACTGAGCAAGCTCACAGCCAGATCCATCTTCGGATCCGTCGCTCTTGGGATCCTCAAGACCGCATCAAATCCGACGGCCAACATCTCGTTCTTCACCTCCTCAAACATCGCGTCTGCCATTTCCATTGTCGGATTTGCCATCATCTCAACCCCAAGCAATCTCAGCGCCTGTAACGTATACGATAGGGCGTCGGAGAACTTGTTTCGCATGAACTGGTTGCGGGAACGAAGACGGAGAAGATTGGCCTTGAGTTCGATGTCTTCGGCGTGGTCGTAGCACTCGTTGATGAAGGCGTCCGATTCATCGTAGCTGCTTCTCCACGTAGAAAGTCTAGTTTTTGGTGAGCATATGTTTCGATCAGTATAGTTACGTGCCGATGACTGTAAAGGAGCACGCAGGAATATCTGAAAGCGTACTCTGCTAGTTTAGACAGCATGTTGAACGCGCGAGCCTTGTTAGACTCCCACAGTTCACCCTCCAACAGGGCTCGTGCATTGATGAAGGCCTGGTACGCAATCTTCAATGGGCAAACATACTAGTCAATGCACTGCTTGAAACAAATCAAAATATTATTACCTCATGCGCACCCTTCGCCCACGCAGACTGTCCGGCGTCGATGAGCAACGCTACCAATTCTTCGCGCCTCCCGTGCTCTCGGAGAAGAGGCAGACATCGTTGTGCGCGCTCCGCGATCTTGAACATGTCTGGATTTTGTTCGTGAAGCATCACGGAGATGATCTAAACATCCGTAAGAAACAGACAGATCAAACTCGACTCAAACGCCCGTGGTGCGATTTGAGGTGGACATACCCTGAACGACATCTTCGCGAGGTTACCTTCACTATCCATCGTTCCCGAATTAGCCTCCGCACACAGGTCGAACACAAAGGAACGCCCCCAAAAAAGACATGAGAGGATGACTTACGGGATGGTCGCGGCCTCAGCCTCAGCCGCTTGCCTATACCTATCATGTGCAAAACTACACTCATCCCTCCCCCTGTTCACGATCCATCCCTCCGCAATAGCGACCTGCATACCCTTCATAGAGCCCCGATTCGAGGTCTCCTTCCCCTTCTCTCTCTCCCTGTCCTTCAAATGCGACGCTACCTCGGTCACACTCCAGTCGTCGTCGTCCTCCGCCTCACTGCCAGAAGAAACGTCGTCCTTTTCCATGACGAGCGCAACGTCCGTCACCTTAAAAGTTGCGCCAAAGAATGAAGCCCAGATGATGTACCGTCGTCCGTCTTCGGGGAGTTGTTTGAGATGGGCAATGAGGAAGGTCAAGTCGTTTGGGTCGGCGACTTCGTTCATGACGAGGGCGCCCTCAATGTCGGTCATATCGTATCTGCAATCAACAGTATTAGGCATACTTCATTCCAACACGAAGGGAGACTTCGTGCACTTACTGCCACTCATTATGGTCGTAATTGAACTTGATCTGGATGAGGACTTCGTTAGCGCATTCTACCTTTTAAACGGCCATCATCGGAAGTAAAGGAGACAAAGGAGACCAACGCACCATATTCTGCCTTTGTAGCCTTGTAAGGATACTTCGAGCTGAGAACGCATTGCCCCCAGAGGCTGCATGGATCAATCTCGATAGCGGCGCCGCATCTTCTTTCCTTCTGTGAAGCGTGCGACTGACGAGACCAGCGATCGCAGAATAAGGTAAGGGGCTGAGCTGGATCCATGTCGCTTTTGATCGACCGGTGAAAATGCCTCGAACGCGCTCGAGGGTTTCTCTGGTTAGAGATATCAGATCGTTTCCTGGCAGAAACAAATAAAGGGTGAAGAAGTGACATACGGTTTGTCCTCTCGGAGTGTGGCGAAGATGAGCTATAGGTGCAAACAAGTCAGAAGGCAGATAAGTGATTATGGGGGTTATTGACATACAATGCGACTCTTCGAATGCGCAAGGGTATTAATCAGGTCCATCGACCTGCCACCAAAGTAATCAGCTGTCTCCCTTTGGGCATACACAACAGAAACCACTCACGATTCATCCGCCTCATGCAAATCGTCCAAAAACAGCGCGAACATCCTCGTATCCGCCAAGGCCCCAATCACGTTCTCGGCCAACGAGTTGAATCTTGCTCTCAGCTCGGGGGTGGACAGTGCTTCCTGCGGAGTGTCGATCGTGATTTGGAACAGGTTCATGATGTCCTCAAGCTCGGGTGCACCTGCGTAAAGGAGGGGAAGAATACGGATTTGAGGACCGAGTCTTGTACGGAGGGCATCAACGAAGCGGTGAAGGTCGGATTGGAAGGCCATGAGTTGACGAAGGGCAGAAGAAAGACACGAGAACTTTATGATTTGATATTAGTGTTTGCAGATGAGCGCCGAGGAACGGAAACATACCAAAGCGGCAAACGGAGAGGACACAGACGCCTGAAACTTTGCATGAGCGAAGAGACCGGTCTGTCTCCATTTTGGCTGTTGCGAAAGCACAAGTGAACTCTTCCCCGCCCTGTGCGCACGATGAGTATACACAAAACGAACAAGTCCAACCTCCAAACGCAGCATCAACTCGCACGAGAGGAGAGAAACTCACCCAGCAGGTCCAACGATGCAAATCGCATGCGCACGTATCGACCTCCTCTGCGATGGCTGAAGCGCGATCCTCCTCAACCCATCCGTCATCGAAGCAACCGGCGACCCAACACTCGACACCCCTAAAGTTTCCTGTCCAGGGCCGACCGTCCCCGTTCCCGACCCCACAGTCGGTCCCACGCTGGGTGCCACATCGCTCGCAGTGCCCATCGTGACAGAATTATTGTCACCACCACCGGCCCGCGCAGGCGACGCGCTCCTCGACGATGGATTGCTCCGGTTACTCGTTTCGGGATTGTCACCCGCGGCGGACGCGGTGGTCTTGTGCGAGCCGGAGGATGAGGAGATCGCGATGCCTTTGTCGCCTACGGTGTAGTGCGAGTAGCTGTGGCGGATCACTTTGCGGATCATTTCAATTTCTTTCTCTCGGCCAAACTGGGAAAGAAGGGTTCAAACGTGATGACCGGAGGAGGAGAAGTGACAACTCACTAGGGCATTAGGAATGGTGAATACCTACACGGATATTCAGCAGTGCAAATAGGGGCGGTAGGATATATGAAATACTGACCACATAGCGATCTTTACTGGCGATCTCGAAAGATGGGATGAGCTGTCGACGGCGTGAGCGAAGGTCCTGAATTGAGAACGAAGTAATCACGACGAACCTCGACCGAGTCGTCCTTCGACGATGAAACTGCGTTGAGCAGACGGAGCTGGCATTCTAATACGGAAGGTTAGTATGGATTAATGATACAAATAGATACTTAGCTCACCAAGCAAGTCAGCCTTGAGCCCATACGCGCTCTGATACCTCTGGTCCGCGTTCTTGTTCAGGAGCTAGATGAAAAGTTAGTTCGGGTCCGTCTGCTAGGTACGAACTGACTCACCTTCTCGATGATCTCCGCCAGCACCTGTGGAATATCCCTCCTAACCTCATGCACCGGCATCGCTCTCTTCTGCGCCACCGAGTGAAGAATCTCCAATGCTTGGCCCTGGAATGGCATCATCCCCCTTCCCACCAACAATGTCCAAAACAAAATACCCAGCGAATACAAGTCCGTCCGATGGTCCTCCGTGTTCGTCTCGACAGAGCCCGTCTGCTCGGGGGCGAGATAACACAACACCTCTTTCACCTTCTCCTTGTCCGCCTCCTCGTACGTGTCCGACCGTAATACGAGCGATGTCGGGCCACCATAGCGTTCGAGCGATTCTGACCGGTTGCCAAAGTGAACAAGACGGACGACGCCGGAGTGTGAGTTTATGTGAAAGGCGTTTGCGCGGACTGATACGAAGCCATATCCATCAGAAAATCAGTAGAAATAGCTATCCGTGAAAACGCTTACCCTCGCGGTGTATAATGCTCAATCTTCAGTGAGCGGAGATTAGAGTGAGACAGGAACGCGTACAGAGCAGACCCATGATAAGTGACGTACCGATGGATCTGTTCTAGACAATATGTGGCTTGAATGGCGAACCTATCCACAGAATCAGTAAGCCGTCGATCCACCGACAGCGCTCGTCTGCTGCGTGCTATTCCCGCAGAGTGTCGTCCAGGTATTAGAGGTCTCGGAATCGGTACGAGAGGGGATGTTTCAACAGTTTCAATGACCTTGAAAAACCTTACAACCGTGCCGCCATGCCGTTTCGCATCATGCATGACGTTTTGGCCCCCCATTAGGCACACCCGGAAAATGTCCGAGCAGCTCTTTCCCAAGGGCAGTTGGAGGACCAAAGCAACAGATACGTGTCCCTCACAAATATCCTGGGATACCTCCCGAAATAAATCACTCACTCAAGAAACGTCGCCAAGTCCATCGTGTCCGCCTGTTCGACCTCTAACTCGTCTATGTCCATGTAGATCTCCTCCGAAGGTAGCGGCCTCTTCACATGCACATGCTCCGCCAGCAAAAGGTCGTTTACTTTCGACCGCGGGAGGTATCGACCAAGAAGATTGGGGCCAGGGTGAGAGAGGAGAAGAACGACGCAGTCGCCGTTCGTGCGGGGGAGGGTGAAGAAGTCTATCATCCTGATCGACATGTTGAACGCCTCTGTGTGCGTTTGTATTTCACCGAGTCTGTGTTTTCACAGAACAGTCAGGTAGATGTGGCACCGTAATAAGAAGAGACGGACGTACATGTGGGCCTCTCTCTCTAAACATACAGACGCGTTCGTGTGCGCCGGAGCAATCTTGGCGAGTACGGGCGATCCGTCTTTCAAACTGCTACCCTCTGCGAGTTGTGTATGGGAGCCAGTGTCTTCCCATCGGACGGCCTATCAAATTCCAAGACGCAGAAATTCAGGTATGAGGTACGATTAGGGCGATGCTACGTGCGCTCAGACCAAGAAGATTGTAGGTAACGGACCTTCTCAAACGCATAGCCTGACGGTGGGGGCAACCACAACCATCAGCATCCTACAAAGCCTGATAAAGCACAGAGGTGCGCACCAGGAAGAGAGAGGATTCCATCTCTGAAATAGATAGTGTGAAAGGATGGCTGGGCATGCCTCCTCCGAGGCAGTTTGCCCTCCATATCGGGACCTCAGTTCGGCCACACGACGGCTATATAGTCTGTAATGGCACAGGGAATGCGGACGAGAGGGAAAGACGGTGGCAGAGCCCGTCGGGGATTGAAATGTTTGGACTGGCTGACAACGATGTGGGCAGACAGAAAAGGGAAACAAGGCGCAAAAGACGCTGGAAAAGGGATTCTTCTTGGAGGGCCCGGAAGCAGACCCCGCCACATCTCATGCGACTATTCACGCCAAACGTCACCGCGAAGCCACCGGCGCGTGCCATTGGCTCCTAAACCACGTCGTCCTCTTCGCAATCTTCCGCCCACATCTAGGCTGACTCAGGCCCCAGGGGTAGGCTCTGACCATCCGTTATTTTTGACGTGAAGGGAATCGCTCACTCATATAACCCCCAGGGGGTCCCTCGCGTGAGCAAAAGCACGTTGCGCAATCCGCTCGTACACTAGTCGTTCAAATCAACATCTCGCACGGTAAGACGGTTTCATGGCAAGGAAAGCCAGCTCCCACACAGTCCATTCATCATTATCGTCGGTAACGAGAGGCGGAAAAATATGATTACACGTTTTCAAGGGGCGCTGACGATGGGGCAAGTAACAACGGCACAGAAGACAGTGGCATGGGGTAGGCTAAAACGGGATGACAGTGTATACGACAGCAGACTCGGAAGAGAACAATAACGAGGTGGAAAAAAAGCGATTAAGAAGTCACTGCACGGAGGAGAAGTTGTCAGCATTACAGAAACAACTTGTGCACGCGAACGATGGAATAACACTCACTGTAGCTAGCAGGATCGATGTGCTCGGGAAGCTCAGGGATCGCAACTTCGAACCGAGACTGGATGGTCGCCATCACCTGCTGGTCCGCCTCCGATGACTGGAAAGTGATGGCGAGACCCTTCGTTCCAAATCGTCCAGCACGACTGAAAAAAGAGAACTCGGTCAATCAGGGAATACACGGCTCGAACGGAGATGGCACTTACCCCACACGATGAAGATAGCTGTCCGCATCCGGGGGGCAGTCGTAATTGACGACGATGTTGACACGCTCAACATCGATACCACGCCCAAAAATATCGGTGGCAACAAGGATACGCTTCTCAAACGCCTTGAACGCCTGGTAGCGGCTTATACTATGATTCCAAAGATTGCATCAGTTTAAGGCCTCCAGGCCGACGTCCAGAGTAAAAACGTACCGCTCCTCTTGTGCAAGGCCGGAGTGAATACTGATACTGGGGAAATTACACGAAACGAGCAGCTTGTCCAACTCGATCGCTCTCGCAACAGATTTCACGAAGATGACGACCTGAAATAAACTGTCAACAGACTGCATTGATTCTGAGATAAGTGAGAGACATACCTGGTTGAACTCAAGAGTATCAAGGAGCTCGTTCAATTTCCTGTTCTTCCCGACCTCCTCCAACTTGACGAAGTGTTGCTGCAGACCGTGCAGCGTCAACTTCGTCTCATCATCGACGAAAATCTCCAATGGCTGTAGCACAAGAAGAAAATAGATGAGCAGACGAAGAAACGAGCTAAGCAACAACACTCACGTTAGCCATGAACTTTTTGCAGGTCGCCCTGATTTCTTTGGCCAAAGTCGCGCTGAACATCATGACTTGCTTGTGGTGAGGGGTCGACCGGAAGATATCTTGGACATCACGACGCATATCTAGTGATGGACGAATGATGGCGAGGTGAGAAAACAACGTCGACGACAAATGCATGAGGAATATTGTGAAGAAAAGAAGAGCAGCGGCAGCACATGAAACCGGAGTCCAGAGGCAAAGTGCCGCAAGGGCGTGGTCGAACGCAGAAGAGGGTAAGAGACTGGAATCGAGCGCCGTCCGGGAGCTTGCTACCGTTGTCTTCATCGAAAACGCAACGCAGCATCTTTGGACTTGCTCGAATGGCCGACCCATAACACCTTTCCCACCGCGTGCCGCCAACGTCCTCCTGAACAAAGCTCCCTGCCAAACACCGCTCTAATCGACAACATCGTCTCAAGTTCCAGCGACCGCTTCCTGATCGAATACGAACGTGCCCGGGACACGGATGCAACGAAGAGAACAAAGGCGGAAAAATGGGCGGGCGGACGAACACGCGACCAGCCGGCCGAAGAGATGCAACGAACATCAAAGGAGGGATGTGGGATGGTCGAGGAGAGGCTAATTCGGTAACTCGGATGACTAACCAAGCTGTTCAAGCATTTTGTCGCATTCGTCCAGAACGAAGTGCTTCACGTTTTTGGCGTCCATAACCTTGTCCCTCACGAGAGCGTTAAGACGGCCGGGAGTCGCTACCACGATGTGGGGGCACTTGGTCTTGTCTCTGAGAAGTTCGGCATCCTTGGAGACGGGAGTTCCACCGAAGAAAGTGACGACGCGGACATCTGGCATGTATTTGGCGAAGCGGGTGTACTCGTTCTTGATCTGGAAGGCCAGTTCGCGAGTGTGACAGAGGACGATGACAGAGACCTCGCCATTCACAGGCTCGAGTTGCTGGAGAGTCGCCAGTACGAAAACGGCGGTTTTACCGTGACCGGATTTTGCCTGACACAGTACATCCATTCCAAGAACGGCTTGAGGAATACATTCTTGTTGAACTGTAAAAGGATGGGGGTCAGAACTATAGTCGAGGTATACAGATGGGCCACAAATTCGGGTACAGTGGCTCTGCGCCCAATTAGGAAGGAGAGGCTTTTGCAGAGGAGTTCCCCACGACTCGACTGCCTACGACTCGCAGCTCAAGGCAGGACATAACCTGCTCCGGCGCTTTTACGCGCCGTTCGTGGGGACCCTTTCACACTCAAGGCCACTGGACCTGAATTTGAGGGAGGATCGAGGAGACGCGTACCTTCAGAGGGGTGTTCAAAACCCAGATCGCTGATCGCGCGCAACAATTCGGGCTTCAACAGAAAGTCCCTACAACACACAAGAACATGTTGAGCCCGCCGAAAGCATCGAAAAAGCCATATATTTATGCGCCCACCTGAAGCCAGTGCTGTGGATGCCGGAGAAGTTCTTTTTGTCCTTGTCGTCACCATCCGCGGCCGTGACTGCCGCGCCATTAGAGGCCGGAGCCGCTGCGCCATTGGGGACGACATCCTGCTCGTCCTCGTAGTCGATAAGTTCCTCGTTGTCGTGAGAGCTCATGTTGAAGATAAAGGAAGATGAGAGAGTATGAAAAGGAGAGGGCGAGGGTGTGATGGAGGTGAGGAGCAAGAGCGACACGACGCCAAAGCGACGCGCGCGACAAACAACAGCGCCACCCGGCCAACACCGCGTCTTCGGCCACGCACGGATCCGCCGCCCGGCCCGTCCCACAACCCTCTCTGTCCCCGCTCACCAGGAAATTCATCGAATAAATTCGTTCTTTCTCTGACAACAATCATCTTTTGGATCAAGTGCAAAGAGCAAGACGCTCACTTTCCGCATGTCCGACGAAAATAGAGAAAAGCATACTCGGCCGACACATACCGACCAGCGCGTATCGCACCTGGAATGCCGGACCGCCGCGTTTGCTGTTCTCTTATACTACAAATATCTTATATGAGTCCCTTGCGATTGGGCGGTCTGAAACACACACTCTTTACTCTCTCGTTCCTCGACTGACTGTACAGTGCAACATGCCGAAGTCGACGTCGACGTCGTATCCGTTCTGGTGAGTACTTCCTTTACGTGCGAGCTACGGTCCGCGACTGACCTCATCTTGGCGAAGGCTCGGAGGTCAGCCCACCTCTCTTACTCGGTTTGGGTAGGAGACCCGTCACTGATCATGAGTATCCACAAATATAAGGTGTTGCTGCTTCCAGTGCGTATTTTTACTTGGCATGCCGCTTCCCTGCTCAATCCATCTTTCATGTAGTGGCAGCATGCTGTACACACCCATTAGACTTGGCCAAAGTGTACGTTTCTACGGCGTTCAGACGTCCTACTCCTCCTCACGCCCATATTTTCTAGGCGAATGCAGACGCTGAAACATCAGCCTGGCGTCAAACCGAACACTATCACCATCCTCCGAGCCACAATCGTAGAGTCTGGGTTTCGCAGCATCTACACAGGCATCAGTGCTTCCATCCTCCGACAAATGTCATACTCCCTCGTCCGCATAGGAGCATACGAAAAAGTGAAGGCGCATCTCTCTCGAGACGGACGACCCTCGACCGGCAAACTACTGTTAGGTGCAATGGCAGCAGGTGGTATCGGAGGTGTGGCAGGCAACCCGGCAGGTAAGCCCCCATGCTCTGTGGGAAACACCTCGTCGAAGATGTGGGCGCCGACTGCGGAATCTGAACTCATCTGCCGATATTGCAGATGTTTTATTGGTGCGAATGACGAGTGACACCCTTCGGCCCCCAGAACAGAGGTTCAATTATTCGAATGCTTTGACTGGACTCGTAAGCCTTGTCCGGAGCGAAGGTTTAGGCGGGCTTTTTAAAGGCGTAGGGACCAATACGGTACGCCGTTTTTCAGTGGTCCATTCTCGAGCAATCTTCTCATATAGCATACCTAGTTTCGTGCTATCCTTATGAACGTAGGTCGTTTTCGCTGATATAATGTACTTCATGAGCTGACGTTGCGCAGGGCTCGCAAGTATGCTCGTAAGTTGATCAACACAGCGACTGTTGCGGCTTTCAATAACAGTTATCGCTACCACAGCTACGACCTGTTCAAGTCTTCTCTCCTAGGGTCGCGTATACCAGTCATTGACTACGAGATACGAGATAACCTCCTGCTTCACACATTAGCAAGCTGCTTGGCTGGGACAGTGGCCACCAGTGCGTCTCTCTTCACCACGGTTCCTCAGTCAATTTAGCATTTACCAAACCTTCATCACAGCCGTTTGCGCACCCGCCGATGTGATGAGATCACGAATAATGTCACAGGTAACGTTTTCTTTCCTTTACGCTGGCTATGCGGCATCTTGGCTCATAAGCTCTATCGTGTTTGCAGAGTGGAGGGGCGAGTCCCATTGAGATCTTCACGCATTCACTACAGAAAGAAGGCCCACGATTTCTGTTCAAAGGCTGGACACCTGCATTCGTCCGGCTAGGACCTAACACCGTCCTTCTCTTCGTCTTCTTCGAGGTGCGTACTGTTCTCCGCAGGATCCGCATATCTTCGTATCGCTCTCCTACTCAACACTGCGGATTCTGGTGCTGTATCAAATCCTTCTGACATTTGAACCCATACCTCTCCAGCAACTTAAAAAGGGATGGAGCACCCTGACTTCATGAGCAGCTTGTCCCCGCACTCAATCCGGGCCTCTGCCTTGCACATGCCTCTTCGAAACGCTTTGCTCGCACTGACCGCACGACGCACGCCCAGTACCACCACGCATCAATGGCACGCCACGACTAGACAGCGGACCTCCCATAGATCTATAGATCTACTCTATCTATCCAATGCACTCTTGCTTTCACCATCACCATTTCGTTCTACCTTCTCACTCCCGAGGCCGATCGTCCTTGCTACATCGCTTCTCCGGATGTCATGTCCTTGTCTTTATCAATCCAATTTTTATTATATTTCTATTGTACAGGCAATGTACTATTGAACCGTAAATCGATCCTCCAATCGCAATGGTCTCGCCCCTGGAGCATCAGAAACCAAACAACAGACGTTGAAGAACTTGGGCCACACACGCCACAATACCTTGGTACTTGCCCCTCAACCATCCACGGAGAACGATCTATCCCGATTCCGAACAGAGTCTCATTCAGGATATTGTATAGGTTTCGAAGTCAAAGTATGTACGATAAAGGTGAAGTGTGAACCCGAAACATGCGTCGCACAGCCCCGACGACGCTCAGGGATGTAGTCTACTGCTAGCCTATCTGAAGCGTACTCGAGGTGTAAGTAGCTAGTGGATGCAGTGATGTGGGTAAGGGTAGGTAACGGTGAACGAAGCTCTGGTTCGAATGAGAAACGGAGTCGTACCGTCGCTGCGCGACAGGCCCAGCGCAGTCTTTGGGCATTGTGGAGGTTGGCTGTGGGTGGATAGATAGGGTGGTGGATGGTATTGTGAACGGGTTCGATGTAGAACTTAAAGAAAGGAAATGAAGCATAATGATGAAGGAGATAAAATGAGAAAGCAAGCAAGATATAGATGAGAGCATAAATGAGAACAAGCAATATAAAAAGGGAAGCGGCGAGCAAGACATAAGCAAAATGAGATGATGATAGCATATACTTAGACGAGAAAGCAAAATCAAAACATGAAAAAAGGAAATATAAGAGATGAGACGAAAACGCCAGAGCCCATCTACTTCCGTGGTTTCCGTCCACGACCACCTGAACGGCCACGACCTTTGGCAGGTCCTCCAAGTCGGCCATGTGGCACTTGTGGCTCACCGTCTTCGCCGAATCGATCATGACTCCAGACATCGTTTTCTCTAGGAGGTGCCCTCCTGTCTTCCTGTCGAGGACGCCGGTTACGATGCGGCCTTGACGAGACCAGAGGAGTCGAGGACACGGGAGCGGACGACGTTGAGGCATGCGCGGATGACGTTGAGGCATGCGCGGATGATGTTGAGGCATGCACGGACGACGTTGAGGCATGGGAGGACGAGTCGGGAGTAATTTGGGACTGTGGACTTGTGGACCTAGGGACGTTGACAACGGGTTCTGTGACAATAGGATTGGTTAGATATCGTCGTAGTGGACTGCGTGCTTATGAGGACGTACCAGCTATGGGCTCTGGCTTGCTAATGTCCGAGGAAGATGCCGGCTGTGATGCGACGATGATGTCGGCCAAATACAATGGAGGCGCCCCATCTAACCAGTCTATAATATTCGCAGAAGCAATTAGTAACTTAAACACACGGAACACAAGGTAAAACACTCACCAAAACCGTCCGGATTCTGTTCAGATTCATTAACCATATAAATCCATTTATTCCATGCCGTCCACAGGTCTTCCGTCGAATCACAGTGATGCATCGGGCACTTCCGATCCCCGTCCTCCATAAATCTCTCACAGACGTAGTTCGGCGGTCGATGGAGTGGGCATCTCTGAGGAGCAGGAGCACACCCAGCCACGGATTGAGGGATATGTCGATGTGGGCACGCTCCGCCGGAAGAACGGATACAGGTCGTGTAGGTGAGCCACGCACAGAGCCCGAGCCTGTCGTGATAGATGGTCTGGGGATCTTCCGGAGTCACAGCATTCTCGTCGAAACCGGCACGACGACGTTCATTAAACCACTCCAGACGAGCCTCCGGGGATACAGTAGGTAGGGACGTTGTATCCACCTCAGTTCGGCAACAGACCTGCTTTCGCTTAGGAGGTTGACGTGGGGGGGCCGTTTTGCGAGGTTGTTCGGGAATGATTGTCGAAGAGGTCGGAGTGACTGTGTGATCCGAGGAGCCTTCGTCTACGAACGCAGGGATTTCGATGGTGTACAAGGCCAGATTCCGTGCATCTCTGGTGCGCACAGCAGATACCGATGAGGAGCGTCGACGGGGAGCAGCTGAGGAAGAACCTCCTGTTCGACGGATACCATAGCTGTCGATCGACCGCGAGCGTTGTCGGCTCCGAACAGGAGGTGAGGTAGACGGAGGGCTCAGGGCAGGAGCCTTGCGCGGAGCACGGCTCACGAATTTGGCGATCGCATCGTCTCGTCGGTATATGTCAGGGCTGTCCGCCGCAGACGTTGACAGGGAACGAAGCCGCATACGAGCTTGAAGCGGTGCCAGAGGCGGGGACACAACAGAATGAGCAGGGGAGGGCACTTGGTCTGAAGCCACGCTCCCGCCTTCGCTGTGGACAGCAGGAGTCTCGGGGACGCTTATCAGAGTGATATGGGCGGACACCGACGGGACTGACGATGACGATGACGACGAAAGAGTATCCGAGAGCGCACTGACATTGCACGGCTTGGCATGTTTCGGAGAATTCGATGGACAGTGAGGGGCAGCCGAGTGAAAGGAGATCGGATTGGGCTCTGTGACATCGAGAACAATCGGGACGGTGGATGGCTCGAGGGAGGTGTCGAAGGCGATAGAGTCTATATCCTCAGTCAAATCATCATCGTCGTCGGGCAGCGGGACGTTGACAGCGAAAACCGCGCAACCATTGATGATGGAGTCCGAATCCTCGGTCAAACCGTCGTCGTCTTCAGGGAGCGGCACATTGACAGCGACATCCACGCAACCGAAGGTGATGGAGCCTGGATCCTCGGCCAAATCATTGTCGTCGTCGGGGACCGGCACGTAGACAGCGACATCCGCCCAACCATTGAAGATGAAGTCCCAATCCTCAGTCATGTCGTCGTCGTCGTCGTCGTCGTCGGGCAGCGGCACGTCTACAGCGACATATGCGCAACCATTGACGATAGGCCCGTTCCCTTTGTCTTCTTGCGGGCAGTCAGGGCCACGTGGTAGAGTATCTGTGACTCGATATACCGCCCGGAGAATCACGTCCAGCTGATAAGAGAAGATATTATTTGTGTGTCATGACACGGCGAGGACGATATGAACCAGACGTACCATCGACGGACCTCCATGAGGGCGGGGCAGCACAGCGAAGAGGACCATCGCGATATAAGGCAGGAGGGTGGTGGCGATGGTGTCGGGAAGTTTTGGGGCTTGGATGTCAATAGCAGGGTGGCGCTGGTGAGTCAGCATCACCAAGGTCAGAACGACACTTCGTAGAAGATGATTTAAGGAATAACGCACCCATTGATCATCAGAGGACGACATGGTCCACTCTGCGTCAGCATCGTCAGACAGAGGGTGAATAATGTATATGACGCGGTCGAAAGATGTTGGTGTCACTGATTCTGTCCGGGGTGTCGCGACGAAGTCAAGGGCGGTTGGCGCCACCGAGAGATAGATAGGGATCCGAATGGGCGCGGCATCGAGGAGGAGTGGCGTATTAGAACCGGTGATGGGTTTGTGTCCGAAGATGTTGCAAGAGATGAGCGGCGAGCAGCGGGAGTTGCACCCCACAGGAAGGTTCGTGTATAGTTGCACTGCGCCCATTATGGCGCAGTATAGAGTGACAAGCCACTGCATGGTGGCCGTCTGAGCTAAATGGGGTGGTGGGTGCAAGTGGGCAAGGTTGTGTTCGAGGTGAGTCGTGAGATGATGGCGGTTCGAGAGAAAGGAAGGATTCGAGTGCGAGGGCCCTTTTGTACCTTAGTGTCATTGTTTTCCCAAACGAGAACAAACGCCACCTGGTGCTTTGACACTGCACAGCCACTGGGACCGGAAACAGTGACAAACAACACTATTAAGTAAGCATCGTCAATTCACAGAAAGACAAACAGACATGATAGATTATCGATTCACGCATGAGGGCCATGACGAGTGCATATCAGGACATTCGAGCTCATTGGGTTACGACTCAGAAAGCCCTGTGAGAGCATCAGCGTTCTGCTACTAGTTCTTAAGATGAATCCTGTTTGAATCCTGTAAGCAGTCTGTAGTAGGGCCTGAGCAACCTAATCGCGTGTGGGATAACAATAGGCTACGTTACAGAGATTATCCTGGCTTTGCTTCGCAACCAAGCTGTTATTGTTGAGTCCACACAGGTCTACAAGGATGTTGACGACGAGTACAAAGCGGGCGCCTATCCGAATCCAGAGCCGACGGAACTGTTCGGACCACGTGGATCTCGTTTGTCTCCTGCGGGCCATTGGAAATTCACTCTGTTTTCGGCCCACTTTTGCGCCTGTCGTGTGGCGAGAACGCAAGGTACGTCTGCCTGCATCTTCACTGTCGAAGACGTACTCACTCGACACTGCTGCTGTATAGTCTTTCGAGTGTTGGTTTCTAGATTGACCCATTGCTTCAAGTTTTTTCGTATCTTTTCACCATCACTACACCTCAGACGCCACACTAGCATGCAGGCCTTCCACCTCCTCTCTCGTGGAGGTGTACAGTTCGACAAAAAACGCTTCAAGAAGGATGTCGATCTGTTTAACAGTGTATGTATAGATCGAGCCTTTTGATCAATTATATTGACGATACAATTGGCTCCCACAGACCACGAAACCCAAGGGTGGATCGAAAGCCGTCAAGACGTCAGCAGAGGGTGAACTCCCGGCAGAGCTCGACTTTTTCAAGTACGCCAAGGGTGGTTCTGGTACGAAACGCAAAGCTGCTAGTGCATCAGGAGAGGCTGAGTCGAGTGTGAGGATGGGGAAGAAACGGAAGACGAGTGAGGACAGCGAGGAAGAGGACGATGAGGACGATGATGAAGACGAGGAAGATGACGAGGAGGACAAGGAAGACCACGATGATGCTCCGTTGCGGCCTAAACAACGCGTTACGGCGAAAGGATCCAACGTCCCTGCAGCGGCAGATACTTTTGAAGACTTGGCCAAGCGCTACCACATACCCCCTCTCATAGTGTCAAACATCGCAGAGTACGGATATCAATATCCTACGGGTATTCAGTCTCATGGCATACCCATTCTGATGGAGGTTCGTCTTCTTTTACTTCTTTGCTTTGCTCTTTCACCTTACCTTTTCCTTACTTCGTCCAGTCTCGCGACCTCGCCGCGATATCACCCACAGGAACCGGTAAAACCCTATCCTACCTCCTACCCCTCATGTCCCAACTCGGCTCTCCATCCTCCAGCTCTTCATCAGAGGCTGGTTCCGGTGTACGAGCCGTGATCCTTGCACCCACGCGCGAACTCGCACACCAGATCCACAACGAGTGCTTGAAGCTGGCACAGAAGCGAAAGTGGAGAATCGTGTTATTCAGTAAGGCCACAGCAGCGACCCTGGCCGACAAGAATGTGCGGTCTAAAGTTGGTGAGTCTTTGTTCTGCTCTGCGAAAGTGTGGCCCAATGTTGACTCCTACCAGACGTTATCATCAGTACTCCCCTGCGACTGGTCACGTCTCTGCAGTCCGGAGACCTCGAGCTCAACAAGTATGTACATTTCATCCTCTACAACGACTGAACTGCTGCTTAGTACCATTTTCATAGTGTTCGTCATCTCGTATTGGACGAAGCAGATCGAATGCTCGACGCGGAGTTCCTAGACCAAGTTCAAGAAGTCATCGCTGCTTGCACACATCCAAAAATTCAAAAGGCCGTCTTCAGCGCCACCCTCCCTGCATCTGCAGAAAAAGTTGCCATGGGCATGCTCAACGATCCCATTCGCGTCGTTGTCGGTCTCAAGTGCGTCGTTTCCCATCTCATTGTCCGTCCCCTACTACGCACTGATGAATACTACCGTTGTACAGAGATACCCCCCTTCCACTGATCTCTCAATCCCTTACCTACGTCGCCGACGATGCCTCAAAACTTCCCACACTCCTCACCTATCTCTCCCAACCATACAACCCACCCCTCCTCATCTTCGTTTCCTCACAACCCAGAGCTTCCTCCCTCGCCGAAGAACTCGTCATCTCCAGTGTCCCCAACGTCGACGTTCTCCACGCCGGTATGAGCAGAAAAGAGAGGGAAGACGCGGTCGGTCGAATGAGAAAGGGTGAGAGTTGGGTTATGGTGACTACCGAGGTCATGGCGAGAGGTATGGATTTCAAAGGGGTACGGGAGGTCGTGAATTACGATTTTCCGCGGAGTGTGCAGAGTTATGTGCACAGAGTTGGTGCGTACAATGCTTGCTTCAGTGGCTATTGTCTGAACGATGAAACACCTTTAACTCATGGTTCCGCTTGATCGTGCAGGTCGAACGGGAAGAGCAGGGCGTGAAGGAAAGGCAATAACATATTTCACGAACGACGATGCACCCTTCCTGAAACCGTGCGTATCACACGTCAACTGAGTTCTCTTCTTCTTCTGCTCACCATCGCCTAATCATCCTCTCCACTAGAATCGCCAACGTCCTCCTCCAATCTGGTTCCTCAGTCCCCGAGTGGATCCTCAAGCTCCCCAAACCTTCCAAAATGAAGCGAAAGCAGATGGGCAAGGTACAGCGCGCGGAGGCCGTCAATCCGGCCAGGAGGATAGGGCGGAGCGAGGCGATCAAGAAGCGGTGGGTCAAGCTTTCGTTACTTCCTTATATTTATATTATGGGTGGATATACAGCGACTGACCTGTTCATGCGTGGCATTTAGAGATATGGTGGCTGCCAGTAAGAGGCGGAAAGGGAAAGATGAGAAGAAGGGGGACAGTAAAGAAGAGGTGGAAGAGGGATCGGACTGATATTCGACGCTCTCTTTATGATATTTCACTGCTCAATATCACCATGCTTTGCCCCAGGTGGCGTTTTCAACATTCGTCGATACTACGTTGCCGCCTTCGACGAATATAGCAGATATGGCACTTTTCCCCGTGCAGTCTCATGATGAGCGCGAAGCCGATCGCAATCCGCACAGGACCGATTACACATTATACTAATAAAAATCACGGCCAGCTAGTATATGTCTGTCGAATAGATACAAGAGATTGTGGTATGCTCGCTCAAGACATGAGTCCGATGGTCTATGATACTATCTAACCTGACCATCGCCGACTCCAATCCATCGGCCCAGTCACTATTAACACGCCCACACATCTATACATGATGCGCCCTGCCTCACTCGCGACGCACAGCCCCCCTCAACCACCCCCACATCCCCTTCTTCCCTCTCCTCTGCCCTCGCTCTCCCTGCAACAACCCATCCGTCTCTCCCTCCCCTCCCTCCCCTCCCCGCTCAACATCAACTCCATCCCTCCCCTCACCCTCACCCGCCTCCCTCCCATTCACATCCCCCTCACTAACCGTCCTCCTCATCCTCGGCGCCTCTCCCTCGTGTCCACTCTCCTCACCCCTCCCGACTCTCCCCCTCCCATGCACAAACTCCGACCCACCGCCTATCGTCCCCGCCCCATTAGTACTCGAAATCCCCAATCCAGTCCCCATACCCCCCGAACTCCCGCTAACCACCCTCTTTCGCCTCTCCCTCGGCATCAACGTGAACCCCGGACTCACAGGCGACAGTCCAATCGAGAACCCAGGCGCAGGAGGGGGCGCTAACGTCCCGTGCTCCGTCCCGGGGCTCATAACGGAAGTTCTTCTTCGTCTCGATCTTGTGGGCGAGAGCATGCTCCTCGACGGAACTGTACCGCCGGTCGTTGGAGATGTGGGGGATTGAGTTGGCGAGTGTGGAGGATGGACTTGGGATTCGGATGCTGTTTGACGGTCGATTGCGAGTGGACGGAGTGGCTTTCCTCGACCTCTGCCTGTACCTGTACCTGCGCCATCTGTACCGGTACCATAGTCCGTGATATTATCCGCATATGTCGGTGTCCGCAAGTCTTCGAGGTCATCAGAGAGCGGCTCCTCGACGATGAGGGAATCTAGTATTCCCATCGGGCTTCCGCCCTCGACGTCGAGTCCGAGCGCGTCCTCCTCATCTTCTTCGTTCCATGAACCGACGTCAACGCCGGGGCCTGCATGGAAACTGACGACCCAGACACCACCGAGGAGGATAGCGATGCCGAGAATGACGAGAAGGAGATGGCTGGTTGGGAGGAGAGAGACTTGATCGAAATAGACCAGGCCGTTGACGATCGAGGATAAATTATAGAAACAGAATGCGACTTTTGTTGAAAGAAGGTAAACGGAGTCAGTGGCCTGCTTGATTTGGTGGTATGTATGAAGGATGTGTACGCACGTGGACAAACGATGGTGGGATTTGCTAGTTTGAGAGCCTTGTGGAGGTACCATAACTGCAAAAGTGCAAAAGCGACGAGCCCGAGCAACAACATCCAAGTCTGCCAACGCACGAACTGATTGTCACCTCCGATAGTGAGCAGAAGCAATTCGACGCCGGATTTGGCGAAAAGGAGACACATGCCGGACAGGAGGCCGGAAGCGGAGGAGTAGGATATAGAGAGGAACAGAGGGGTACGCGATGCGGGGATGATCACCCCATTGGCGGATATAATGGAGGCAGCAGATGATGACGGTGGCTTGCGGTCCAATAGGGGCGTCCGTTCTGTGGTCATCTCATTCATGGAAGAGGTGGAGACAAGGAGGGGTGATGGGGGTGCGGTAATTGCGAGGGCGCGGAGGTGGCGATAATACGAAAATTCGGCGATGTGAGTCTAGTGGATTGAGTTGAGCGACGTAAAGATACGGCTAGAGCAGCACAGACAACTCACAATCACTAGACATATGACAACAGCGAGTCCGAGTAAGGAGAAGTATGCGATGAAGGCTGGACGGTTGAAAAGAGCGAGTAGATCGTCCAGGGAATGATTTGGTTCAGGCACTATGCCAAAGTAGCCGATCATGACAGCGCCGCCAGCAATGAGAATTGTGCCGATGAGCATCCATGGAGAGAACACATCGCCGAGAAGAAGACGTGCAAAGAAGGCGTTCCAGAGGAGAGAGACGGCACCAAGGGGTGCAAGAATGACGACGGGAAGGGAGGCAATTTGAAAGATAGACCCAAGGATATTAGAGAAGAAGAATATAGCTATATTGAGGTGGCAAGGACGTTATGAGGCATTCAGAGGGCAAGAACATGGGCGAGACAAACCAAAACCAAGAAGCCAGAGTCTGAATGATGCGATGTTAGGTGAGCGACCAAGGATGTTCGAAACTAGTGAGAGTGAACATACGGCCGCCTATAATCAGCTTTCTGTAACTCCTCCGGAAGAGCTTGGTTCAGAAGATGGCTCTTTCGTTGAACAGTCATCCCGAGGGATTGCACACACGATGCAATTAGGCCTACGACGATGCCGACCGCAATAGAAATGGAGCCACTCATGGCGAGGGCCTACAAAAGTGCTCAATCAAGGAAAATATAGAGAGTGGATATCTGTAGAATGTCGCCGTCGTTATTGAGGTGCGCAGATAGACGGAGGCGACGGTAAGAGGTTGAGAGCATGCAGCCCGTGTGCTGTGCCACGAGCCGCCACCGTTGTGCTGGACGATCTGAGCGCCGGAAGTTGCCGTGCGACGGTGCATGTTCGATTTCGTGCTCAACTTGCCATCTGCCGCTGCTTCTACGCGGGATCGCTGCATATAGGCAAACTCATGTTTCTCTGCTCTTTCCGGCGGCGCAGAGAAATGTGCAAGAAGGGCCACGGTCATTCGAGAACACCGCAGAACGGTCTTGACGTCGTTGCTCCTATTCTGGAAGTCGCGCGAATCCACAGGACCCCTGCATATGCCGGAGGAGGTCCCATCCGAAATCCCCAGATTTTGCCCTTTTTGTCGCACGATTTTGGGTATATTTTAGTCCGCATGACGATGGTACCTCAGAATTTCGACCATTTTGGTCCGCAGAACGGGATGGGACCTCAAAATTTTCGTTTTTGGTCCGCACGATAGGATGGTACCTCAAAATTCGCATTTTTTTCCTTCCATATATTCATATAAAATCAACAAAAATTGCTCCAACCGGTTTTGAACTGCATATACTGATGTACACCCTCAATTTGCTCCCAATCGACCTCCACTAGCCTCCACTTCCATTTCCGAGCGATTATTTTCTTGTGGCGCCACAGCGCCACCCTGAGTCAATGTGGCACTGCATCTAATTTCCGTTTCCCCCGCATCGCAATCAAGGCTCGAATGACTTCTCCCTTACGCTCGCATAAGGTCCAAAACAAACCTAATACTTACCTGAGGTACCGGTATCATTGTGATGGGAAAGCCTTAGGTGTCGGCGTCGATGTTTGTCTGCCTGATGACCTTAGATATTGCTAACGATAGGAGGGCACGGGTTGGAGGAAAACGAAAGAATCTGGCAGACCGAGTAAACAGACACGTGCACTACGCTGAACAGCGACTAACACAGGTACAGAGTAACAGAGACGACTCGGACACTCTCGGGCTCCATTCAGCGAGATCCGACGAAAAGACAAAATCACGAAAGAACCTGATTTATGGTCTGAAATTCGATATTGTTGAAATAAACAACCCAGCAGGTACAGTCCGCCGGAATGCAACTCGAAACAATGCAGTCAGGCGTCGGAGAAAGAAAATAAATGGCCTCAGCCGCCACCGATATCGGGAAATCTGCAGCCCTGTTTGGTCCGCACGCCGATGGTACCTCGCGGGCGACCAGGCCCTTTGGTCCGCACTACGGATCGGACAAAGGCTGATTTTTGGGCCAAAAATTGTCGCACCAGGATGGGACCTCCTTCGGGATATGCAGGGGTCCTGAATCCACGCGCGTTCGAGTCGGTGACATCACTTTCCCCTTTTGGACACTCGACGAACTCTGTTTGTTTCTCGAAACTCTGTCATGCGCATTGTCGTGGTATCGACGCTTCAACTCGTCATCTGCTCATGTGTATATAATACCTCATCCTCCTCCGAAGATCCGCATAGACTTACACATACTCACACAAACAACTCAACGACTTTCACGAACTCTACCTATCCACAACTCAACACTCCCGAACTTTACCCACTAACACCACAATGTCTCTCAGTCTCGACGCTTTCACCGACAAAGCACAGGCGTCTGTCGCAGCTGCGTTGCAGTTGGCGAAAGACTACTCTCACGCACAACGTGAGTTTTTTTTGTTACCCACTCCCTTAAATCATATGGATTCACTAACATTATCTCTAGTATATCCCGCACATCTTGCCTTCGTTCTCCTCAATGAAGGTGCAGGAGATACCGCTGCCCCCGGTGGTGTTTCACATGCACAAACCCCCCTATTCGCTTCTGTCATCCAGAAGGCTGGAGGCGATGTGGTAAGTCTCATCACACCTCTTCTCTTTCCTTTCGTATCACTGACTAGCTGCTTTTCAGTCTCTCGTCAAGCGGGCTCTCCAAAAACTCATCGTTCGCCTACCCTCACAATCTCCCGCACCCGAAGAAGTCTCCCTGTCCTCTGAAGCCGCCAAAGTTCTCCGCGAAGCGCAATCTCTTTCGAAGACCATGCACGACTCCTACGTCGCTCAAGACCATATCCTCCTTGCCCTCATCAAGTCTTCTTCCATAGCCCCTGTCCTCAAGGAGGCTTCTCTCACCGACGCAGCACTCAAGACCGCAATCGAGCAGATTCGTGGGAACAGAAGAGTAGAAAGTCGACAGGCGGAGCAGGGCTTCGACGCACTGAACAAGTACGCCGTCGACCTCACCGCGCTCGCGGAGGAGGGCAAGATCGACCCTGTCATTGGACGGGACAACGAGATCCGTCGTGTCATTCGTATTCTTTGTAGAAGGTGAGTTTGAGCACATCTTCGTCTTTATCCATACGTTCATGACTGACACCATACTTTTCAGGACGAAAAACAATCCCGTTCTCATTGGTGAACCTGGTGTCGGAAAGACGTCAATCGCCGAAGGTCTCGCACAACGTATCGTCAACCGCGACGTACCCGCTTCTCTCATAGCCCGTCTATATTCACTGGTGAGTTTATTCTTTGACTTTCCGATATATTCCGACCATGGCTGACGCAGGAAATCATAGGATATGGGTGCTTTGATGGCCGGCGCGAAGTACAAGGGCGAGTACGAAGAACGTGTCAAGGCCGTCCTCAACGAGGTCGAGAAATCTTCCGAAGAAGACGGCCCAGGCGTCATCCTCTTCATCGACGAACTGCACCTCATCATGGCCGGCAAGGGCTCAGAAGGTGGCGGCATGGACGCCGCTAACCTCTTCAAGCCTCTGCTCGCCCGTGGTAAACTTCGTTGTATCGGCGCCACGACGCTCGCTGAGTACCGGAAGTACATCGAGACCGACGCCGCACTCGAACGTCGGTTCGCGCAGGTTATCGTCAATGAGCCGTCGGTCACGGAGACGATCAGTATCTTAAGAGGTATCCGCGAGAAGTACGAAGTACATCATGGAGTGAGGATCTTGGACGGAGCTCTCATCTCTGCCGCCACACTCGCGCACCGGTATCTCACCTCTCGACGGCTGCCCGATGCCGCCATTGACTTGGTCGACGAAGCTTGTGCAAGGTAAGTCGCTTTGCGGACGAACCCCTTTCCGGTCACGATGCTGACTTTTTCTCTCTCTTTTTGCTCGATAGTGTTCGTGTTACCCGCGAAACCGCTCCAGAAGCTATCGACAAGCTCCAACGCCGCAAACTTGAGCTAGAGGTCGAAATCCATGCCCTCGAACGGGAGAAGGACGAAGCCTCGAAGGAACGTCTCGTCACCGCCCGCAAGGCCATCTCTCAGGTCGAAGAAGAGTTGCGGCCCATGGTCGCGGCGTACGAGAACGAAAAGTCGCGCGGCGACGAAGTTAACCAGGTTCGTCGCAAGATTGACGAGTTGAAGGCCAAGGCGGAGGAAGCGGAGAGGAGGTGCGTTTATTCTTTGTTTTTGTCTTTCATTTGGACATTGTGACTGACTTGAGCTTCGCAGATATGACCTCGCCACCGCCTCAGACCTCCGCTACTACGCCATCCCCGATCTTCAGAAGAGACTCGACCAGCTTGTCGCGAAGAAAGCTGAAGAGGATGCCCAAGGAGGTAGTGGTAGCGATACCGTCACCCCTGAGCAAATCTCAGAAATCGTTTCTCGCTGGACGTCCATCCCTGTCACGAGACTTCTGTCGACCGAGAAGGAGAAGCTGCTCAGGATGGAGAAGATTCTCGCGGAAAATGTCGTCGGTCAGCCTGAGGCCGTGAAGGCCGTGGCTAACGCCATTCGGTTGTCTCGTAGCGGCTTGGGCAACGCTCAACGTCCTATTGCGAGCTTCTTGATGGCTGGGCCTTCTGGTACGGGTAAGACGCTTCTGAGCAAGACTGTAAGTGGCTTTTTTTCTTGGAATTTTCCTTATGGATGAACGTCGGCTGACTTGTTTTGTCCTAGCTCGCTACTTTACTCTTCGACTCTCCAGACGCTATGATTCGTATTGATGGTAGCGAATACTCCGAGAAGCACTCCATTTCCCGTCTCATCGGTGCTCCACCTGGATACGTCGGCCACGACCAAGGTGGTGCTCTCACAGGTAAGCTAGCTCTCTGTTCCTTCTCTCCGTCCTCCGAATTCGCGCTGACTTCTATTCCACAGAGTACGTTCGCCGCAAACCCTATTGTATCGTCCTCATCGACGAGATCGAGAAGGCCGCCCGGGAGTTCGTCACGCTCTTCCTGCAAGTCCTCGACGACGGTCGTCTGACAGATGGTCAAGGCCGCGTCGTCGACTTTAGGAATACGGTGATCGTCATGACTTCGAATCTGGGAGCGGCGTACTTGAACGATATGGGCGAAGGGCCGGTGAAGAAGGAGACGAGGGAACTGGTGATGGGCGCTATCCAGGTGCATTTCCCGCCGGAGTTCATCAACCGTATTGACGATATCGTCATCTTCGTAAGTCTACCTTTCGCTCAATTACTCATATCTGGCATTTGTCGCTGACTTGTACCTTTGCTTTTTACTAGCGCACACTCTCGCGAAGAAACGTGATGAAGATCATCGATATCCGTCTGGCCGAGGTGCAGCAACGTCTCGTCGACCGCAAGATGACGCTAAACATCGACGACGAAGCGAAGAACTACCTCGTCTCCATCGGATACTCCCCCATCTATGGCGCTCGACCACTCAACCGTGCCATCCAGACCGAACTGCTCAATCCGCTCTCTGTCATGCTCCTGGCAGACAAAGTTCGCGATGGGGAGGTCGTCCGCGTTACTTTCGATGGACCGAGGAATAGGCTGCTTATTGTTCCGAATCATGAGGGGAATTACGCGGAAGATGGGATGGATGTGGACGAGGATTATGAGGATATTGAGGTGGAGGAGATGGATTGAGGAGGGAATACGAATGTGAAATGGACTAGGGCTGCAGGGAATTGGGACTGAATATACCGCAAAAACTCCTCATGTACTTTTACTAAACTATAGTCTCGCTGTTCTTTCTTGTCGCTGCTGACTTGTATTTTTGGTCTTTCATGTTTTGATTACTCAGACTCAACTCTAGCTGTATTTTACGCTCGACCAATAGCAATTCTTTGATTTTCTTTCTCCTAACATTCGGTTGTGTGGCGTGTGGCGACTTTATCCGGAAATGCGCGACGCCTGGTTTCTCACGGCCTCCAACGTCCGTCGCTGAGGTGCACGACTTGAACAAGTATCCCCTCTACGTCGTCAACAATACCCAAGATGCTCACATCTCGCATCACTCCCTCGCTCCGCCGTGCGGCTCTGCGCACCATGTCCACATCGTCTTCGTCGTCGTCGTCCTCCACCGTTCCCGCCGCCAAACCTTCGTCGAGCACCACCCCCGTGCCAGCCGCGACGGCTCAAGCACCGAACTACCCCTCCACCTGGTCCACACACCAACGTCAGCGCCCGAACGCCGCCTCTGGGCCGAGGTTCGAGCAGACGATCATGGAGTTGCAGCCTGCCCCGTTGAGCGCTCTTGAGATGATTGCGAATGAGCCGGTTAGGGTCGTGCAGGGGAGGAAGGCGGTTTGCGATGGAGGTGAGTTTGGTTTTGTTCGGTCAGGTTGGGGTGGAAGGGATATGGGAGTGTGATGTGTATGTTGAAGTGTCTGGGGGCAGCCAAGTGGTGGAGGGGCTGCTCGGGAGGAACGTCGGGCTGAGCTAAAGGATGCGTGTGTTTGCTTTCTGTATCTAGGTGTTGGTCCCCTCGGACATCCCAAGATCTTCATCAACTTGGTGCGTTTCAACCTTTTCAAGCGTTACGTACTATCCCAGGACTGACTAGAACTTTTTGTCTTCGGAATACTCTTTGTAGGACAAGCCAGGCCCTCAACCTTGCGGGTAAGTCACCCTACGACCGTTATCATCCTGGACAGTGCCCATATTAATGCGGTTACGATCAACCCTCTCCTGCAGATACTGGTGCGTCTGTCTGTCACCATCCCTTGATGATATCTCGGATCTGATTCGTGCTTCCCGTTACTTCATAGCGGTATCCGTTTTGAGCAGGACCCTCACCACTCTCATAGCGGCCACTGAGCTGATGGCTTACCGTGATGTTAGAAGGACGCCCTATGTTCCGATCACTCTCTGTAATGCTGGTATCACCTCAATGCATTGTAGTCTGTGGCAGGTACTATCACTATAGAAGATTCAAACCTCGGACTTGATCATCTTTTCGTGCCTCTAAGTTTTGCTCAGCACAGCTGAGAGGAAAGACCATGACGACGAGACATATTCTATATCATCCTGGAAGCCTCTTGAGGAATGGCTATTTCTCATGCCTTGCTACAATTGCAGTGTCCTGTGACGTGCATCTATCAACAAGTTCTTGTATTTTCCTTTCGAGTCCAACAAAATCAACGAGCGTCTCAGCCCTCAAAGATGGTGATTGACTGCGATAATCATACTATCCCTCCAGCATATATAGAAACATCCAAGTACGCAGCCATACGTCCTCCCCCTTCAGCCTCCTCTTGGATTACGATTCCCGCATCTCCATTCTATCTTTCGCCACACCGCACTTGGACTACTGTTCATCCTCATTGACAGACTGACTTCTCGCATGAAGGAGTGGGGTATTTTTATCATACACATTCTCTTTCATGGATGTCTCTTGGCGTTATATCCCCTCATCGTTATATATCTACTCATTGGTTTCATCGGCATCGGATACAGGACGAGTTGGTCCCTCGGCGGAATTGTTTTAGCTGGAGTAACGGCCACCACCACCATCAGCCTACAGCTTATGATGTAAGGAGCGTTTTCAGATCTCCAGTACCGACCTGTGTGCTGAAGTACAGTGGCTGCTAGGGATTATATGGCACTTCAGCGAATACCCTACGCCACCATAGCTATGATAGTGGATTTTTTCTTGACGGGCACTCTGGTGGTCAGTATGTGGGGTGAGCGAAGGCTCTCTCTCAGCGTTCGTACTAGTACTGACTTTATAATGATGGCTCAATCATCAGTACTTCCTTATCTGCCCTTCAGCCCCTGGTCTCAATTTCCCATCTTCTGGGATTTCGCCTCGATCCCAGGATGGGAGATGTTCCACCAGGCTATTCGCTTTGGTATCCCTACCCTCTGCTTTCTATACATGGCGATTCTTCTTGTCGCTCCGTTCATCAGTACCAATGCTGCGAAGTCGTATTGCGCTATACCACCGAATCGCATCCATTTTTCTCGAGACAATTCGCCTTTCTATCTCAGACTGTTCGGTCCCCTGCGAGATGTACCGGAACGGGGAGAGCTAGAGCGTCGATGTTCTTCCGTCATCTTTAGGCGCACTATCGTAAGGAAACACCCGTGCGTTTGATACCTGGCCTATCTCCTATCTCCACATTTTGCTCTCTAAACGTCCTTTCCTAGGTTTGAGCCTCCCATCCTAGGAATAATTCGAGGCATCCTAGCAGTGTATGCTTTGCTTGGCCTTATCACATACGGTGTTTACCTATTGGTAGGAGAAATACAAGACGTCCCGCTCCAATCCGGCCCTTCCTATCAAACAATACAGAAAGTTATGTCCCCCTACCATGCTGACGAGTGGGCCGGTGGACTGCGAATTGTCACAGTGAGGCTTTCTTGGACTTCTCATTTTATGCTCTGATCAATCGAATATTGGCAGGCTATGATTGAGACGGAATCTTCCTCAGCAGACAGTGTATACTACGGGAGTCTGGACATGGATTTAGAATCCGTGGTGAGAGTTATCCCCGCGGACTCTGAACAACAGAGTGTTAGTCAAACTGCGACATACGATTTTTCCAGCAACTCGGCAGATTTATATAACAACTCTATCCCCTCGGTAAGCTGTACAAATACGACACTGCAGATGGGCGAGCTTGAAAAGCAACCTGCACTAGTGTGCGATATGTTTCTACTATATGACCGTGAGTACGCAATCATAGTTTATTATTGTTATTTTGGTATCGAGGGTCAACGTTATTGAATCAGTCGCTACAGTGTCTAGTTTGACACTACGATTCGCGACTCCTATCAGTCGATACATATGGGTATTCGGCCAATGCTTGGATTATATCCAACTGCAGATAGATGCATCCCCCCCTTTTGTTCTACCTGCCGCCTCGAATTTGGACATCTATATGCTGCCTGAACTCAAAGTCAGAGAGCTTGACTCGTGGATTTGGTTCTCATTCCGTAGGTTCAGCCATAATCTACGAGTCAAACCTATACTAAAAGACACCGTCCTTCAAGATACGACTACTCAATCTGAGGCAACCGCATCATCTGTTGTCCTCCATCCAATGGCTCCAAGCTATATTGATATGGAAATTTACACACCAAACAGTCAGCCTCCCTCATTGATAATTGATATCCTGACTGTCATTGGCAAACTTGGAGGTGTATTCGTGACCATCAACGGAGTGTTTGTCATCATCTTCGGCAGGACAATATGGGCAATCATCGCGGGTATGTGAACCAGTCAGATACCCATGTCCAGTACCTTCCAAGTGGCGAAAGTTGCTCAGAGTTGACCTTGCAGGTGGCAAGCCCATCACACCATTCGGTATCTTCAGCAACTTTGCTTGGTACAGAAGAGGGATCCATAAACACTATCCGCAGCTGCAAAGGGACTGCGATGACGAGCGGGAGGGTATGGCAGGCTTCCTCGAGGAGGTCGCTATGGATGCAGGGATTGTGGATCGGATGGATCGAGTTGAGCGTGGACCAAAAGATGAGGTGGATGGGGAAACAGGCGAGGACCACGAGCTTCAGTCATTTATCGAGTCGTCGACAACCGCGCATGAGGAAAGAGTCGTCACCAACCGGGCATCCGTGCACACAGAGGCCTGAGTGGGGTCACGTTGTCCTAAGAATTTGCGCTCCTCTTTTTCCTCCTTATATATCCCGACTCCATTCAGTATGGTGTCTAGTACCGTCTGTTGTGATAACCCATTTTGCGTCCAAGAGGCTTCAGCTTATAAGTACACCCCCACCACTCAGCACTCATCAGCTTCGCCCTGCGTAGAAAACTTTCTCGCTGAAACTGTGACAAGCAGCGGCATACTCGTCTCGTCCCATCAACCTCTTCACCCCGTTCTTCGTCCAACATCGGCGATTCGCACGACAAAATATCACACACCACCCCGCAAAAATACGGTGTTCAACTAGTAGTACTTTTGCATTCGGCTTCTGACTTTTTAGTCCAGTCCTAGCACTCCTCCGATCAGCGGTACCAGTGACGAGCACCAGTGACACTGACATTCGAAAACCCACCAACGCGCACGCCAATGCAACAAAAACAAAAGGAAATAAGCGAGTAAGTAAAAGAAGTAAAGAAGCTACGAAGCGAATGTGAAAGGCGGGAACATTGTGACGGGGCGGGTTGATGCATTGATAGCTGATGGGGGATGCAACTAACTAGTACTTCGACAACTAACTAATACATACAGCGACAGACAGATGTACAAACGGACGAGCGACGAGCAACCTTGAAGCTGGCAGAATTCGAACTCGGACTTGGACTGGGAGTCGGGACTCGAACAGAAGCGCGGATCTTCTAACTGAGCACTTCCTTGACTATGTAACTATCGACCAGACCAGACCAGACAGACAGACAGACAGATAGGACAAAGACAAAGGACAAACGCCCCCCTCTTCAAAAACAGCGAATAATAACAAAAACAGAAAAGAACAAGTAAAAAAGACTAAGAAATAATATGCTAGGGGGGTCCGAACTTCGAACGTCGAACAAAAGCTATGTAAGTACCAAAGGAGTGTGTGTCCGTAAAGAGTGTGTGTCCGTGTGTGTCCGGGATGTGGATTGCAAATGCAAATGTATACGTAGATCGACGGCGATCCTACTGTAACTGTATAAAGTAAGCTATGTAAAAAGGAAATAGCGATAGCGATGTGTCACAAACTCAAACTCAAAAGGAACCCGCCATCGCCGTCCGCCGTCAAAGCACCGCCGTGACCCGTCAAAGCGTCGCGTCAAAGTGGGGTGGAGGAAATCAAAAAACGGGGCAGCAAAGAAAAGGAAACTCGTCTCGGACGCAAGCGGTGCAATGACAACTGACAGCTGACAGGTGGCGGCAACATCAGATCCAGATGAAGAGCATCTTTATTTCCTCTCGTTTCAATTGCCATTGCCGCGCCGCGCATCGCACCAAAAGAAAGGAAGAGCAAACAGACTACCAAGTACAAATAACCCGATGAAATTACGAATGAAAGAGCGCTCGATGTATGCGGTATGCGCCCGTGTCTGTACGGTTTGTGTGTGCGTGTGCGTGCGAGGGGGGTTACCTCCTGGGTCCGTTCGCTTTCGCTGCAAAAAAAGGTGTATGGGTGGGGAGGTAGGGAGGGAGAGGTGGGTGGGGTGGGGTAGGTAGACATGTAATATAAAACAGCTGATAACGACGAATGATGGTGACGGTGACGGTGACGGTGACGGTGACGGTAAGAGTTGCAACAAAAAAAAGCAGCACGACGCAGCAAAAGGCGCAACAAAAGAAGTAAAAGAAGTAAAAGAAAAGAAAGAAAAAGCTATGGAAAGAGTAAGAAATCGAAGTTGAATAAAAAGAAGTTGATTGCGTGCGGTTGGCGGTGGCGGTGGCAGGCTGTCTGTCTGTCTGGGTCAGTGAGTAGAGAAGAAGGAGAAGAAATGCGGAGAGAGTACCGGAGAGAGTACGAGAGAGAGAGAGAGGAGACGAGCGAGCCGCGAGACAGGAGGAGGAGAAAAAAGAGAAAAAGAGTAAGGAGCGGATGGAGCAACGATGTTGTTGGCAGCAGTGATTGTGAGTGTGGTCCACAGAGCAGGATATTGACTAACTAACGAGGACAAGAGCGAAGTATATCGAAAAGAGAAGAGAAGAGAGAGAGAATAAAGAGACGAATATGAGACAGAGTGTAAAGCAGAGTGGTTAAATAGATGAGAAGTGGAAGAAAATGCTGTGATGCACAGAGAAGACGAAAAGAAAGGAGCATGCAGAGATGAAGCGAGCGATGGGAGAAGAATGAGAAACATCAGTCAGTAGTCCAAGTCTTCGTCCGGCATGACGAACGACATCGGCGACAGTGGCGGGGGATATTCTCCCCCTGCCACCGCCTCCAGCTGCGCGAACGGCGGTAACGAAGGCGGAGGCACCGAAGGCGGCCGATCTGGAGCACCCCGTTTCAACGAAGGCATCGAAGGCTAAAGTATACATCAACGCGCGGGAATCAGTAACAACATCAACGACGGTGACCATCTTCATCGAAGAACTTACCACTTTGAAGATAGGATTGATCGCCGACTTCGGTGCGTCCAGTGCAGGGCTTGGTGTATGCCCATGTACGTGTCCGTTGTAGGGCAGTGGAGGATGACCGCCTTGTTGCGGTATCGTCAACCTCGTCGGCTGTGGATGGCCCATGGTGAGATTCGGCGACTGATGAACGGTCTGCCACGAATGTGAAGGCGATAACGACAGCGCGTGCATAGGCGGCGAACCCACGTCCGATAACGATCCCCCAGGAGCCACCGACGCGCGCGTCCGGAAATCGTTCGCCAGCTGCTGCTCGTGCGATAACGAGTTCGATGACCTCGCCGAAACCGGGAAATCGTCGAAACCCGTAGAAGACGCCGTCGTCACCCGATTCAGCCCGAGCATGCTTGGCCGGTGAGCGAGCCGTGAAGGACCAGGATCGCTGTCGATGGTAGCAAAAGAAATCATCGAGACCGGACCGATGCTCTGAACGTCGGAGGAAGACATCGAATGATCGTCGTCGTATTCCCGCTTCCTCGCCTTTGCCATCCGCTCGTCCCGACTCCAATCGTACGACGACGGACCGAGGCTGGACGAAGCCTGCGATTGCTGTCGTACGCCCAATCCAGACGACGACGCCGTCTTGTGTTTCGGATCCGCCTGTGGTGGCCGAGGTGCATCGGCCGGGTTGAGGAGGCTGCCGGAGTGCTGCCACTTCCACTCGAGCTGCTGCTTCGTGTGGTTCTGCATGATCACCTGGTTCCGCTTCTCCATGACCGCCCTCGCCTGTTGCCGATGCGACTTCTCCGCCTGTGCGCGCCGCTGCCTCTCCGCCTCCCTCGCCATCTTCTCCGCCAACTTCTTCTCCTTCTTCGGATCCTTCGCTTCCCGCTGTGGTTCGACCTCGGGCAACGACCGGCTGTCCGTACTCGACGACTGCGTCCGCTTGAGCGACGGCGTCGAGTTCGACGACGCCGCCATGTGCTCGTCCACGGGTGGCAACCCAGGCGCCACGGGCTGGCCCTTGTCCCCGTGTCCTCCGAACATGTTCCCGAGTCCTCCCCACTTGGACGGCTTATTTCCTCCAAATTTGATGGTGCCGAGCTTCGGGAAGCGAGTACCAGAGGTAACTTCGTGCAGGGCCCCATTCGTCGTGTCTTGCATCGGATCCTCGATCGGCGGTCGCTGCGGGTACTCCCGCAGAACGGGTGAAGTCTGAATCTCCATCGGGTGTCCATGTCCATCCACGACGTACTCCTCGTGGATCTCGCCGTGTGGGGACATGTTCCAGTCGGACTGGGGGATCTGCGGTGAGGGTTCCATGCTCTGATAGGAAGACACGGTGGAGAACGTCGCGGAGTGTTGAAGTGGTGGCGGTGGCGGCATGTCGGACAGCTGTGACGAATGGCGAACATGAGCGTAATGAGGATCTGAGGAATACTCGGACCGAGGGGACGGCGCGTCTGAAGAGGCATAGAAGGATTGTCGATGTGATGTGGCCTGATCGGGAAGGTGGACGATATGCACGGGATGAGGGGATGGATGTGAGTGGGATGGGGGCAGATTCCGAGGTGAGACGGCGTTGAGGGAGACGGGCGTGGGGAGACCGGTACGATTGGGGACAGAAGTGGAGATGAGAAGAGGTGGCTGTGGGGGTGTGATACGGGGAGCGGTTTCCAAGAGATACGGGTGTTCGAGGCATTGCCGACTGGTGAGACGTGCGGCGGGATCATACTTGAGCAAGTCCGCGATACACTCCACCAGTTTAGGAGGGACGTTGTGGTCGAACATGGCATTGAAATTCTTGGGTGGCGTCTGCACGACTCGGTTAGCGGGGCTGAACGTGAATAGAAGCACAGATGGAAACGAACCTTGGGCAGGGCCAACCCGGCCGCTTTCGCCATCTTCAACCCCCTCGACCACTTGCCACCTCCGATTGATTTGCCTCTCTGATCATAGCCGTACTCGTCAGAGGGATCGCCAAGAATCTCAGTGATCTTCGAAATCTGGTCGATCTCTCCTTTTCCGGGGAAGAGGGGACGAAGGTTGACGAGCTCGGCCATGATAGTGCCAAGCGCCCACATGTCGACGGGATTTGAGTAGTCCTTGCTCTTGAGGAGCACCTCGGGGGCGCGGTACCATCTTGTGGAGACGTACTCCGTATACGGTGGTTTGCTCTTCGTTTCTCTCGCGAGACCAAAGTCGGCGAGCTTGATGACGACGACGACGTCCTTCTCTGGGGGAGCGTTTGGGGGAGCGACGGGGGAAAGGTTCGGGTAGTCGTAAAGACCGGTGGTTGTGACGAGGACGTTTTCGGGCTTCATGTCGCGGTGAAAGTAGCCCGAGGCGTGTATGTGATGGAGGCCGGAAACGATCTGGCGGAAGATGGAGGCGACGAGGCCGCCGGCGAGGGGTCTGCCCTTGCGAGCCTTGATGAGCTGGAAGAGGTGGCCCTCCATGGGCTCGAAGACGAAGTAGAGCTCCTTTGTCTGTGGGAGGAGGAAGGCATCGTAGAGGGGGATGATGTTCGGATGGATGGGTATCGCGCGGAGGGCCTATAAATAGACGGGAAGGCAGGAAAAGGAAGTCGGGTCGAGCGGAGGATGAGAAGGTTGAAGACTTGGCGGCGGGGCGGGGGCGGAGGGGAAAGCACGTACCTCGAGTTCCTTCAAACGCATACACTCGTCCCAGCCGCCCTCCCACTTCTTTTTCATCCTCTTGACGGCGGCGAGACGCTTGTTGGCGTAGTCCGGGCGAGCGCCGGCGCCAGCCTGCATGGCGGGAAGCGGTGTATTGGGGGGTAGTTGCCCATGCCAATCGCAGAGGACGACGGTGCCAAAGGAGCCGTCGCCGACCTCCTTGATAGGCGTGAAGGAGCGAGTGGAGGCTTAGGGGGGATGAGTTAATGCACACAAAATAAAAGGAGGGGGACGGACTGGAGTGGGCATCTCCGTAGCGGACGCCGTCGGGGGTGAATGTGACGGAGGGGACGGCCTGTGCGACGAAGGCGGGACGGTGTGGGTGGTGTGGTGGGAGGGAGCGGGAGGATGAGGACGTCGTCGTGGACGGTGAGTGTGAGTGGTGCTGGACGAGTACGTTGTTGTAGTGTTGCGGGACATGTTGTTGGGGAGAGAACATGTTCCGGGACGCACTGGCATCGGGTCGAGGCTGGAGGAGAGTTGGGTCAGAGGCGGCGGGGGACGTGCATGGGACAGAGACGATGAGGACAAGGGAAGGAATGAAGAGAAGACCAACGCTCCACGCCCGGATCCGCTTCTCCGCCAGCCGACAACTACTGCTACGCGAGCAGCGCCTAGTCTATTGCGTCTCTTATCGACCGTTGTCTCCTTCGGTCCTTGTTTCAGCCCACTGTCCTCGTCGTCCTCGAACAAACACGGGCGATAATCAGCCTCAACCGTCGGCCGTCGGTGCGTGGGCAGCAACACCAACGACGAGCAACACGGCGCTCGCCACGAATACGGCAGTGTGCTCGCGCGACCGACGCCGCCGCCCCGGACCCCCCTCGATGATCTATCACTGACATCGGCAGATTCACTTTCCTTGCCTTCTTTCGGCGACTCCCCACCAATCGCCCCCACCGGCATTTCCTTTCCCGGCCAAGCTCTCCCACCCGCGCCCACTTGGCTTGTGCACACATCGATCCGCTAGAACCGCCCAAGGCCATCACCATATCCACGCGTCTTTCTCGCCTCTCTTTGCTGTCTTCTACTGCATCCGCTCGACTCCCCGAAAAAATCACCCAGTTCCGCTCCGTCGCACCCCGAAACGCCAAAGCAAGTCGCAATGATAATATACAACATACATAGACCTCAGTACGGAACCTCGTTGAACAGCTTCGACACGCTCTCCCCGTAATGGCTCCGACGTATCACCTCCCCGAGCACGGGCCCGATGTCGATCACCTCCAGCTTACTGCACCCCTTCACGTTCTCCTCCTGCGGCAGCGTATTCGTCACCACCAGCTTGTCCAGCGCGCTCTTCTCGATGCTCTCCAGCGCCTTCCCGCTCAGGATCCCGTGCGTCACGATCGCGTACGCCTTGTCCACCCCCGCCTCCGCCAGGTGCTCCGCCGCCAGACACAGCGTCCCGCACGTGTCCGCCATGTCGTCCACCAGGATCGCGACCTTGCCGGCGACGTGCCCGACGAGCACCATCCGCGACACCTCGTTCGCCTTTTTGCGCTCCTTGTGGAATAGCGCAAAGTCGACGCCTAGTCGATCGGCCATTGACGTCGCTCTAGTCTCGCATTCGTCAAAAATTTATATTTGATTCGAGCGTGGATCTCGGAGAGGTGGCCTCACCGTTTCGCGCCACCTGCGTCTGGCGAGACGATGACGACGTTTGACAGGTCAAAGTGCGTGCGAATGTAGAGGATTGCAGACGGCTCCGCGTATAGCTTCACGGCGAATATGTCATGTTGGAACTGTACACACGGGCTGAAACGTCACTTACGCTGTGAGCGCAGTCAGTCAGTCAGTCTCCACCTAGACAGAATCGACACGTACTTGTCCACCGGAACGTCAAAGAACCCCTGTATTTGCGATGCATGCAGATCCATCGTCTACTCCACCATCAGTTCTCGTCCTCCATTCACTCCACCCACCCCATTCCAAATCCAAAGCTGAAAAAGACTCACAATAACATGATCGCACCCACTCTTCTGCAACATATTCGCCACCAACTTCGCCGTAATCGGCGCTCTACTCTTATCCTTCTTATCCTGCCTCGAATACGGAAACAGCGGAACGACGGCCGTGATCCGTTTCGCGCTCGCGATCTTGCAGGCGTGGATCATGATGCAGAGTTCCATTAGTGCTGTGTTCACGGCGCCACAGCCGGTGTTGATGATGTAGACGTCGTCTTCCCGGACGGATTCGATTATGCGGACGTTGGTTTCGCCGATTCCGGAGCGGGAGACGTCGGCTTTGGAGAGGGGGATGCCGAGGCTGTGTGGGGGGTGGGTGGGCGTGGGGTGGGTGGGTGGGCGTGGGGTGGGGGTTTGGATGAGTATGAGTTGGAATGGATAGAGTGTGTATGGTTCTTAGATATAGTAGCTACGTACCGTCGACATATAATCTCTGCCAGTTCCGGATGGCTCGTACCTACAAACGAACCTCCATCCATCAGAACCCAACCCATTTCCTTCCTCCAAAGCGAACAAAAAAGCAAAGAAAGAAAGACCCAACGGACCAGTAAACACCTTGATCCCACCGCCGTTCAACATTTTGCGTTTTTCGTGTGTCTCGAGGAGTGAAAAGTTTCGGAAGTGCCGGCGTTGGCTTTTTCGAGAGCGGAGAGTCGGTCAAGAGAGCGGAGAGTCGGTCAAGAGAGCGGGGAGTAGGTCAAGAGCAAAAGTGGGAGACCAAAGACAAGAGAGGGAGATAGATAGGTCGAATGGGTTGGTGGGTGGGTGGGTTGGTTATATGTTATGTTATATTATGAATCCAACTCGCTCAAATCCATCGACCGACGGACGGGTCAAAATTCGTCTCCTTCGTCCTGATTATACCTCCAAGGAAAAATCCTGGTCGGAAGCGAGCACACTCGTACAGATGAGTCTGAAGCGCGAGTGGTGATCCTCCGGTATGCGTAGACGTAGACTCAAAAGAGCAAGCGTAGAATAACAACGACGATGAGGATGAGGAGGCAAAGGCGGGATGATAGTCTGAAGAGATGGCATAACTCGAGTTCCCGCCCCGGACGGTACGGGTTCGGGTTCGGGTTCGGAGTCGGAGCCTCGGAGGGCGCTTTGGCGTTCCCGCGCCACAGTCGCTTCGGGGGAAATTTGATTGGTTGGGCCGGGAAAAGCGCGATATTTAAATTGTCGGGCCGCCGCTAGGAAGTGACCGCCGTGCAATGATTGTGTCGAGGTCGGTCGTCTTCCGTATCTGCATGTATTATTGTTTCGTTTCGAGCGAGCTCAACCACGCTGTTTTATTTAGCGCCGCTCATGTAAGTAGTCTAAGGGCCCCTTCGGCAAGTCGAGTCGAGTCGGGTTGAGTTGAGTTGGATCGAGTTGTGCCTCGTGACCACGCGGAGTCACTTAGTGACAGTATGTGATGGGGTCCAGGGTCACCCGGTAAAACAGGGGCCGGTCTACACCGTGCCTATCTTCCCTCATCGCCGCCCTCGATGAGCTCAACGATGGGGAAGGTGCTTTATTTGTAGAATTCTGTCCACCGAATGAAACTGAACGAGGCAAGTATCATGGAGAAGCCTCGATTATTCCACACATTTTGCTATATTATTCAGATCTACAGTAAGTGCACCTTAGTGCCATCCGGAGATGGTGCCGGTGCGTGTGGGCTATCACGGACAATGCGCGGAAATGGTCGGGAAATCACGCAAAGCACGGACGACTCTTCCTGAAGTCACCTCGGCTTCCTCCGTCCAAGAGTGACAACGGGCCTGTGATCCGACGGCAAGAGCAACTCGAGCTCCCACGAGAATTGGCGGGGAAGCCCAACTCAACCCAACTCGACTCGACTTGCCGAAGGGGCCCTAAAAGAGCAGCCAGCTCTTTTCAGGCGCGGCGGAGCATCCTCGGTTCATCAGACATCTCCCCTCGGGAAGGAAGGTTGAAGGAACTTTATAATAAAATTGGAAGCGGGAGAACGCCACTAGCCATCTCCTGGAACTTGAACCAAACTTGTTCGCCGTTCTGAATCTTATGTAGGACCGTTTGTGCACACAGGGCGTATACTTACACTCTTCGTCTTCGTTCTATGATTATAATTATCCTATCGCCGTATAGAACCAGAACCAGAACCAGAGCTGGCTAATGTTCTCTTCCAATGTCCATCATCTGAATCTCTACTCGGATGGGGACTTGAAGCGCACGTTGGCCGTGCCGTTTCGCCACTGGCTCTGAGCCTGTCGTCAGAACAGTTTTCGATCGTGAGCAGAACAGTGTACTTATACTTACGGTGCAATACGATAAGTCCTACTGACCAAAAACCGGTCCATCGCCCGCGCAATCTTCGCATATGTGTCATTCACACTACTACTGGCATTTATACTAGCAGCCGCCGTGATGGATGGATTCGAACGGATGAATGAATCAACGTTGATCCCCATCCAGTGGGCGGGCCACACGTAACCTAACTCAGACTGCGTAACGGCCGTCTTTCGACGTCGTCATCCCTACTTACCATGGCAGCCCACCCAGCTACCTTTTACCTTTTACTGGGCGCAAGTGCACACTCGTGGCTGAAGCGAGTTCCTCCAAGTTCCCTCTCGCTGATCTCTGAACTGAATCGAAACACTCCACGGTTATTCACACTCGTATGTTCTCATCTTGCTCGCTCGCTATATCCGAGTCGTCCATCCATCTTTACAGTAGTGCCACCCACCTGATCACGATCAACACAACCCACACCCAAACCGGGATGCTCCTTCGGAATCGGATATACTGAGGCCTAGGCGGAGGACGGGTCCAGAGCGTTACCTCAGCCTGGGGATAACGTGCTATGCTATGTTTTCTCTTTCGAGTTTACCCCGCGGAAGCCTCGAGGTCGTTTGAGCCTTCGGTATGGCTGTGTGAGACCCTCCCATTCGCTTTTTGTAGGTAACAAAGTGAGCTATGGAGATCTATTCGGATCACATTTCACCTCATGGGTGATGGGCGTATGTAGGCTCGAAATGCATGCCAGCGGTGATGTGATGCGCAAACACTACTGTTACGCTGTGAGTTTGTATGAACCTGTATGAACTCCCCTGATTAGGATGATACCATGCCGAGCTTGTCTTTGCATGCACGCTCGGAGCGCCGGTTTCATCATACTACTTGCAGACACATCGCACCTCTCGTATTTTACGCCGCCTTGTCTGGGTAGAATGGACATTAGTCGGAGCGAGATCGCCAGCCAGACTTCACTGCAACTTTTCGGCGGCGACGATCCCCCTCTGGCCACTGCTCCGCACATTCTGCATGATATACCTCGTCTAGTCTATCCGACCGACCAAACCCATCTGGCTAGTAACAAGAGCCTGCCCAGAGATGACCGTGCCAGCTCATGTCGCCATCAAAGGCCCTGCCTTACATATTGCCGCGTCTGCCACGTCCAATCCCAATCCGGGACCACCTATCCACTCTCAACAAACAACCTTCGAATCCGGTTTCTCCAACCTGGTCGTTCGCTCTCACCCCCACACACAAAAAGTCTGAATCCGCCAGCCACAAGGGTCGGATTGCCTTCTCTCAGCCAACTCTGAACTACTTGTCCTTCGGTCAGCCACTCTTTCGCGCAATCAGATCCGGACGGCGACGACTGTTCCGAAAGGTATGTGTGAAAAGCTCCAACTCTACTTATCCCACTGGCGTACTGACAATGGTAAGGACCGCATGGTACGTAGCGCGAAGCTTCACGGGCCTTCTGTCGCCGTGGCTTTTTCGGCCTTCCGTTCTTTCTCAGTCGTCGCACAATCGCGTTCTGGTGCAGGTCTCATGCCCCGTGTCCGATGAGTCTATGCTGTCCATATTACTCGTACAGAGCATGACAGACGGCAACGAGATCGGGCTAGAAGCCCTTTTGACTGGGCGCTCGCCACAACTGGGAAGTGTCTGGCACATCGACGACTGTAAGTTAGCAGGGTTGCACATTCTCGCGTTCAAACTTCCTTTGTTTCCGCGTCGAGCAACCGCGTCGACGGTTTTGTCTCGTGGCTATTGCTTTTCCATTGCCCTCGCGTTTCCTTCATGCCCGCTAAGGACCGCATCTTATGACATGTGTGATGTACGTATGATACGGCGACGAGCGCTTTGATTTGTCGGCGGACGTAGGGGACTGGCCAGAACCTAGATCAGTGCAAAAACGAAAACGCAGTCTCTCAACTCAACTCGACGCCCTCTTTGCTCTTCGGTTCCCGAACGGACATATATCAGGTTCTGGCATCTGGGTGCAGTTGGAATGCCGACCGTATCAGACCTAAGTACGTACGCTGTCGTTCTCGTTCTCCATCTTCTTCAGCTCCTCGAGTCAGAATTCTAAAGGATGCCGTTTGACGCTTCGTATTGTCCGTACAGGAACTTTGGTTCATCACGAGTCCTCGCAGGGTGCATTCTGCTTTAAGGTAACGCAGCGTCTAACTCCGCCGTCGAACTCATCCTGGCTGTTTTCTTACCCCACAACCGTACGGCAAAGTACTACTACTGATTGGGTTGCGAAGCGTTTTGCCTGTAACAGGCGACTTTCCCAGCTGCGATACAATACATCTGAGCCTCAGGTCAAAGCGTTGAGAATCTGACACGGCCCTGCTTGGGGCGACTTTCGCGTACTTCCAAGCACAAGCACACGGCCGCCGGTATGTCGCGGGAATTCCTACTTGGACGAGACCTGTACATACAAAAAAACACATCGTCTTCGCCCTTCCCGGCTCACAGGGTATCACCTCTGGGTTCCTGGATGAGTGCACGGTCTAACTCTGAGTCTGGCGACACTGGCAGCAGTGGGGACACAGCATCAGCGCTTCCATGGACTCTCCTTGAACAACGGCCTTCCAAGTTCCACTGATCTCTTACCGAAATAACGCCTTCAGCGATCATGTACATGGCCGTACTCTATACAAGAATGCTACCGCATATAATCGCTGCATCGTTGATCGCGTTCACTCCGTATATAAAGATTTATACTTGTCTCAGCCCTTCCCTTTCCTCGTCCTAGTTCCTCCTGATTGTAACTCAGGCTCTTCCGGCTGAACCTTTCTGCATGTGTCTCACACACGAAGCATAGCGCTCAAGAATAAAACGTCTCTGGCTGGGAAAACCGACAATGACGGAACTCGCAGAATGGCCGCATCTGAGGAAACCACTATCCACGGCTCTTAACTCTCAATGTCCGTCCCATTATATTGAACTCTCGCTCTGACTCCTATGCACATCCCACACCTTCGACCTTGTTGTTATTCCAGTAGGGCACCATGCCAAGCCTGGCGCCGATTGCCACTCTAGCGTCCTAATCGATTTCTGTCAAGCCACGAACTATGTTATGGTCTAGCTGCTTGTGGGTTGTACTTGCCTTTCTGCAACGCTACTAGCTCTGATCATCTGTATCTGGGCGGTGAATCGAAGGTTGAACCGTTGTACAGGCTAACGATCTAAGGACCAACAGTACCCTTTCATGGCCTTTTCTACTCACGATTCTTTCGGAGCACAAGCATATACAGTGGTGCGCAGTACTTCCTCTAAATATCCGTTCTGCGTACGTACCCCGTCGGCGGGTTTTCACAACATCATCGGGACCCTGTCGACGATGACGGAACACATTTTGTAATTGATCCTAACCTCGGGCTCGACAAGTCACAATTCACGGAGAAGGTTGGACAACTGATCACGATGTAATCATGATTACCATTCTTTAGCTGCCTTTCAAGTTTCCTCACCTTCAGGAAGCCAGAGATCCAAGACCAGATAGATCTCACAGGCTCTTGCAAAGCTGGGTTTGGCTACATAGACGCAAGATCGACAATCCGTTCAATCAAACTCTGTTTGCACATCGACATCATACTTACTTATGCGAGTCATGGAAGCGACATGGAAGAGTGGAAGCAGGAAGAGAGCTCAGCATCGAAGAGTGGCATGGCATGGACATGGAGCATGCAGGGTGGCCCACGAATAGTCAAAAACCCTAAGTTCACCGCCTCACGCTCGCAGCGATACATACCGCCTTCCTAGTGACGCTACATGCACGCAAGAAGGACCCCAAACCTCATAGACCTCAGATACGTACCCGAGATTGAATTCTGTGACTTCCACGGAGACAATTGGCGTCACCGTTCGAAGTTCGACAACGGCAACAGACTAGCCATCATAAGTACCTCCTGCATGTCGCAAAGCATATTGAGATCGTCAAACCTTACTGGCCTTGTCAGAATATCAAGGCTCGCCTGAGGGCCAGAGCGCGCTATAGTCGATTCCGAATGTCGAAGATGTTAAGAACCCTGTAAGGAGCGCTCGAGCAAGCATACCCAACAAAAGCGACTGACCTGACACCATGGGATGCTTCACCAGCGGTTGAACGACACACATCTAATGCCACAGGCTGAGTTTGACGCAGACGGACATCTGGTTCACAGTAAAGATATCAGTAATACCATTTGAACGACTGACGACGAGAGGCTACGCTACAAAGGGGGGTTTAATCGAGAGGAACCGCGATGTGGGATGGGGGATGATGGCTTTACGCGGTACGTACTTATGTAAATGTATGTATTGTGGTTGTATTTGAACAAAGACAAGAACTGACAGGAGGGTTGGATGACAAAACGGTAGAGGCAGACTCGAAAGCGGAGTCGAACGAGAAAAAGGCGAGAGAAGGGGCGGAAGAAAGAACGGAAGCAGATTCAGAGGCAGGAAGATAACAAAACACTGTAACACAGCGACGTCAATAGACAAAAGGTCGGTCAGAAGAACGCGGTGAGCGACGAACAAATGGAAAGAAAAAGGGTGAGAAGAGATAACAAACATTCGGGGGAAGGAGAAAAAATGAACAGAGAAGGAATATGAAGAGAAAGGAAGAGAACACTACGAAAGGAAAAAGGGACGAAGAAAGGGGAGAAGACAACATGAACGGACGAATGCCATGATCCCTGAACGACAGGAGTCATAAAATCAACACGAGTGCAAGTCACAGAGAGGATAGCTTACGAGTAAAGATGAAGCCTGAACACGATAAGACAAGAGTGAAAACGTGAATCGAGAGAGGAGTTCGAGGAGTTCGAGGTAACGCAAAAGATGAATCGAGAACGAGAGCTGGGGACGATAACAAGAAAGTAACTACACCGAGTGAAGTGAGAACCGATGATAATGGTCGACGACAGAGAACTATGTTACAGTACAAATAAGAGATGGACGGGTCCATGGTCAATCTCTGTAGACACCTACGGCAATACTTCTCCTTCATTGGCCACCGGGGGTTCCCTTATTCATGAGGAGAGACAACAGCATGCCCGCATTAGACTGGTTTGGCGGATTATGAGGGGTCTGGAAGTTTGGGGATAGAGCCGGCGCAGACAGAGGGCCGGGCGGGGGAGGTGGTCCCGGCATGAGATGAGGGGGAAGAACGTGCAGTTGAGGAGGTACAGTTCCCATGCGAGACGAAAGAGGGGGACCATTCATGAACGGAGGGGGCCGCATGCCCATGCCGGCAGGGGATGGCTGCATTGGAAGCCCGTGAGGACCCGAGGGATGATGATACTGAGGGCCCGGCATGGGCGCAGGGGGTCCAGAGAGAACACCCATGAGCTGAGCTTGGCTCATACTGGCCCGGTTCATGTTTGGGATGGGCCTCGAAGGTTGAGGCTGGTGATGAGACATGGGAATTGGATGGAAGGCATTGCTGGTGCGGGGACGGACAGTGAAAGCATCGTCTTCGCGAGAGCCAGGAGGATGTATCGAGGAATTAGGAACTGGGTATGATGGTCCATGGTTGTGTGGATACATTGATGATAAATTATTGAAGTTCGACGGAGGTGGCACTGACATGGGTGGCATTGGAGGCTGGAGATAGTGTGGCGGGGGAAAATTAGGATGAAAGCTCGGGCCGCGAGCGTCTATCTCGTGTGCAGGTCTGGAGAGAGCAGGTGAATGGTTGGCCAAGATGGGTGTTGCCCGCGCGGTCTCATCTAGCAAGGACTCCAACAGTCCGAGCTGTTTCATTCGCTTGCCACTGATGAGACTAGGGCCTTCGGGAGGACGATTGGTGTATGGAGTGAGATCCGTCGTGGCAGACGAGCCCCGACGAGCCGTAGGGCGGGACGCCGAAGACGTTGAGGTTGTCGTTGACAGCGCAGCGGAAGGGGGAGGAGAGGTGGCCTGAAGTGCAGGAGAGGATGTGCGATGTGCAAGGCCATTCAATGGCGCCGGCTTCGGGGAACGCATAGAGGCCTTCGAGAAAGGGCGCGATGGTGTCGGTGATGCACGTATGGCCTGTACTGGCGAGCGGGATAGGGAGGTAGGAGGACGGGAGGGAACGTGATGACTGTCTGCCGATTGAGACGGGGTATGTACAGAGGACCGGGCGTCCGTAGCGTTGACCGGAGGCACCGGGGTTTTCTCAGGGGTTTGTACTTCGGCTTTACCAATGGAAAGGATGGCTGGATCAGAGAGATGTTTGTTCGGGTTCTCTATATCTCCCTTGGCCGAAGTGGTCAGAGCGTTGAGCAGGCGAGCGAGCTGAGGATCAATCAGTTCGGACTTCAAGGCGCTCGCCACAACGTCTTCGGCAGGGACGTCAGACGTGTGGTTGACAACAGCTTCGGTATATAGAGGTGAGGGGGTCTGTGGATCGCCATTGTCCGCAGAAGACGACTGGGAGCTTGACTCCTGCTGAAGACCGGGATCGAGACTGAGAGCAGAGGGTGATTTGTAGTCGACCACTGCAGCCCCGTTGGTGGCGTGCATATGCAGACTCTGGTCAACACGTACATTCGGCGTCTTAGCGGCTTTGCGACCCAATTTTCGGGGTTTGCGCTCGTGTATGTAGGTTTTGAGAGGCCTGTATAGGTGTAAGTCGCATTCAAAACGATATAGGAGGCTGTGCGTACGCGATGAAGGGGCCGATGAGGTAGAATTTTCCAGGGACGGGCTTATTACGCTTCCATGTAGGTAGGTCGATGAGCTTGAACCAGTCGATTTTCTTCATTGGGCGTAAGTCGTAGCTATAATAAGTAGTTCAGAAAAGGTGACGCACACTAATCTCTTTCCTCGTCCTTGTCTGGAACTCAAAACTCTCTGGTACGCCAGGCACGATATATAGGGAGATGAGCTGCTCTCTTATAGACACTTCGATGACATCGTCGGGGTCGATTTGATCGGCAAGGTTATACCCCGTCTCTTCTAGAACCTGCGCCGCAAGACGTATGAGAGATTAGAGGGTATGGTGAGGTTGAAAATGGAGCAGGACATACTTCGCGAACGGCACACGCATGCGGAGGTTCACTCTGATTGATTTTTCCTTTCGGGAAGCCCCAACCTGAGGACTGCTTCCAACCCTTGACGAGAATGACCTGTCGGGATTATCAGAAAATTAGATCTGGTGTGAATGCAGACAAAACGTGACAAACCTTGTCCCATGTCTCGTTAAGCATTATGGCACCGCAGACGGGCACGCGTGTCTTGTACTTCATGAAGTGGTCGAAAGCACCTTCGTGATTGCCACTCCACCTGTGCAATAAGGGGCATGCCTGGAACAACATCTCTGAAAATCGCTTGAGAGGTAGCGAGGGCAGCTTCGGATTGACATCTCGGATGAAATCTTCGTAGTACCAATGACTACATGGCCACGTCAGGTGAGGAAGCAAATTGTGATAGCGTGTTGAAGGAACGCACGCTTGTTCGACCTGAAAGCATACTCGTTCCAGCGATTCAAGCTCATCGTCGGGGAGGTTGAGAATGAAGCGACTATGGGAATTTCAAGAAATGAGCGTCGAAAGGCGGGGGGTATGGGGATGGGCGGACCTTGAGAGGTCTTCGAGAACTTCTTCAAATGTTGTGTATTTGGGTGAATCTGGCGTTTGTGGGGGATACGGAGCCGGTGTGAGATCCGGCGATGACGATGATGAAGATGCCATGAACGGCAGAATGAATGGTGGGCAAGTGGATGGGGACGATGTGGGCGACGACGAGCAAGGGCGTCGGTGTTGACGGTATTCAATGAGCGAGAGCAGAGCAAGAGGGACAAGCGCCTTCAGCCGTCCTCTTCCGGCCACTCCATCCCGGCCCCACGGCGCGCCCGACACAGACACGTGTCCCACACCACGCCACCCAAACTCAGTACGTAGCACACCATATTGTCTAAGGTCTTGCAGTTCCATCACAGATATATCGATGCTCTGCCTTCTATTATTACAAAATAAAACCCAAGAAAATCGGCCTAAATACAGATACATTACATGCAATCAAATCTGAGAAATGCACGCCCACAATATCATCAAGTCCATGAGCTTTTTAACCCAGACATAACCTATCATTCCTCTCGAATATATCCCATCCGACGCGCATACTCCTCGTTTTCCTCTTCCGTCACGCCGTCATTCCCCGCCCAATTCGCAGAACTCGTCCTCGCCCGGAATCGACTATGCCTCGTTCTGAAAATCTCCTCCATCCTCAATGGCCTCACTCCCGCCCCAAATATATCATCCGGGTTCATGGTCTGCTGAGCCTCCAATTGTGCCCTGACTTCAGGCGAAGTCGCCCACCGAGGAGCATCGAATTTCTTGCGATCCTCGTCGTCAGAGTCTGAGTATTCGCTGTTCGGTTCCGGCAAGTCGATGAGCTCGCTCGCCATTGGAGGTGGGGGTGGCGTTTCCGGTTCCTGGAGCAGAGCCCTGGGGTTGACGCGAACGATCTTCGCAGGCGGTTTGGGAGTAGGCTCGGGTTCTTCTGCTTTCGCTTTGCCCTTCGCCGCCGGTGTCGGTCCTGCTTTGGCACCTTTCGTGGCGGTCGTGGCGGTAGCAGCAGTAGAAGTACCGGCTTGCGAGTTGAGTGTCGACGTGGAGGTTTGTTTTTTGAGCGACTTGCCAAAACCTCCAGGTTTGAGCAATGAGGAGTTGGGATTGGGACTTGGCTTCGTCGTACGGGTAGGGATCTCTGTCTTGTTATCTTTTGACGGAGGTTTCTTCAGGGTGGGCTTCTTCTCCATCTCAACGGTAACCTGTTGTATTCCATGTCAATTACTTCCTAGATAGAGTGTATTGGTTTTCAAGCTTACCTTCTTCTCAGGAGCCTTGAGCATCCGTTTACCAGTCTGCTCCTCTCGCTCTTTCTTCCGGCGCTCTGCCTCGTCGCGCATCTTCTTCTCTTCCGCCTCAGTCTTTGCCTTTTCCTCCTCGGCCTTCTTCTGCAAAGCTGCTTGGCGCCTGGCTTCCATCTCCTTCATTCTTGTCGCTTTCTTGTCTTGCTCTTCCTTTTGCTGTTATACGATGCTAGTCAGTCAAGACATACTCGGCCTCAGACAAAGTCGACAACAAACCTTCTTGGCGGCGGCGGCAGCAAGCTGGATACTCTTGACGGGCTCATTCTTGCCTTTCTTGCTCCCCATTATGCTGCTCACGAACTTCCCGGCATTACCAAAGAAGCCCAAGGATGTCCCTTCATCGGACGAAGACGTCGACGCTCCAGGGTTCCTGCTCTTAGGCTGTGGAATTTCGTTATTAAAGATGTACCAGTGATGAAACGAAAAGCTCACCTTTACAAGCTGGACAGTAGGTTTGCCCTTCTTGACGATATCCTCCAGCTCTTCGTCTTCACCGTCCGCATCGTCCTCCATATCATCCATAACAGCCCCTTCCTCGAACTCTTCATGAACATCCACATCCATGTCCTCTTCCACCGGCATGGGAGCAGGCTCGGGCTGCACATTATCGATCTCTCTCTGGTCCTCATAAGCATCCTCACCCTCGACCTCCCTATGCTGCGACAAACTCTGCGTGAAGCCCATATGCCTCGTATCCCCGTTCTGACTATCCGTCGGGACCGAACTCCAAGTCATGCTATCCTCCTGCGCACCCCAGACCTGTCTCGCCGCCGCCAACTTCTCCGTCAACGGCCAACTATCGTCATCGTCATTCAAATTCAGATCGTCCGGATCTTCGTCTATGTCGTCTCGTTCGAGCGGCTGCTCGAAGATCATCTTCGGGATACCTTGAGACTGAGAACCTGGTTGCGTGTACTCCGTGTCTTGGGTGGAAGGTGCCCAAGCGGGACGAGCCGAACCGCCGGGTTGTGAATCGAAGACCGCATCAGAGAAGAGACTGTCTTGACTCGATTCTTTGTAGAATGCGCCAGGTTTGGGAGAGTTAGAGTGTTTGGGCAGTTGGGGCTGTAGACCGATGGTGAAGGCCGTGCCACCGAACGGATAAGGGTTTGGCTTCGGTTTCGGCTCGGGAGCTTTGAAGACTGGCTCGGGCGCAGTGAAAACGGGACCGGAAGGGATAGCATTCTTTGTAGTCGGGCGAGGATGAGGAGGAGAGTTCGGAGGCGTCGTTGATGTACTAGAGTCGCTGTGCCTAGTCTTCGCGGCGCGAGCAGCCGTCGGCACGGCTGCACTGAACACTGACGATAGAGGTAGCTTGAATTGCGGCGGTTTGATATCGTTCTTCGAAACTAGCTCAGAAACGCTGAGACGACGGGAGGCTTCCTCTGATGGGACTGAAGTCCGGGGTGGAGGCGCGAACAGAGAAGATGAACCTGGTTCGGCGGTGAAAGACTGTAGCGGAGCCAATGGCGAGATCTTTGGCTCTTCCACCTGCGGAGGTGACGGTTTGGGCGCAGGCGGGGCAGAAGGTTTGGATGACGAAGAAGATGGTTCAGCCATAGGAGCTGGTTCGGGAGCTTCGACCTTGTGACGTTCTGCCACTCTAGCCTCAGCTGCAGCTCTCGCTTGTGCGAGCTCGCTGACGGCGTTGCCTCCGAGAGACTTCCCATTACCTTTGCCGATGCGCGCTTCAGAGATCGTCTTCTTGAAGATATCAAGGGCGCCTTCTTTAGTATTCTTGACGTGGAAAGTGAAATCGTCGAGGACCATCGTATCAGTGCTGGGTTCCGGGAGCTTGAATGCAGTCTCTGCAGGCGACACGGTAGGCTCGCGCTCCGGTGCGGGTGGATCCTCGACCTGCTTCTGTTTCTCGACTGGAACGGCATGCTCTGGTGTGGCCCGCATGCCCGAATCGCTGACCTTCGCAACCTTCGACGGCCTAGGGTTTCTTTCTTCTTGAGCAGGCGTGTTGTGATTCGCAGTTCCCTCCGTCTCATCAAGCATATCCCCGCTTTTCCTCTTCACACCCGCGACAGTCGGTGCCGGAGTGAACATTGAGCTAGGACCAGCGGCCCCTCCAGCAAAGGTAGACGTCCGCTTCCCAGTGCCCTCCAAGGCCTTCGCCTCCCTGGCCTTCGTCAACCAAGACGTCCTCTTCCCGCCTCCTGCACCAGTGGGTGGACCCGGCGTCCTAGTCCCGAGAGTCGCACCTATGGACTTGCGAAGCGGTGAGGGGACGCCCAAGCCAGCAAATTGTGGCATACTACGTTTGCGCGCGAGTGTGGGTGCGGAGTCTTCGTCACGGAGAGGCATAGTGATCTCTTTGCTGTCTGCGAAGAGGGTGGAGGTGGTGTCTGCGTGGTGTGAGGGAGGGAGGACCGCGGGGGGTTCTTGCCTTGGTTCGGGGTGGTAATGATGCGAAGTCGAAGGAAGGGAGTCTGCAACAGCATCCCGAGCCGGTTCGTGAGAGCTATGTTGATCGGGTATGGGCTCCGGCATAGCTTCAGGCACAGACGGTTCCATGCGAGGAGAGCGGGGGGCAATGGACGAGTGTTGTGTCGAGTCTGAAACTGTAAAGGCCTGAGTAAGATCATAGTTCGTCATCTCGACATCGTCTTGGATATCCTCATGTGCGGAGTGCCAATGTTCATGGGATGGTCCTTCGGTAGGCGTGTCGGCACGTTCGACGCCAGGAGATGGAGGAATACTTGGTGGAGGAAGATGAACGGACATCCGAGACCGTTCGGCGGGTTCTTCGTCCTCCGCAATCATAGACAACTCGATAGCGGAATCCGGGTGAGGAGGGAATACAGCTTCATGCTGAGGGAATGCAGGAGCAGGGAGTGCCATAGGTGGTGGTGCGATCTCTTCGGCAGGAAGCTTCTGCGGGGATGGCTCCGGTGATGAATCAGGTACCTCGATGAAGTCGTCGAGGTCCATGTCATGCGCAATCTTGACAAATTTGAGCTTGGAAGATGGTTGAGTTTTTGGGACAGTCTCTTTTGATGAGGATGCGCTGGCCTGTCGCGAAGGTTTGGCATGCGGTTCGTCGTCTCGAGCGTGCAAAAGCCGTTGATGGAAGTCGTTTACCGGAGCGGTGTTGGAGTTCTCATCCTGAGGCCTATATGAGCAGGATTTCAACTCTAAACGTAAGACCGCTACGCACCTCGAATGAGAGGCTAGTGATGGCTTTGGATTTGCCAGCCGCCGCCATGGCTGCTCTGGTCTTCTTCGGTACGTCCTTCTTGCGGCCGGGAGTCTTGACCAGCTCAAGCAGCGGTCTGGCCATCACGAATCAGCTACACGCAGATATACACACTAGATGACGCAGGACGTACTCTTCGGGAGCTTCAAGAATATTATCGAGATAATTGTCGAGCCATTCGAACCCTTTCTGGACCTGAGCATTGAAGATCATCCGCCCTGGATCATTCGCCATGGCATAGCGAACCGAGGTGACGAAGTCATTGGAGCCGCTGTTCTTGTTGTTGAGGCGGTTGGCGGCCATGAGTGATGCGCCAACGTTCGCGGATGCGGATGTGGAGTAGAGGACGCGGTGGTCCGTTGTCGCTTGGTTGTCGCCGTTGTTGTCGTCGAGAAGAAGTTCGGATTCACGCCGCCGCGTCTGACGTTGGCCCAGTCACGTGGTCGCGTCTTTGTGTGTGTGGCGTGCGTGAATTTCCAATTCGTGCCACACCACAACTGATCACGGCGACGCAGTTTCAATGCTCTCTCTTGCAGGACCACCACGTCGTCCTAGACGTAACCGTGTATACTACTAGTCCCAGCTGTAACATAAACTCGATGTCTGGGAACCCTTCGGTTTCGCAGACGCTGCTTCCTCCGCCTGCTCATCCTAGTCGAACGAGCTCAGGGATATCTTCAGGCCACAGCTCGTCTAGATCTATCAGTCCTGCTCCTCCGCTGCCTCCTCGAGCACCTAGTTCTACAACCCCAACACCAGAACTTCCGCCACGCCCTCGAGTAGTTCCATCCTCCTCTGAATCTACCTTTTCGCAGCCTACACCCCAAGTCGATGAAGATGATGACCTATCTGCAGGCGCCACACAGTCCGGTCAGGATGATCCTCACGAACCCTTCGAGTTCGTACAGACCAGCGATATACCTAGCGACTTCCTCTTCAAAAGCATTGCTGAAGATATGCCAGAGGCTCAGCTCCGAGAGCTGTATGAGAACGAAGAGATAGAGCGATTCGTGAATTTCTTCTCCGCTGTAAGCGTCTCAGCAGCCAAGGTACGGTCATCGGGGTCTGATGCTGATGAGCAGGGGACAGTATGTTTCTGAAGTTAGGGCCCCTACAGTTCCAAACACCTCTGCAGCTTCTGCTGCCTTGACTTCTCCGAGTGAGGTAACGATAGGGGTCTCTCAGACCATGGAAGATAGTGCAGAGGGTTCGTTGGAAGAGGAGGGAGCCGCCAATGCTTCTATACCTCCGTCCCCGAAAGCAACGCCTCAAAGCTACGACTCTCTATCAGAGACTATAGCACTCGTACGCTTATTTACTCCCTTGAAGGACGTGTTCATGTTTTCACAATTGTCACAGAAATATATCGTACCTCGCTTACCGCCTTCAGCTCCTCCCCAACCTCCGTTCACGCTAGGGCGATTCAAGTTGGCCGTACAACGCTTGTATATGATTGGTGATGGCTATTATCTCCCGTTCTTGCTCCGCATATGGGAGCTCGCAACATGGAAGGACAAACGGCAGAGTGCGACCTACTGTGCAGTATGTCCAACTTCTTTTTCTTCGTAGGACGTGCCTCACGTGTCTTGACATTATCCAGATATTCTGGGTACTCTGGTTCTTCGACCTCCTCCTCCCATCCTTCTTCCTTCATCTCCTGGTCCTCCTCCTCCACCGCCGTCTCGTCTCCTACCCGACTCTAGCCGAACTTCGTAAACATCACACCGACATCCTCCGTGCCCGCGAATTCGGAGAAGAAATGCAAATGCGTCTCATCACGGGCTCTGTTCAGTTTGGAGCGAAAGATGTGTTTCGTCTGTACAAGAAATTCAAGAAACCGAAGAAGGCGAAGGGCCATGAGAAGAAGGGAAGTAAGAAGAGCGAGAGCCAATCTACGGCTAGTTTGGTCGATGATCTGGCTGCGGACGGTGCGGGTGCGGGTGAAGGCGCGCCCGTTATAGATGTTATTGGGGATGAGGAGGAGGGTGTGAAGAGCACGGATACGGATGAAGTCCGCGCTGAGAAACATTTGAAGGCGAAGGGTTTGGCGATGTTAGTTGAGTTGGCGGATATGCACGAACGAGTGAAAAAGTATGTATATGTGTTCACCCGTACCTTCCCATTCTAACAGACTCTACGGCATGCTAATGCTTATTGTATTAGTATATTCTTATGGAGACGACCTGAAGCGACCTGGGTGTACTTCGGTGTATGTTCTACTCTCTATGTTAGGTTTGACATGTCTCTGACTGAGGTCGACTTAGGCGATTGCGGCGCTGTTCATGGTCACACTGATTCTGCCGGCGAGATATTTCCAAAAGCTGGTGTTTATGACAGGCGGATTCATGTTCTGGCATGTCGTTCCCATTGTAAAGGCCATCCCGCCCGCAGATCGTGCTCGGTTCGTAGCTACCCAGTCTCTTCTCTCTCCGCAATCGTATCACTCGCTAACATATTATAATGCCTCGCAGACTCCCGCCGCCTCTCGGTAACGTCCCTACAGATGCGGAATACGCCATGGACCTCATCTCGCAGCGTGTGGCTCGCGGTCTCCCCATCCTTCCACCCAAGAGTTACGAACCTAGTACAAGGTCAAGCGACACCGACTCCGTGCGTTCGTTGAACGTACAGAACCGAGAGGGCCTGAGACAGAGGTTCTTTGGGGACGAGAACTCGAAGAGCGTGGACTGGAAGAAGTGGGGTGAGAGGGCCGCGACGAGTAAAGCGTGGGCCGACTCCGTACGGGGAGAATCGGCACGGCGGGTACGTGTCCTGTTTCCTCATACCTCAATTTTTGGTACAGTCGTGCTTATATACTGATGGTAAAGCAGGGAGGAGCCAGTGGTACATCGACTCCGAGTATCCAGCGCGACAATCCGACCACACCAGTAGAGACATTCAGTAAGTTCAGTCCGTTTTGCGCCGAAGGATGTACACGGTCTGACTCTCGTCCATAGCCTTCCCGGCAACCAGTTCGAAAGGTCCAGGACTGATCACAGTCACGCCTACGACACTATACTTCACGCCTCTGGTAGCTGTGAATCCAACCATTGTGCTCCCCACCGCGGATGTCACAGGGATCAAGAAGACCACTATGATTAACGTTAAAGGTCTCGTGATCCACTGGACAAAGGATGGAGAGGAAAAAACCGAGAAGTTTAGATGGGTGGGCGGAAGGGACGAGGTGTTCGCGCGACTCTTGGGTGGTTCCGGAGGCAGGCGATGGATCAATGTCTAAATGATTTGGACGATACTTAGAGACTTAGAGCTCGAACCGGCGGATCGTCCTGGGCTCGACGAATGACACTGACGTTTTAGCGGCCGTTGCACGCCATTTTGGGCTTCTCATATGACCCGTATGTCCAGGTATGGACATGTTTACCTTCACAATGATGTGATCCTCGAGGGGTTCCGAATGTGGCGAACGCACTCCCGAGTTGGGAAGGAAGTAAGGAATCGGTGCTTCGACGCAAGCTCTCTCCACGCTCGGCTCTGTTCTCTGCTCCCGGGACATCGCTGCTCCTTGCGCTCTTGCCGACGTTGCTCTGCTCCATCACATTCGTTCCCCTCATCTTTGCTTTTCTGTTGCTCTCCCATCTTTCTTCCGTTCTCGTGCTCTTGGACTCTGACCACCATGTTCTTCAATCAAGACGTACTATCCCGACGCGACAGTGGCTTCGGTCTTCTCTGGTACACTACTATTCGACGCGTTCAGACACTTACTTCTCTGACGCGACGCGACGCGTCTTACTATTGATATAGGCTTGCAGCTACTCTCGGTGCTAAATCCAATTTCAAGAAGCTTCCAAAGCGCGATGTCCTCGGCGCAGACATCGTCCAGCTATGTGACCTGATTGCGGAACCAGAGGAACCGCTTGCTCTTCGTCTATCGAGCAATCTAATGGTCGGACTCGCTCGGTGCGTCGTCTCACTCTCAGAACCACGCATATATCTGAGTTCCTACCTCATATATCCTATTTAGTGTCTATAAAAGTCAATATATGCATTATGTTCACTCGAAGTTGCAGACTACTGACTACTAGCGATACCAGTAAAACACGAGATATTTCTTGGAGACGTGACGTCGTGCTTCACGGCCTTAAAGAAGGCCGTTCAGGATTTCCACGCGATGTCGATGGCTGCTGAGTCGTTGCAGATGGGTAATCCTTCCGTTAGGTCTGTGTTTCTCTGTGCCGCTCTACGCTGCATATATGCTAATACTAGGACGAAGACCCGATGCTGTGACCCTCACAGCGGATCCGGGTATGGCTCTTGGACTGAATATTGACGATTTCTTCGCCGTGAGTGTTATCCTCGTTTCCGGTTCGATTGACCTGAGAGTACGCAATCTTCGAATGCAGGACTGGGATGATCTTCTGAATGTCCGAGGTATGTCTCCGATATCTATGCTTTGTGGACCTGTCTGATTTTCATCTGCATCGCACAGAAGTCGACTCTGAGGATGAATACGGTCGTCCCAAGAAAGCTTCCAAGAAACAAAAACAACGAGCATCGTCCCTCGAACACGCCCGAGCTGATCAACACACCCTCGACGAAAGCCTTGAACACATGCTATCCGCCTCCTTCGACGTGTCAGCCAGTATCGATCATAGCGGTGTCGGCCCCTCGTCTTCCCAGATGGACGTTGACGGCTTCGGGTTCGGGTTCCCAGACGATCCCCTCCTGGGCGGTGACGACCTGAACTTGGATGACGATATAGGTGATGAACTCGCGAGAGAATTGGGCGAGGGGTGGGGTGGGCCATCTTCGCAGCCTGGACCTATTAGTGCTGGTGGCATGGAGTACGTGTTCATGTTCACTGTTCTCGACACTATTGCGCGAGTGTCGTTTGACGGATATGGGCTTCGTGTAGTATCCCCATGGCGGATATTGACTTCAACCAGGGCGGCGACTTTACCTTCACGGGGCTCGACATGTCGGATGATTTCTCATCGGCCAGGAAGACTGACCGAGCATCCGATGGCTCGAAGGGAAAGAAAAGAGTCAGTACAGACTTATTCTTCCCCACAAACGAGACTTACTCACTATGGTACTTGTCAGGCGCTGGACGAGGCGGACAAAGGTAACTTCTTGTCTGGTGTTATGATCGCCGTTATGTCCTCACATACAACCTTTTCTTCAGAGAACGACATGCCCCCTCCACCACTGCCTTCGGCTTTCAGAGACTTGACTCCCATCGGAGCTAGTCCTGCTCCGCTTGAACCCGACCAAGCAGGTGATAGCCAGGCCCTTGTAGATGATCCTTCTCAAGCTCTCACAGCAAATGAGACCCAAGGGAAACCTGCGAAGAAACCGAAACGTGTCCGCCTCCTCCTCGACAAGGTTACAGAGCTCTCTGATGATGAGATGAAGGTTGGTTTTCTCCACTTTCACGTGTTGCACCAGAGTTGGAATTGATTCGTCGTTTAGACCGCCCGCGCGCAATATGTGGAGGACCAGAGGGCCTTACGGCGTGAAATGGACCATAAAAGGATCCAAAAAGAGAGTGAGCGGCTCATTGACGAGATTATGTGGGGTCCGCCGGAAGGAGGTCCGTCTCGTCATATATCGTTGCATTGGCTCCAGTTCTGACGTTTTACTAGTGCAAGCGCCAGTCCTGGTGGACTACTGGCTCGAGAATTTTAGGATTCATGTTGAGGCCAGGTCAGGCGCTTTACATCTTGAAGCGAGAGGTGAGCTTTTACACATACCCTTCCTTGCATTGGACAATATTCACTTTTTTTGTGCAGGAACTCCACCGACAAAGCGTCGCCGGATTGAGACACCGAATGATCAACGCTTTGAAGACCAGCCTGGCCGCCCGTTCGAAGAGCCCGATGCAGCTAGGGTTGAACCTGGAGATGTCGAAATGAACTACGGTGATGCCTTTGACGCATATCGTGAGCGCCTGTGATGTTTCCAGTTGGAATACAATTGCTGATCAGTATTCCGATGTTTCAGAGTATCAAGACACCGGCGCTTTCGAAGTCGGTCCATCCGGTCGGAGATCTTCAGATGTAAGTAACTTGCCTCTGTCCCGCTTTCCCACTTACCGATCCTCTCTGTCTCTTACAGGCTCCAGAGCAACTCCGTCGTCTCTCCCGTCCTGCTTCACCCTTAGGAGGCCGTTTCGACTCCGTCCTCGGGGCGCCAGGAGGCTCTCAAGGTCCTTCTCAAGGCTCTCAACGCAGCTCACTCTTCCCTTGGGACCATGCCGGTGCTGGACCCAGTTCTTCCGCTGGCGGAGGGAGCTTTGCTCCCATTGGAGGTGGCAGCGTAAGTGTCGGTTCGAGGGAAATCAGGATCAGAGGAAGCTCGATTAGCAGAGATAGGCGGGAGAGCTCTTTGGGACCGAGTGGAGTTCTGAGCGCTGGTGCTTCGCCTGGTCCTGAATTCGGAAGGTTTGGGTCTCATGCGAGTGTGGGTGGGACTTTCGAATTCGACTGTGAGTAGGCTTTGTTTTCATCTATTGTGAGTGTTGTCTGTCTGACTTTCGCTTTATCCGTCAAATTTTCTGCGGTGAACAGTGCCGGCAGAAGGTATCTCCCTCGTAGAGACACAGGAATCGGATCAGAACGTCGTCAGCTTGGAGAAAAACTCGTATAATTTCCTTGAGTAAGTCATTCTGTCGGACGGTCGGATTTGCTGTGATGATGGGCCAGTGTGGCGCTGCCAGTGCGCCCGCAAGCTCACCTCTTGATGGATTTGCCTGTGTTGCAGATACGCAAGGATGCAGGTGCAGGCATCCGCTCAGCCCGAAGATGGTGTTATGTTCGACGGTGTCGTCCCGAAGGATACGAGTAATGCTCATGTTGCGGCTGCTGGATTTTATCACTGTTTGGGTAAGTAGTACCTGGCTGTCTTCGGCACGATACGCAGGCTCACTTCAGTTTGTTCACTAGTTCTCGCCACGAAGAACCTTATCCGCGTTACTCAACCCGCTCCATACGGGCCATTGAACATCGAGATAGTCTGATATGCCTGTCCATGGGGAAGGTATCCGGGATAAGCGTCGACATTGGGGGCTATGTTATGAATATGACGCTCGTCGATAGCACAGGATTTGGGAGGCTGACTTGTGTACTCGCCCGATTCTGTAATATAACTTACGAATGGTGCCCGGTTTTACAAGAGACACAGCGCCTTTGTCGCTGTCTGACTACAATCCGCCCGGTACGCGGGCGCTGTGATTGGCTGAACGAGCAGAATTGGCAAGGACTGTGGCGTGTGAACGGTTTCATACGTTGATCAGAACGAGAATGGTTCACCTCCGAGCGTTCGCCTCCCGCCTCCATCTCACATATCTTACGATCCCTCTAAATACCCCCGCGCGGCCGCACACCATTTTCCATACCCCTTCATTGCTCTGCCGCCCACCACCACCACCAACACCACTATCCTTCGTTCCCTTCATACACAAGGCAGCAATGTCCACCACCACTACCGTCACTCAGACACTTCAAGAACAACTTGCCGACATTGACTTGTCGAGCTACGATGCTGAGCAGTCGAAGTTGATGGAGGAGAGGTGTATCCTCGTGGACCCGCAGGATAATGCGATTGGGGCTGCCGACAAGAAGACTTGTGCGTTTCTCTCGACCTAATCGCCTTCGCACTGAACAAACAACGAATCCTGCATGTACAGGTCATCTCATGGAGAACATCAACAAAGGTCTCCTCCACCGTGCCTTCTCCGCACTCGTCTTCCGTCCCTCAGATGGGAAACTTCTTCTTCAGCAACGCGCTACGGAAAAGATCACGTTCCCCGATATGTGGACTAACACATGCTGCTCGCATCCGCTCGATGACTTCGCCGAGGAGAAGATCGAGCAGAACCAGCTTGGGGTGAGGATTGCGGCTTCGAGGAAGTTGGAACATGAGCTGGGTATTCCGAGGAGTCAGACACCGGTGGATAAGTTCCAGTACTTGACGAAGATTCATTATTTGGCGCCGTCGGATGGGTTGTGGGGGGAGCATGAAGGTGCGTTCATGTTTCTGGCCTCTCTTCACTTATGGGTCGATAGTGTGGGGTCTAAACGGAGTTCTATGCTCGTGATGTAGTCGACTATATTCTCTTTTTGACTGCCGACGTGGACGTTAACGCCAACCTGAACGAGATTCGGGACTGGAAGTACGTCGACAAGGCAGAGCTTCAAGCTATGTTTGATGCCCCTGGTGCGTTTCCTCTACACATCTTCTGAGGTCATTACCCTGCTCATCACAATTGCGTTATGCTCCTACTGTACATTGTAGGCAACTCTTTCACCCCATGGTTTAAACTCATCGCTCGTGACTTCCTCTTCGGCTGGTGGGACGAGCTGCTGAACCGGAAGGATGCGAATGGCCGCGTCAATGCGCTCAGCCTCGATGGCCTCGTTGACGGTAGCAAGGTCGTCAAGATGGTCTGAGTCGGTGCTTCTTATATTTAGTGAGTACAGCTTCGCCGGTCCCGCTGTGGCATGGACGAGCTGGGTGTTGATCTGACCATGCAACTCTTTTCTCAGTATTTTGTTTGTTATGCTTTGCTTGCTAGAGGATAGACCGTGATGGGTCGCGGATATTTGTGTATTTCCCCCAGGAATAATAAATGGGGTCGTATCAGAATTAAGACATTGAAATCTCATCTAGTGTTCGAGGTTTGACCGTTTCAGTCTTGTCTTAGATGGCGACCTTGTTGGACCCGGACGAATCACGATGCATTCGGTCCGTTCTCAGACACGGCCCCATTCACCTCCCCAATCTATCCGGCGAAGATATCCAAACCCGAATAGCGCCGCTCCCAATGGCTTGAAGGCTGAAGTCGGGAACGCCACCTGATTTTTACGCCACTTCTTGCTCTATAGTATCAGCCTCTCCTTCAGTGCATCGGGTTTCTGCTTCTGTCGCTCTGTCGTCAAACCCTCCACGGGGCACAGCGCTTCCATCATCCGATTCTCCATGATGTTGCACGTTGATAGATGGTGGATTCAGATGAGAAAGTGTTCGAAGAGTTTCTTGAAAAGCCTGTCAAAGGGATGGGCCAAGACAGGGTACATACGCTGCAGCCGTGGATTCGCGAACATTGATGAAGAATTTTCCTCGCACGATTTGGTACAATGTTGAAGATGGTCCTACAGAGAGAACTTGCATCCGGAGCGACCGCAAGACCAGAGCACTTGCTTGCTTCCTCACATGTAAGAAGGGAATTTTCGACAGTACTTTTTTTGAGAAGTTCTCTTACATCCGCCTTGAAAGATCTGTACATTCTTGTCATCCCACCATCCCACAAGGCTGTGCGTAGAGCGGCAGGTGGAGGGTCAAAGTTATCGTCCTCGTCACCCTTCTGAAGTGAAAGTTCCAAGAAAGTTCAGGAAACTTGAGCCCGAACCGGCTTCTCGCCCGGCATCCACCGTGTCAGATGGTCAGTGAATTGATTCAAAGCTTGTGTCTTGCGTTCACCGTCGAGTAGACGCTCAGGTGAGCCTTTGAGATTTGTTTGGGATATGTAGTTTAGATGGCAAGCATCACCTAGAGTGTTGACGGAAGCGAGCAATACGACGAAGGGTCCAGTGGGCTCATCCCTCTTAGCTACCTCTCAGGAGAGCTCAGGGGGTTTTCATCTCTGTTTCTCCGCGTTTTCCCGTGTCTTGAACTTTTCATCTCTCCGTTGACTGGTGTTAATGCGGTCAGGGAGTCGTCCTGTTGATCAGGAGGGCATGTTTACAGAGCACTTGTTCAAGCCTTTCACCTAGGCTTGAGCTAGATCCAGCCTGTATGTACGAGGAATACACGACAAAGAGCCTATAGACGCTGTCAAAGTCTTGGCTTGCGCCGTGCGGGGATGCCCAACCGTATGAAACGCTACCCCGCGATATGACAGCGTTGGACAGGAGCGTTGGTGTGTTCCCGTCCGACCACGGTCGGGCAACGGTCGGGAATCGCAATGCCGCAGAACTGTTACATCACGTACTTGTTGCAGATGAGGTCTGTGAGGTGCCACTCTCCACGAACAATTGTTCGCTGCTGTGCGGGATTGTGCTGATGATTCTTAGATGACCCGCTATGCTGTGACGCCCGGTCTCAGCCGCTTTGATCCCGCACTGATTTCGTCTTGTTTCTCTCCAGAAAGGTTTTTTGGCACACCCCTTTAGGCTCGGTGGTGGTCTGAACATGCAGCTACTGCAACCAAGACAAGCCTGCACAGGCTAGCAACTACTGAGTTAAATCCCAGGATAGCGGCAAGCTTAGACCGAAGAGGGCAATGTCTCTCTCTTTCTAGTTAGGTGCATCGTCCATCGTGTTGATGTCGGTACGCGGAAGGATGCATTTATCTCGGTATGAAAGCTGTCGTTGTCTTTCCCCCTATGTCCGATCAACTGTAGAGCCACCGTGAGCGGCTGTATAAGCGCAACGTTGACCCTCAAAAATGCTCCCCCTCCTCGCCTTCTCGCTCCGAACTACTCTCGTGCATCTCTTCCTTCGTCTTGGGTGAGCCTGGGTGGCTTCGAGATATGGCTCGCTCGATCGATCTCCATCTTCCGGCTTATCACCAGCCTCGTCAACGGCGCTCCATTTTCCTCCCTTTCTGTCGTTTCGGAGGCGTTGGCCTATTTCTCGCCAGCGCCGCTGTCTTTGGCATCCTCTTCCATGTCCTTGTCTTTGGCTTTCTCAATCTATACTATGGGCCAGGGGAACCTCCCTACAATCGGTGGCGCGAACCTCCTTCAACATTCGACCTCCATCCAGATGCCGCTCTGCTACATTCCCCGAATCAACCGCTGTCCTCAACCTCCGCGCTCCCGTCATCGACCTCCGCCCCTCCGCCATCAACCACCCCCGTCCCGTCATCAACCAGTGCCCTCCCGTCATCAACGCCAACGCCATCCCCGGATAATTCTGATGAACTCACTATGGATGAATTGAGAGATATGGTATCGAGCACAAAGGGCTTTCTGGCGCGTGATTATAGCTTGGGCCTCGGATGGAACAACGTGGGTCCTCTGCTTCTCTCCCGTCATTTTCTTGGAGCACTTATCATTCGGTCCTGGGTTGCCGGCCGTAGATTCGATACATCATCGAGTCCGCAGCTATCCAATCGAAGATCCTAAACCGTACCCTCATTCTTCCGTCCTTCATTTACGCTCGCGCTTGCGAATACAACATGTACGTCATCGCTATCACGTCTACCACCCGAACATCCTGACTCAACATTCATCCTTCAACGTGGATAACCACTGGTTAGCACCGTCTGTGCAGAATTTGCACCAATGGTCAACAAGGGCGATGCAATCGGGTGGGATGAATGGCGTCACCTACCAATTGAGGATCAAATGGCATTCCGAATCCCTATCGATCTCATGATGAACATTACTCTCCTCCGACAGTCACAGCCCGTCATTACCGTCTCCGACTACCTCCGCCTACATAACATGACGTCCGAGGACGAACATAGCAACGGAGCTTGGCAGCGCGAACGGTATCATACGAAACCAGCCATTTTTGACGCGGAGGAAAGGCTTCCATCCCTGTATGTCATTCGAAATTCGTGGTATGATCCAAAGGGGACAGTGAGAGTGGATTATCTACCAGAGGAGATGAAGGAGCGAGGAGGATGGCATCGAGACGCGGTTGGTAGTGACGAAACTGGTCCCACTGGTCGCTGGCTGGACCAGCCGACCAACCCGGTGTCAGACATCCTGCACAGTGCGCTGAAGGAAGGCGAAGTGATACTCAGTTGGGACGACGCCTGCGAAGCCCTGGAAAATGGGTTAGGAACATTACTTTCGAGTTTTGACTGCAATGAGGGGATGGAAGATCAATTGACTGAGGCAGGATGGGAGGTCCTATATACTTTCCGGGGCGCGTGAGTTATAATAAAGTAATTTTCACCTCTTATGTATTCAGTGCTCACGGCGATGTTTCTTCTCCAGAGGCGGTATGGATTACACAAAGACAGTCGTCGAGCCTATTCGTCAAGTCGTACCGCGCTACACACTCCGAGGTTTCAAGGAAGATTATGGGGACCTTGACGCCGACGTACTTTTGATTGAAGGAGAGATCCATCTAGGTCGTAAACCCGTGAGTGTTAATGTTCTGGCTGTAATAGGAGCTCTACATGCTCACATCTGTGCTTCAGGGAGGTCTTCAGTTCACCACCACCGAAGCGAGCCGAGAACTTGCCCGAAGCGTCTTGAACTATCTGCGACCTCCGGACGTGGTTTACTTGTTAGCTGAGGCTCTCGACTCACGACTGCAGGAGCTGACTGAAGGACGTATGTGGATAGGCTCGCACATGCGTCGAGGAGATTGTGAGTGCCTTTCGGAGTGTATTCTCTCAAAATGACCGGAAATGCCGATGCTGAACTTCAATACCTTCCAGTCGTTCGCCTTGGATGGGCCATGTCGGGATCACCGGAGGCACATGTTCAGCGAGTGAAGGAACATCTAGCTGATGGTAGAAGGTTACTATCCTCCTTGGGAGAGCTTCAAGCCTACGACATCCCCGAACCACTTCGCGACACCAAGCAGAACTCGACAAGACCTCCCGCAGAAGACGATCCGTGCGTTAATCTTCACCATACCTCTCCTGTCCCCCATTGTAACACGATCGTTCTTACACAGATTCTATGTGGCCACTGATGAGCGCGACCCGGACAGCTTGGCCATCATCGCCTCCAACGGCGCCATATTCCTCAACGACCTCCTCACAATCGACGACAGACGGATATATGGCTGGCCACTTATGATCACGGATGTGCGGGCTCTCGTTGAGCAAGCGCTTCTTGCTCGTTCCTCCTACTTTTACGCGCATGCTATGAGTTCCGTGGCTGGTGGGATCGTGAACATGCGTGCGGCGCGGGGCGCTGATCCTCGGACAGTTTTATTAGATTAGTAGTTTACCAGTCTCACAGTACTCGCTTTCTCAATCATTCGCTCGCTCTCCTGCTCAAGCATACACTCACTCACTCACTTACTCACTCATATTATATTTATTTACTGCTTACTACCTCATATGCCTATGCTTGTATCCCTACGGACCCTGTCATCGCACTGCCCTCAGCCATTATACCTTGATATAGAATCCATCTATCTCCATATCCCGCAATCACATCGAATCCCGCCATGTTCGCTTCGTCCGCGAATGCAAGCTCGTCCCAATATTTAGAACACACCCGCATAGTTGCCGCACAGGCGTCTATCATCCTATCTTCCTGTCAGCCGTCTCATCGCTGACTGGCTTAATCTACTGTATTTATTCCGTGTACAGCTCTGATCATAACATCTCATCTGCCGCTGTTCGTGTGTTCGTCATGAAATTCTGATAAATATTCGATCTAGTTCGTTGGCTGTGGGGTTCCCTTGACCACGACCATCATGATGCCTAGGGTTCACCTCTGGCAGTTAGTGATGAGGCCTTCCGTGTTTATATGTAGTACTGCTAGACTTGCCTCCGGTACCCAAGGCGAAGTTGCCACGTCCGATGACTCGTAAAAATGCATTGATCATCCCATTATGAGCGACGATGGACACATCTGAAACGATGCAAACATGGTTTAATAAGTCCATCGAAAGCAGCTCAGAGAGTGTCACACTGTCATCTTCAATTTGGGAAAAAGGGCGGACTTACACGTAGAGTCAGTATCATCCTCAAAGATTCTATCCAGGACCTTCCGCGCCCGCCCATCCAGATGTTCATACGTCTCCCTTTCTTCCGTCCACAATTCGTCGTCTTCTACGAACCCGTCCTCAAACACGAAGTCTGGGAAGTCTTTCTCTATCTTGGAGCGCGGGCTCCGTTTATCGCATGTATGATGTCCATAAATCTCCCGCACGTTCTACAAGTAATATGGTTCCCGCACACGTAGTTCCGATTCGATCGAGTATTAGTGTAAGTCGATGTGCAAGGTCGACTAAGCACATGGCAAGGACGAGAGCCACGACGTACCTCCAGGATCATCGGTGTGAGCTTCGAGTCCGACCCGGGAGCGGGCAATATGCCGTCAAACGTGATTGAATGTGTGTGCAGCGCCCGGGTCATTGGGCTGCAATAAAACTTGTGCGGGAGAGGAAGACCATTTGAGAGTTCGGTGACCCATGCCTCGTGGGCTAGCCGAGCTTGGTCTTTGCCCAAATCGGTGAGAAGGGGATCCGCTGTTTTACGAAATATAAGGGTGATGTTATGAGTGGGTTTTTTCTTCTACTTTCCTTCTTCCATTTCGTTTCTTTTTTTCTGATGAGAAGGAGGAGTGGACTTACGACCCCAGGTTATCAGTCCGTCTCCGTTCAGAGAAGCCCATGATCTATGTCGTGACGCATCAACATTGCCCTACGCTATACCCTTAGGTGTATAGAAGGCGATGATGATCCACTTACTCCTCCCAGACCTGTAGACATATGTCAATGAGTACGGCATAGTTACAGTAATGATGGAAAAGAGAAACTAACCTTTCCATACTTTGCTATAGCGACATTATCTGCACATATACAGTAAAATTGCAGGATAGTCAGTAACTTCATTCGTCAAATAATCAGAAGAGCTAAACCAACGATAGCCTTGTCCATGCCTCCCCAGAATCAAAACCTTATGCGAAGTTCCGTTTTCTGTGATCGCATTGAGTTGCGATACCTTCGAGTCAAAATCTGACCATGAAGGAGCTAGCCGTCCAAAAGACGGGCAGATCTACAGAGATAATAACACAAAAAAAACATGCATGTGTTGAGTTTGAGTAGATCGAAATCCTTTCAAGTCAAGTGACACGCATCGCTCACCGATAGAATGAACGCAGGATCAGCGTCCTTGTCGTCCTGTATGAAGAACCCAGGAATATACTGATTTGATTAGGTCCTAGATCAGTCTCGTCACAAGGGATGAAATGTCAACGATGAAGGTTGATACCTCATATGTATATACTGCGCCAACCATTTGGAGGACGTGAAGGCCGGAAAGAGCCTGTTCTTTGTGTAGTATGTGGCTACTGCCGTCGGCTCGCAGGGAGAGAATCCAAGTCCGATGCGACACACCAGGGTCTAGTGAGGGCTAGGGCTGGCAAGTATCGTCGTTCACGACGATGTCTAGCGCAGGCGATGAAACGATGTCCAGGATTAGACCGACTGATGCCGGTACCTACTTGGACGGACGACGGTGAATCGGAGTTTTGTTGGAAAACGACTCGGAGGTCCTCGGAAGCCTGAACTACACATCGTGGAACTCCGCTCGGCGTTCTCCGACTCCGTCATTCACGAGGGGCCGCCAACGTGAAAGCTTTTCGGAAGATCTGAACAACGGATTTGTATCTTCTCGATAGCAAAGTTTTCCAAGAGCAACGAACAACTGCGGTATCAGAACTGGAGAAAACCATGATAGATTGCATTGGCCCAACCCAAGCAGGAAGAATACAACAACTACAAGTGGACCAAAAACCACCGCGCAAAAGGTATGCATATACAAGGGGCGCTACAGCGAGTATGAATCATAATACAAGCTCGAGCACATCTAAAGCAATTTAAAGATACACAGAAGGCGTAGCGGTCATTAATATTTGTTACGGCCTGGAAGAAGAGGGCTCGCGACTGTTCGGAAGGCCCTTCTCCTGAACACCGTATATCCAAAGCTCGCAGTCCATCGTAAAGTCATACCCTCGATTGCTGTTGGGGCTATTGCTCTCGCCCAGTACCAGGCCACCATGAAGGCGAGCCCTTGAATACCCAAACTTCCTTCCTCGATCCTAGGCCTAACAGACCCGTACGTGACATGGGTACGCTGGCGTCGAGCTTGAAGGCGAGGTCATTGAGAGCTTTGAGGATAGCGGCGAGGAAAAGGTTCTTGTTGACTGCGCCGGAAGCTGCAAGAAAATGCGTGTGAGCATAGCTTATTCTTGGGGCCACAGACAAAGAAGCTGACATAGTGTCTCAGACAATGATATGCAATATCCCCCGTCCTCGATGGCTTTGTCGTCATGGACGAAGTGGGGGAACTGATATCGCAGAGGTATACCGATTTGATCTGCCAGACCTCGAGGTAGATCCACAAATCGAACTTGGTCTCCTCTTGCGTTGACCGTCATTGTAAAGAAGACAGCTTCTGGGTCTGATCGAGCTCGGATAAAGACCAATTGCGTTGGCTTGAACTGAAAGTGCTACAAGATGAGGAAGAAGCAGGAAACAGGGCAGAGGGGGGAAAGGAACCCACTGCATTTCCCGTGTTGATGGATGTGAGGTATACGTATCCCTACCAATGACCCAAGATATGTCAGCGCAGAAACGAAGCGCGACAAACATAGACGCTCTCATACCTGATTGGACAGGATCCAGAACACGCGGATAATGATCCTCTGGGCTCTAAGAAAGTATCGCGGTGGGTGAGTATCAGAGTGAGAAAGTGAAAGCCGCGCGCATCATGAACTGGAGCCTGACGTACAAGACAGCATCTTGACCCGTAGCGCTCCATGGGCTCCCCGAGAATCGAATCTTCCACTCAGTCTGCGTCGCCTCTGAAGTGGCACCTGCGGGCCACATAGCCGGTATCTTCTCCTTGAGCTCCTCGGTAGTGGATAGAAACGCGATGTTGCGGACGAGGAGTTCATTCGAACCTCGTAGGGAGAGAAAGATATGATCTATATGGGGTTTATTCGGCCCAGATGAACATGGGAAATCGATAGAGACGCAGATGGAGCGGAGCTCACCAGGATTGCTACGGTTCATGGATTCAGTTCTCGATCGTGATCGGTTCACAGAGTTAAGCCTTGGACGATTATCTGCGCCTCCCGAATGCGTTCGTGAGCGAGCAAGAGCGACGGGAATCGCTGTCGAATTCGAGCGCTCCGGAGCTTTCTTGAGTGCGGATCGTAGTGGCCGGGAGGCCGTCGCGGCCGCAGCGGTGGTGTTTCGTCGGTGAGGATGTGGTGTTTGTTGGCGGGGCGGAGGGCGATGTACAGGTATTTGAGTGGGTTGTGGCTCTGGAGATTGGAAGTGGGGGGTTGGAAAGGAAACGGTATTGCCGTTTCCGTACTGTGTCATAGCAGGCTGCTGCTGTGGGTAGGAGTTCTGCAATGCCTGCTGCTGAGTATAGGGCGTTGGCGTCTGCTGGATATGCGTATTTTGGGGTTGTTGCTGATAGTAGCGCTGACCATACTGATATTGTTGCTGGCCGTATGGTGGCTGGGTGTACGGGATTTGTTGATAGTATTGCTGATTGCTTGTGGACTGCTGCATTGTGGAAGCGAGAGCTGAGATCGTTCAGGATCAAGAGAGAAGGGGCTAGAGAGAGAGCGTGAGGCAGAGACAAGAGGGCAGAGAAAGCGGCCAAAGCGGGAGGGGGATGAGGATGAGAGCAGAGAAGACAAAGCGCCGACGTGAGGCGTGCCCGGTCCAGTTTTGTCGGCGATAGTCAGAAGGCCTGCAACGTGGTGTTGGCGAAACATGTATTGCCTATTCTAGCCGAAGAAGGACCAAGCTGCAGAGGCACTTCAGCCCAAGGCTAAGAGCATATTTCTAGCACAGAAGACACGGTGAAGGCAAGATGTGGTAGAGAGCAGAAGAGAGCACAAGGAGGAATGACCGCAGGGGGACTGCGAAGCAGCGGAAACATCGAAATCTTGATCGTTGCGTACAAGTCCACCGTGGGAACTTTAATCCACTGACGTCCGGTCGGCCCAGCAGCGCCTCACTCCAATCATTTCTCCCTCATCTCTCAATGGCCTCCTTCCTCAACTGGGCTCGTTCCCCCGCTGCTCGGGAGTATTTCTTCAGTATGATCTGATTCAGCTGTAAAACGCGCGTTTTTTTCTGACCGTATTCACCACAGGCACACATTTCTGGGGCCCAGTCAGTAAACCTTGAACTATACAGGTCGGCCGATAGCTCATTCGCGCCGCTGCACATACAGGTAGCCAACTGGGGTCTCCCCCTTGCTGCCCTCGCAGACTTGAGCAAAGATGAGGAGGTCATCTCGGGAACCATGACCAGCGCTCTTACCTGTTACTCGTGAGGTTTTCCACCGCTACGTCGTATTGCGCTTCGTCTGACCTCTCGTTTCACTCTCAGTCTTGTTTTCATGCGGTTCGGTGCGTCATCAACTGCTCTTCCTCTGATGCTGAGGGTCATCTTGCTGCTGGTCTAATTCTGCAAATGTAGCATGGCGAGTACAACCACGGAATTACCTCCTCTTCGCCTGTCACGCCACAAACGCTACTGCCCAGTCAGTGCAGGGTGTCCGATTCCTGAACTATTGGTACAACGGTGGCAAAGAGAAGAAGGACAAGGAGAGCCTGTTGGTCCCCGCCGAGTCTGTGAAGGGAAAGATTGCTCAGGCTGTGGAGGAGGCACGAGCAGAGTCGCGGGAAGTCGCCGACAAGATCAAGAAGTAAAACTCTTCCTTCTCTGGGCGACGCTTACTTTAGAACCGTCATGGGTACTATTTATCATTTGTGCTTGGTTCACATCCATTGCGCTTCTCAGAGCGATTTGAGCAGCACGAGCTGCTTGCGGTGATGTTACAGATAATTGCAGGAAGCGTGCCACAGTCCACATCCGAATCCTTTGCTATCTCATGCCTGAACAGCATTCACCAAAAGTCATCAGCATCGTCTCCCTTCTTCTTCTTGCCACCACCTCCCTGCGCCAGAGCCTGTCGCTCATACATTTCCGCAACCTATACACCACCGATAGTCAGCGACCGCACAAATGGAGAAATTGCTGACAAGGCGCCAAAGTCAAATGGACCAATTGCAAAGCAAAACCCACCTGTTCCGGACCCGTTGCATCATCCGCACCCTTGTCATCCCGCACCCGGATGAACCTTGGAAACCTCAAGCTTATTCCCCTCTCCTCCACCAATCCCTGCGCCGCCGTATATACCGGACTGAGACTCAAATCGGCCGTGAGCACCTCCCAGACGATCTTGGGTTCGAACCAAATATCAGGCTTCGCACCGCCGGGCTTGATGTCTCCCCTGTGTTTCTCCATTTCGAGTGGCTTGAGTGCTTCATAATGCGATGCGAGGGCCTCCTCGCTGAACCCGGTCCCGATCTTGCAGATTGTTTGGAATTCTTCAGAGTCGGAGTCGTAACAAGCAAGCAAGAAGGCGCCGTAGAAGTTGGTCCGTTTGCCTTTGCCGTAGTAGCCGCCTACTACGACGAGGTCAAGAGAGTCCCCGACGCCGGCCAGGTAGTCCTTCTTGAGCTGTATGTGTACGAGGTCAGAGACTTGATGAGAAAAACAGTAAGAATAGTGAAATACGTACCTTGAGCCAGTTAACACTACGTCGACTGGGTTCGTAATGGCTAGCCTCGCTCTCCATCATCTTGACCATGAGACCTTCACATCCATCCTTCACACTCACATCCAAGAACGTCTGTATCTCCTCGACGGACTCGTTGTCCATGGACTTGGCGAAGTCAAACTCTCCCTCAACAGACTGGAAGTGCTTCCGGAGAAGTTCGCGTCGTTCCGCCAGGGGTTTGTGGAGTAGAGGCTATTATGATATTTCGGCGATCAGGATCCTCAAGGTCAAAGAGTAGAATGATAACGTTGTGAAAGCACTGACCTCGCCATTGAGGTACAGAAGATCGAAGGCGAACAGACACACCCGGACTTGAATATCCTCAACTTTGACATCCTTCCGCTTCCGCTTGCTGAGCTCTTGGAAAGGCATCAGTTTACCTGTTTGGCGATCAATAGCGACTGCCTCCGTATCGAGCACGAAAGACTTCGTGGCCTCTTTCACACACTACACTCGCCACATAAAATTCAGCAAGCAGAACCAATGTCAGTTACGAGCATGTGAAGACGTACGTGCGGCAACTGCTCGACCAGATCCGGATACTTCTTGCTCATATCCTCCGAATTCCGACTGAACACATTGATGCTCCCATCGTCCAGCATATGCACCTGTGCTCGTTCGCCGTCGTACTTATACTCGCACGTGAACCTTTTACCCTCGAATCGGTCGAGGACCTCGCCGATCGCTTTGGTAGGCTTTGCGAGCATAGGTTTGAGTGGGACACCGGGGGTGAGTTTACATGTCTCCGTGAGGCGGTCGAGTCCGTCCGTGAGGAGGGCTGGGATGACTTTATCATAGTTCGGGAGTTCACTAACGTCGAAAGCGACATTATTCAGTATGTGGCCTTGCGTGGAGAAGGGTGGAGGAATATTACCTGTAGACCGATTTGATGATGCTGGCGCCTTGCTCTAGTCGGGTTGCAAGTTTGTCTGGACTCCATTTCTTCCCAGCTTCAGATGGGTGTCGTCAGTTCAAGGTTATTCAGATCCGCCAGAGAGAGTTACTGACATTTCTCTTGCTCTGCTAACACAGCCGCGTGCGCGAGAGCAACGAGTACCGTTCTCTCTGCATTCCCAATACGTAGCTTACCCTCCAGGCTGCGTACGATGTATTTCGCCTCCTGGCCTAAACATGCAGCTAGAAGCTTTGTGATGATGTTGATCTTCTTGTTTTGAGACTAACGGGAAAGGAGGGGTCAATAAATTCTGTGATTTGTAAAGGTGGAAAGTAACGCGGCGTACTGAATGTCCTGTGCTGAGCGCAATCTCCTTTAGGTTGGTGAAGACGAAGGAAGCGGTGAGAGGTTTGGGCTTGAAGAGCGTCTTCTGCATGTTCTTAGAGTTCTGTGGCGACATTATTCCTCAGTATGGACGACACAATGCACAGTGTATTGAAACTTTTATACCATAGCCACAAGTCCCAAATCACCCTCTTTCTTGAGCTCGGCCTTGATCGTGTTCAGATTTCGGCCCGTTGACTCCCCAATAGCTTTGATCAGGATGCTCTCGCCGATACCCAGTTCAATGCCAATGTAATCGGGACTCAACTGTGGTAGCATTAGTACAGAAGCAACAACACAGCGAAAATGAGATATGGGAAAACGTACGCGGTTGATGCATAGATAAATGGTCTGGAGCAATGAATTGGAGTCTCCCGGCTTACTGCGTTGTATAACAAGGAGCAGAAGAGCCGTAAGCAGAGATGTCTTCTCTAATCGCTTCGTCGTCGCCTCAATGAGAGCAAACGTCTTGGCTAAAGCAGCGTACGGCACCCTATGGGACTGCGTCAGTGAAGTTGTGCTCACTGTCGGGGACGGTAACTCACGGTTCTCCATCTTTCCAGCCACCCGTCACGTCGACATCTGTTCTTCGATCCATAGCCGCCTCCGCACTAATCACTGTATCAGCTGAGCGTTCTACGAAGTCTCTGGAAAATCCTGAACTTACGTTTTTCGTGCGGCCTTTCCACTCGCTAGCTCCTCTACTTCTTCTTCAGCGTCAATCTCGTCTTCAACAACCTCATCCGCACTGAGCGCTGCATCTGACGACGGCGGTACCTCATCAACAAGATCATCGTCCTCCTCCACCACTGGTATGGACTCAGCCTTCTTCTTGGATAACCTCTTCGCTTTAGGTTTGGATGCCTGCTGGGCCTCAGAAGCTTCAGGTTCCGAATCAATGGTTTTCGACGCTTTCTTGGGCTTTCTCTTGGGTGGCCCGAACTTCATGGGTATCGGCTCCGGTGCAGGTGAAGAAGGAAGAGAGGTATCGCTAGTCTTAGTTTCTAGACGAATGGGCGAATGTCTCAGTGGAAAGCGACAGTTAGGGAGAATGGAGCAAATACCAGCATCTATCTCATCCTCTTCGTCAGAGACAATCATTTTCCGCTTCTTCACCTTCTTTGAGTCAGATGCAACTAGTGGAGGGCATTATGTTAGTGCTACTACTCTTGAGCCCGTTATTGAACGACTCACCTGCAGAACTCGGAGCGTCCAACTTGCGCTTCGCCTTTGCAGCTGAGGATGACGCATAATATCAGTATCAGAAGCAGTATGATCGGGAGCTAAATCAGAACGCACTCTTCTTCGGTTTCTCTTCCTCCTCGTCATCCACCTCCATCTCCTCTGTCTTCTTCTTGCCTTTCCCATTCGCCTTCGTAGTCCTGTCCTCAACCTCCACCTCGACTTCCGACGCATCCATCTGCACATCCTCGTCCGCACCTGAATCATTCGCCTTCGTCTCCCGCACCTTAGCCTTGCTCGATGAACCGACCTGGCTACCCGAAGGTCCACTACCATCCCCATCAACTGCCTCCTTCATGACCTTCATGTCCTCTTCATCACCCTCCTCCTCCTTATTCACCTTCTTAGTCCCACCACCGCCCCACATATCCGAAAGACTAGCTTGCTGAGCCGGAGCCGGTTTCTTATCCGGAGGCATCGTGAAGAATTTACCTACACGTCCCACCATCCCAAGTCGCGTTCGCATCCACATCCACCGAGTAACCCAAGAGCGCGTCAGATTAAACGTAACGTAACATCTCCACCAACATGTGGAATCGCAGAGGGGCAGAGAAAGAAAAGCGCACCTAGAGTTTGTTGTTTGCCCATATTCCTATAAAGTAGTAGAAACCGAGATGATGGTGTCGAGGAGCGAACGCGAGCTTGAGCGACGCGCAGGGCAAGAAGCATGAGACGCGTCTGAATCTCTCGCCCTGTTTACGTATTTCAAATCGACGCGTCAGACTCAGAGCGCGTTCCGGAGCCGTGCGGCGTGGCCCGTCAGAGCGCGGCCCGCTTTGGTCCGCCGTTGCGGCGTAACGAACGAACGAACGAACGAACTCAATGAATATCCACGGCCCTTCAAGCATCAAATCATCATGTCTGGTTTGCTTCGCTGGTGTCTCTTCTTTGTACCTCTACTCGCAGGAATCTTTGGAGAATGGCCAGCACTACGCCTGGCTCAAGCATACACATACACCAGAGAATCCTCGATGTCTGATGTCATTTCCCCTCAAAAAAGAAATTCGAGTCCAAACAGGAGAAAAAGAAGACAGATAAACAGCGCAAAACAGAGAGAGAAAGAGGCAGAGAGAATAGAAGGAACAAAAGAAAGGACATGATGCCGCAAAAAAAACATACTCGTACTCAGCTATAGCACAGAAGGAAGAGAAAGAGACAGCCCACGCAGGGAAAGACAATCACAATCACAGCTCAGGACGAGAGATAGAGAGGCGAGGCGAGGCGAGGCGGGGTGAGGATCGAGATGGACAGGATGGAACGAAGGACAGGAATATATGGGTGAGGGACAAGTTGAAGAAGTGAGTGGAGAAACAGATGTACGATAATAACGATGATACGGCGACAGTCAAAAACGAGTTGACTTGGAGATGGAGTGGAAAAGGTGAAAGGAAGGAAAGTCGCCCAAGATCGGTTGATCACACGTAGCAACGGCAAGAACCTTCACTGGATCACAAGGGTTGGAACCAATGTACGCAGCGCGGCGGCTGTGTGGGAACCGCAAGGTAACGGCAAGATGGGCGAAAAGCGGGACGGGCTGCGGTGAGCTCGCCGCTGGAGGGCAGAATGGGTAAGTGCATGGTAGCTGCGTATAGGTGTGTGTGTATGGACAGTAAAAAATAAGGATCCAGAAATAAACAAGGATGGTCACAGTCGTCTTGGAAAAGCGGATGCCTAAACGGGTCGAACACAGGGTAACTTCGTCATCATCATCGTTCGTTGCGAAAAAACAGCAGAAATGGCAGAGAAAAATCAGGAGAATAATTAGGGGCAGAAAAAGAACGACTAAAGTGTATGCGCCGCCGAAATATCGCGACAGTGACGGAAAGACCTCTGAGTGGGAAAAAAAAGCGATGTTGCACCCACCTGGCCAGCGGCCAGTTGCTCTGCCGATCCGTTCAGAATATCCGCCCCACCTACCAGGCCCTGAGGACAGCCCCTTTCGTTCCGCGTAGTGCTCTCACGCGCCCTCAAACTCGGTATGAACCACACCGTTGACTCGCGTCTCCTGATCTCAGCACGCCGCGTTCGATTATATTCGTATAGCTCGCTCTCGGTCGAATGGTGTGGTCTTCGCGGTTTACTAGGCAGCATTCATCATGCTGCCACCGGCAAAGGTGAACACGTCAGGAAGAGTGCTATTGAGAGAAATGAACTGCGTCCGAACCTTTTCCGCTTGGCCTTGGTCATCTCCTTTCGGAGAGCAGGCCCGTCGAGCGGCTTCAGCAACTCGAAAGCACATAGGAGATCCTCAGAAACGCTAAGGGAGATTGAAAACACGTTGAGCAAGATCACCAGCGAGCGTATTAAGACGCAAACTTACCTCATACACGCTCCATAATTGTCGAACTCTTCAAGAACAATAATTTTCAAAACAAGGTCAGAAACGAAACAGAGATGACTAGACGTACCTCCGCAGTAATTCGGTGCGCTGAACACCGTAACCAACGTCCGATCGTTCCAGAACTCATACCCGTCCTCTACTACCATGTGCGCCCGACAGATCAGATCCATATCGTACCGCACCAGGAAGTCGTTGATGATGGCCTTTCCGAAACAGTAGCTGACCCCTCGTTCGTTGTCTTCCCACTCCACTGCCGTATCTGATGGGTCGGACCATAGCAGATCGTTGAGCAAGCCGTAGTCGGGAACGTCCGTCGGTCGCTGAAGCGCCTTGATGTCATCCATTGACTGTAGCGACGGTGAGAGACCACCGTGAACACAGAAGATCTTGGAGGCGACAATTGCAGCGATAGGGAGGCAGTTGAACACGTCTATGAAAGTCTTCCAAGTCTTGATGTTACACCGTCGTTTGCACTCGTCGTAGAAGCCATACACTGAGTCATTGATGGGTCAGACTTTCATGATCTACGCTTACGGAACAAAGGGCACGTACCTCGGGTGACATTCGCGCATTCGTGGTTGCCTCGAAGAAGGAAGAAGTTCTCGGGGTACTTGATCTTGTAGCAGAGCAAGAGCAATATCGTCTCCAGACTCTGCTTTCCTCGATCGACGTAGTCTCCCAGGAAGAGATAATTCGCCGCTGGAGGGAAGCCGCACATTTCAAACAGTCGGATAAGGTCTGAATATTGCCCGTGCACGTCACCGACGATCTTCACGGGCGGAGAGAGCTCGATGAGGGTCGGCTGACTGAGGAAGACCTCCCGGGCGGCCTGGCAGATAGCGGCAATCTCGACGTTCTTGAGACAGAGCGACTTGCTGACTTTGCCAGTGTAGCCGACGTCGAGCAGTCGCTGGATCATGTCGTCAATATCGAACGACTTGAGCTTCTCCTTGGCGGCACTAATGCCGGCAGAGCCGAGTGACTCGCCTAGGGGCATGGAGCTTCCTGCCGAGCCCGAGGTCAGAGAGCCAGAATGTGTGAGGATGGTCTGGGTGGCAGGGATATCGAGAGGGGGAGGTTTGTTGGAGTGGCCTGTCGAGTTGTTGTTCGGTGCTGGTGCGGAGGATGGAGCGGGGGAAGGCGCGTCGGTTGGGGCGGACGAGGAGTTGTGATTGTTGGTGGTGGAAGAGCGACTGGCTACGCGCGACATGTGGTCGCCGTCAGCGTTGGAGACGTTGATGGAGGGGTTACCCTGGGCAGCAGAGTCCGTTCCGTTCGCAGCCTTGGCCGTACCTGCGCCGGTAGCGTGCGAGAGGCTTGCCTGGGACGTGTCGTCGTTGGTGGCGGCATCGTTCACGGTGGGGTCGGAAGACGAGCCTTCTCTGTCCTTGTCCTTCCCGCTCTTCTTGGACTTTTTGGACGACGATGACTGCTGCTGGCCCATGGGGAGGCCCTGAGAGATAGACGCAGGGGAACCGCCTGGTTGTGGGGAAGGGGAATGTGATCTGGACTTGCCCAGTCTGTTGGTAAAGACGGAGAGAAGAGTGGGCGCCAGCTTGGGCGGACGACGGTGACGACGGTGGCGAAGGGGCGGGAATACAAGTATGACTTGGTTCTGAGAGCAGGGAACGTCGAGCGAGCGAGGCGACGGACGTAATGGCTGTGTGGGAACTTGCTCAGAACCAGCACGGTCTGGTGCACTACGCCGCGCTCGTTTCTCGCGCCACTCCCACGCGACCATCGTCTTACCTTAGATTATCACAGACCACGACTCGCTCACACCTTTCGTACAGGCGCATATCGGCAGTAATCATTTTTGGTGCATGGCATATATAGCGCAACATGGGGAGAAAAACAAATAAAATGCAATGCGAATCGACCATCATCCCCTCCAACGTCCCATCCAGGGAGCCACCTAGAACTTGCCGAACGCCCTCGCAGCCGCCTTGTTCTTGAGCACTCGGACAACGTTGAATCGCACGGTCTTCGACAGGGGTCTGCATTGACCTATTAACGCACTCAGTCAGTACTGTCCTCCGCCACCGGCGCCACACCACACTCACCAACAGTGACAATGTCGCCAACCTCAGCACGGAAAGCTGGCGAGACGTGTGCGGCCAAGTTCCTGTGGCGCTTCTCATAACGGTCTGCGAACATCGTCAGTACGGCGTGTTGCGCACGTAACAAACACGGCTACGCACTGTACTTGGGGATGTAATGGAGGTAGTCACGGCGGATGACGAGGGTACGGGTCATTTTCGTCGAAACGACACGGCCAGTCAGAATGCGGCCACGGATGGAGACATCGCCGATGAACGGGCACTTCTTGTCTGCAAGGGCGAGCATGCGCGAGTGAGTCGAAAGACATGGAGCAAAGAAGGGAGCGCACGCACCAATGTAAGTACCGCTAACAGCCTCTGCAGGGGTCTTGAAGCCCAGACCAACATCCTTGTACCACCTCTTATCCTTAGTAGTCACCTTCCGGCCGACTGTACAACGCAAACACTATCAATCAATACCCCGAACTTCGAATGAACACGGACAAGGCGCACGCACCACGGGCCTTGGTGTTTTGGAAAAGGTGCTGCTTCTGGTATGCCTTCTCGATCTGCACGGCGGGAACGAAGGATAGTCAAAATACGAGCATTTCGCCGACGATCAAGGTCACGCACCTGCTCAGCCATGGTGTTTAGTCTTGAGGGGTAGGGGGACTTGGGCTTGAGGTCGGCGAGGGCGTTCCAAAGATGTGCTTGACGGCGCGGGATGCTAGGAACCGAACGCCTGGCCCGTCAGCCACCGTCCACGCGCAACTATACAGCTGACCGGCATCTTCCGGATCCTCTGTAACTTCGACTTCAACTTGTCGCTGGGAAGGTCGCGGTCGTGTTTCTAGTGCAGACGGTGGGACTGATATTGACTATGGATTTCTTCTTGTCTACGTGCAATGTCCGACCAATGATACCGCCTTTTCGATAATTTGCTCTTCTCAACCCTTACAACCTACACTGCTGTCTGGCCGACGATGCTAGGGAACTGAAGCTGGATACTATGTGCACCTCTGACATTGCACTAACCACCTGGATCGAAATGATGATCGAGAACACCGGCCATGCCTATGCCCGGACTCTGAGACTACGGGCAAACACTGCGTGTCGATTGCCCGCCTGAAACCCGCCTCCCGACACCCGCTCCCGCCTTGTCTCACCGAAGTTGAGAGACACTCGGCCTCTTGGTATAAAATCCTGGGGCTCTGCGCTCATGGTCACTCACCAATTCATCGTCTCCTCTAACACAATCGTCTCTGGAAGACCTCGCACTCGAGTCTACCACTCTTGCCACTCAGTTTTACTTTGCCTTGTATTACTCTTGATATTCCTTGCTATACTCTTCGCATTCAGCATTATCTTCGCTTCATTCAACCTTTCAACCATTACAGCGCACTCAGCATGTCTATTTCTATCTCTACTACCGCTGCTGGCTCCGTCACCGCTGTCTTCACCTCCACCAACTCCGTTAACGTCGTCGAACAATCTGAACTCCCCGGTCAGGAGTTACGCGAGCGTCTGCAGTCGGTCATCGCAGCGCGAGACCAGACACAAAAGCAGCAGGTTACCAGCATCGACAACGCTATGACAACCAAATCCGCGAGTCTTTCCAACCTTGGTACGTCTCCTCCTTCGGACCATCTCCCCATTTCTTCACACTAACATTCTATCCGTATTCGTCTATAGGTCTGAGAACGCCCTCCGTCGCCGGAACGATAGAGGCTAACCATAGGTTACACATGCTCCTACCCCGCATCCAATCCCGTCTCGCCGCGCTCCAAGCCGAAGCTGAGACAAAGACAAAGTCTCAGGCCGCGCCTGCAACGTTAACGTCTCAGCCACCCGCACCCGCCCCCGTCTCCGTCTCCGATTCCGACACCGACTCTGCGAGCTCGGACACTGAATCTGATTCCGAAATGGACGGGATTCAGACTCCACCCGCTATGGATATACCCACCGTGCTAGTCACGGATCATAGCGACTTCGTCGTTACGTGTGTTGATCACCCTGAAGAGGAAGCTGGAGGAGAAGTAGGAGGATTCGCTGGTATGACGAGTCTTTCCTACCATGGCGATCTTAGCGAGCTGGCGAAGGACGGGGGAGAGGGAGGGGAGGTGAAGGGGAAGATGGTGGGCCCGTTTAGGTTTCCGCCGCCGAGGTGCGATTCGAGGGAGTTGTTGAGCCCTCAGGCTGTTCCGAGGTCGCAGTGGACGAAGAAGTGCAGGCCTGTGGCGGCGCAGAGTCAGCGCCAACAGCGTCCGCAACAACAACAACGGCAACCATTCCAGTTCAAGCCAGACGCACCTATCGCCGCTGGTCGGGTCCTGGAGATCGAAGAGATGGGACGTCTGCTTGAGGCGTTGACGCAGCAGGGATCCGGAGCCGAGTTTGACGAGAAGAGGGTGAGGGATAGGGAGGCGATGCGGGTGTTGATGGAGAGGATGGGGAGGGAGATCGAGGAGGAGGGGTGTTCGAGGCAGGAGGCGAATATGATTATGTTTCAGGTGTTGAGGAGTGTGGGGTTGGGGCTGGAGAAGAAGTTGAAGGAGCAGGGGATGGAGGCGCAGAAGGCTACGGAGGTTTAAAGTTGTGTGGGGGGTTGGGAGGTGTGAGTTGTGCGGGGACCGGGGTGGGGATGCGGGATGGCTGGCTGGCTGGCTGCTACCGTTGTGGTTTTAAAAGCGCCGCTGTCTGTCTACTTTCTTGTTCTCTTCATGGTTTCGTTGTTCTTGGCTGGCTGCTACCCTTGTGGTTTTGAAAGCGCCGCCTACAACCTCTCCATGCTTTTGTTCTCTATTGCTTTGATGTTTTGTTGCATATGTTTTCTTGTCGCTCATTGCACCCTGCACTCTCCTTTTGGTCCTCGCATCCTTGTTCCGATATGTTATTAATATTTATGTACTCCATCGTCTTGAAATGAACAACGATTTCAGCATCCAACTGGTCGGTTGTGAGTGTCGGTGTCTATCTGTACGTGATGAAGGAGTACTTGTCAATGACGCGGTCGTTTCCTTTTCTCTTCCCGTGCATCCATGACGATCAGTCCGACATGCACATTTGCAAGATGGCGATCCTGATTTCACCTATCCGAATGCTGGAGTAGTTCCTTGCGTGTCGGAAGAATTGGCAGTTGAAACGTCTCTCTGATGGTTCGTGGGCATCCGTCCCCGATGCCAGGCAGGCGCAGATCACAATGATTCCAAGTTTGGTAACAAAGGTGGATTTCCTCGCTTTAACCGCTGCATCGCCGTCATTGAAAAGTGTGAGGCCGTGATTCGTGGTGTAAGCGTGCGGCCACTTGTTCCTGTCGGTGCTGTGCGTTTCGTCTAAGCGTTCAAAGCACCGACCCCCTTCGTCATATCGAAGCGGGAAGTGTATGGCAAGAGACAATCGCGGTCGTGAGGGAAAATGTGGAGATGGAGTCGGTTAACGGCCGGGATGACGCCACCGGCGTCGGCTGGCGGTCACGGTCCACACGGTGCCTCGAACACCGCTCTAGACAGACACTGCCTGCCTTGTCGCGGCCAGCGAGCTCAACTTGTCCTTTTCTTTCTCCTCAACTCTTTCGTCCACGACGGCGACGACGACGACGACCGCAATTCTACGCTATTATGCACCGATGATAGGCCAACTCCTGCCTAGACAATCCCCGTCCGCTTCAGGTTAGTCACAGTCCGACGCGATTGCCCTCGAGCTCGCCGCAGTTCGCAGCGCTCCTTCTCCTCTTTCTGCTCTTCGTTGGGCGCCGTGATCTGAATCCGTGCTTGCTCTTGTCGTATCCAGAAACAATTACTGACCCTTCTCCGTCTTCTTCCGCTGACTCCGCCTCTGCTGTATCCTCCTCTGAAAATACTGTATCTACCACCGACTCTGCTGCTACTACTCAAATGTCCTCCACCGATCCATCCTCCGCTTCCCCAACCGCCACCGCCACCTCCTCCGACTCCCCCACCTCTTCATCCGCCGACCCCACCACCTCCACCGCCGAACAAACATCGACTGCGGCCACCACTACCCCTGCACCCACCTCCGACGCATCTTCTACAGCGGCGGCCTCCTCATCGTGCGTCTTCTACCCGCTCTCACATCATCTTTTGTTCTCATCATTTGTCGTCGTTGTCTTCCGCAGCACCGATCCTACCTCCGACGCCTCGTCCACCGATGCTGTAACAAGCTCTGACTCGCCAACATCCTCTTCTACTGATGCGACGGCCTCTGTTTCTCCTTCCGCACAGACAACGTCACAGCAGACGTCGACTACCCCGACCTCGACAGACTCTCCCACAACCACCACCAGTCAGGCGACCACCACCACACCAACCTCCACCACCCCAACCTCTACCGCTCAGACTTCTACTACACCCACCTCCACCACACCCACCTCGACCTCGACTAGTCAGCAGCAGACAACTACTACAAGTGAGCAGACGACGACTACTTCTTCACAAGCGCAGACGACCTCAAGCTCGACTTCTTCAGATCCGCCGACTACCACAATTTCCACAACCACTGCCCAACCCACCACGACGACTGAATCGACTTCGTCTGTAACGCCGACGTCGACACCGTCATCGACCACTCACACCACCACCTCGCCGACTACCACCCTGCCTAGTGCCCAGTATGTCCTCGTGCTTTCCGCTTACTGTTCCATACTTGACATCGTGTCGGTTCTAGAACGACCCTACAGAGCACACTCTTCCAGACGACCACAAATAGTGCGGGGTCGACTGTGACGACCGCTCCAGCTCAAATCACATCCACCTTCACCTCCACCAATAGCGACGGCTCGGCTACCACCGTCACTGAGATCGTCGCCAATCCCACCCTCAGCTCCAATAACGATGGCACCAGCTCCACCGCCCAGTCCGTCTTCTTTTTCCCAGAGCTTTGGTAGCACGATGCACGCGATACTGACTTTTTTTAATCCATTCACAGATTCTTCCATAACAAGGGTGCAGTCGCTGGTGTTTTTCTCATCGTCGGCCTCGCCGCGGCTTCCATCTGCCTCTTCCTGTTCTTCTTCATCCGACGTCGTCGCCGTCGCCGACGCATCGACCACGACACCGCCGTCTCCGCCACGCTCGCCGCGCACGGCTTCAACCGCGCCCCTCTCGTCGACCCAGACGACGAGGACGACGGGTACGGAAAGACGATCGGCTCCCAGGCGGCATCGACTGACCTCGAAATGGCACAGCAGCCTGGGTTCGGAACAGCTTCGAGGGCGAGTCTCCGTGGCGGGCAGGGATTACCGAACGATGATGAATTGAGCGCCGGTTCGGGTTCGAGACCTTTCGATCCGTTCTCTGGTACGGCGTATGGAGGTGGACCGTCGAGTACCGGCCATGCGGCCCAGGGTTATATGCCCACGCGCACGTCAAGTCCTCCGCCTGAGGGCGCGGCAGCTGCAGCTGCGATAGGCGCGGCGGGTCTCGCTGCCGGAAACAACGCACATCATCAAGCGCAGAGCAGTTATGGGTCGTCGAACGCTGTGGGAGGGAGGTCGAATTCATCTGGGCATGTTCCGAGGTATAGTGCGGGATCTTATGAGCCGCTGTTGGCGAACTACGGGACGAATTCAGGGCCGGGGACACCGACGTTTGGGTCGCCGGAGCAGCAGCAGAGGGAGGCGAATGTGAGTGGATCGAGTGGGACGACGACGACGCCCCTCGTGCCGCCAAGAAATCCGAAGAGGATGATGGATGCGGGTCGGACGGGTGCGGCTGCGGGTGGTGCTGCCGGTGAAGGATATGAGAGTGGGTATGAGTCTGACGATGTGGCGACTGCTGGTGTTGCCGGTGCAGGAGAAGGAGGAGGGAAGCCAGACGCGAGGCTGGACCCGGGGACGTCGTTGGGGAGGTCGAAGACAGTGAGGGACGATGTGGATTATTCGAGGAGGGTGTTGGAGGTGCGGAATAATCCTTCTGCCGAGGGATAGGCTGCCTCGAGAAAAATCGTAGGTTGTCCTGTCCGTCGGCGAGAAGGATGGACTTTATGGCTTCGGCTCGGACAAAAGGCGTGCTTTGCTAGTATAAACCCCACGTCGGACATCGCATATTTTTCCAAGTGTATTCGTTGTTTGCTCCCTTTTGCCTTCCTTCTTTCCTTCCCTTCTTGCTCGCTCATAAACCGGACATATCTCGCTCGAGAGTTACGACGACCCGTTCACGATCTTCTCGCGCCCCTGCTCCCGTGCTTCATACTACAGCCTATTCCACGATACAATCTTACAACTACATTACTGTACGTACGCTCGTTCTTTAGTTTGACCTAGTCCTTCACTTTCGATTCCCCGCTCTCTTGCGACCTTTTGCTTTCGTTACAGACTTACAGCTACGGGCCGCGCATCACATCAGGCCTTTCAATTCACTCCTTCAATCTTTCAAGTTCACTGCTGGTTCCGGTTCCAATTTCTATCTGATTCTGCTGCTTTCTTTGTGTTTGTTTGTTGTTTCTTTCGAGTCCATGCAGAATCCACGCACGCACGCATCCATCCATCCATCGTCATTTCCCTCTCTCCTCCCCGCAGGTATCCATCCATCCGAATCCGTAGACCTAGGAGCATGTATGTGTAAGTAGTATGTGTACACTTACATACGAGTACAGGCAATCACGGACATCTTTCACTTTCTGCAATCCTTATATGCTTCATACGACACGTCGTCTTCATCCCTCCGTACACCCTTCCCGCCTCTCCTCCGTACACCCTTCCCGCCCCCCCCCTCCGTACACCCTTCCCGCCCCTCCCCCCGTACACCCGCTCCAAACCCATCTCATCTCATCTTCATCCCCATCTTTTCTTCACGGTTATTTTCTTCCATATGCATCTTGTGCTCTTTTTACATAAAATCTTTAACTTTAACCATCTTACCCTTCACCCACGTCTGCTGCGTGCATTTTTTTCTTTCTAGGATCCGAGTGGTACAGTACCAGACAATCTTCTTGTTGTTGTTGCTGTTGCTGTTGTGGTTAGGTGACCTCATTCTGCGCATCTGTTGTTTTCTTTCTTCTTCTTTCTTTTCATCGTGGTGTTGTGGGGGGTGGTGGTGCTTGTTGGTTGTTGGTGGATGGTGTGGATAGTGATATATAGTATTTTTTGCGCTATCCCTCTTGGGGCTTGACAGGTTTGGGCTGTCGAGTACTTCTAGTTTTGTGTCTCTCAAGGTATGTTATGTTGCTTCCTGTGGGTCCGGGCTATCATTCGAGTTGGGTCCTGTGATTCAGAAACACTTGGTTCTTTCGATGAGATGATACACATGTGGTGATAATTTCATTCTTTGATACTGTACACTGAAGCCCAACATTCGACGTCGACGCTCGAGTTTCTAACTTTCTCGACTTACGCCTCAAGCCTTACTGATGACATGGCCCCGCTCGTCCCTCTCCCACCCGAGTTGCTCGTAAGTCCAACCGAATATTTGGCCCGGCGCCTCCGCGTAGAACGTCAAGAGGCTCATATGTTGATCTTCCTCTTGATGGATCCCGTCGAGGACCTGTATATCTTCGTCGCTCAAGTCGATCAACTGTATACACAGAGGGCACAGTGGTCAGCAATGTTTTCGGAACCTAAAATCAGTAGAAAACCACACACGTTGAAGTTATCCCTCATCCTCTTCGGGTTCGCGCTCTTCGGAATAACCGCCGTACCCCTCTTGACCCCCCAACTCAACACCACCGTCCCCTCACTAACCCCATACTTCTCCGCAACACCCTTCACCCTCGCATTCCCACCCGCCACAAGACTCGGGATCCCCAACTTTGCTCTCCTCGCTCTATCTTCCTCGTCCGCAGCAGGCGGAGCCCCCAAAGGCGAATACGCCACGAGTTTGATGCCTTTGGAGTCGCAGAAGGCTTTGAGATCGCTTTGTGGGAGATGGGGGTGCATTTCGATCTGGTTGACGGCGGGGATGATGGACAGGTCGGGAGAGGCGAGGAGGGTGGTGAGGGTGAGGATGGAGAAGTTGGAGATTCCGATGGAGCGGAGGTGGGTGGGGTGGGTGGAGAGGAGGCGTTGCATTGAGAGGTAGGTTTCGGTGAAGGTTGGGGATTCGCCTGGTGGGAGGACTTTGTCTGAAAAGATGGGGGAGTGTAGATGTTAATGTTAATGTTAATGTTTGAGTCGAAGGGAATATTGATAGGGATGGGATGGGCGTACTGTCGATGATGGCCTGAGGCCAGTGCATGAGGTAGAGGTCGATGTATCCGATGTCGAGCTCCTTGAGCGAGTTTTCGAACGCCTCTTCGACGCGGTGATGGTCCGCACTCCTGTACGATCCAAAGTAATCGCGAGATGAGATATGTATCCGCGACGTGGAGAGAGAGATAGAAATAGAGAACGTACCACAGCTTCGTAGTAACGAAGATTTCTTCCCGGGGAATTCCAGATTCGCGAATGGCTTCTCCTACGGCTTTCTCGTTGGCTAGTGATGGAGAGGGTCAGATTTGGGTGAAGTGAGATCAAGAAGGTGTTTGAGGCTTACCGTAGCCGGATGCCTATACAAGAGTCGAGAGAACAAAAAAAAGTCACGTATAAATCAGTCGTGGTCTAAGAGAGCTTAGATGGTACGTACCGTATCGAAATGCCTGTATCCGATCTTCTCGACAGCCACACCAATATTCAGAATTAATAACATGCCTCTTTCTAAAAGGCTGCACAGAGCAAACTCACCTCCAACGCTTTTTTGCACATCTCTTTGACCTCCTCCGCCTTTCCAGGTTGTCCCATCCAACAACCCATACCAACTGCAGGCATCTTCTGCCCATTGTTGAGTATGAGAGTGGGTACGGCGAGGGGTCGGGGAGTAGAAGTAGGGGTAGACATTGTCGTCAGTACTTTCGATAGTAGGTATTCGGATGAGTGAGTGATATGATGAGACGGAAGTTTAATGGAGAGGATCTAGAGGGAAAGCCTGGTATAAATACTCAAAACTTTGAGACGGCACCGTGGTCATGATCGCCCCTGAAGTCCGACCCAGAAGGTCAACACCCAATGCTTGATGGCGGCCGAGACCTTGCCGTGGATTGCGTGTACACCTAAAGGTTACGATATGGACGATCACTACTCAATTCAGCAACTACGGAAGAGAAGGGCACAGTGAGAAAGATATGAGGGGGATGGGAGAACGTTCTTTGACCGACCCTTGAGTTTCAGTGAACAGCCACCGGAACAAGTTGGGAGGTGGGTCGAGGTCATACCTTCGCTGAATCAGACGGTCATTCGGGATGTGGGTACACCGTGCTGTTCTCAAAAAGTGTACATTTGGGTGGACGTGACACGCGGCATCGAACACTGGGGAGAGAGCAATCAAACGATTGTACACGAACCTTCCGAGTCAGAGCGTGCGAATTTCATGTCTTGATTTCACATTCACCCGGTCCCGTTCAGTAAAACTTGGGCACAGATTGATGCAGGGCATGACAGAGTACCGTGGTTATACGGGGAAAGAAGAAAACAAAGCTTCGATCGACACACTCACAGTTCCGTTCTGCAATCAATTATTTTTCGTCAATAGCGTTGCCCCCGACCGCCCTGCATCCAATACTTCGTTACGGTGGAGACTCCCAAGTTGTCAAGCCTTGGTAGTGATCCGCCCTCTGACGTCCATATCCCACCCGAGCTGCTCATAAGTCCAACCAAGTATGACTCCAGGCTTCTCCGCGTAAAACGCTATCAGGCTTGTGTGTTGACCTTCCTCTTTATGTATCCCATCGAGCTCTTTCATATCTTCATCGCTGAGGTCGATCAGCTGAGGGATAACAAAAGTAAGCGCATTATGAAGAGGAAGACTGGAGAAAGGATGAGAAAGAAGTACACTGATGTTATCCTTCATCCTCTTCGGGTTCGCGCTCTTCGGGATAACCGCAGTACCCCTCTTCACCCCCCAACTCAGCACCACCGTCCCCTCACTAACGCCATACTTATCCGCTATACCTTTCACCCACTTATTCCCTCCCGCCACGAGACTCGGAATCCCCAACTTGGACCTCTTCTCCCTCTCCTGTTCGTTCGCGGCGGGCGGAGCCCCCAGAGGCGAATACGCCACGACTTGAATGCCTTTGGATTCGCAGAAGGCTTTGAGAGCGGTGTCGGGGAGGTGTGGATGCATTTCGAGCTGGTTGACTGCGGGGATGGCGGTGAGGTCCGGAGAGGCGAGGAGAGCGGTGAGGTTGGGAATGGAGAAGTTGGAGATCCCAATTGAGCGAAGTTGCGTGGGGTGGGTGGTAAGGAGACGTTCCATTGAAAGATAGGTTTCGATGAAGGTTGGGAATTCTCCAGGTGGTACGGTTTTGTCTGGGGATTCTCCAGGTGGTATGATTTTGTCTGGATATAAGAATAATGAGATTAGTGAGTATCCTTGCTAGGGAAGATGATGGGTATCCAGTGTACCGTCGATAATGGCCTGGGGCCAGTGCATGAGATAGAGGTCAATGTATCCGATGTCAAGCTCCTTAAGGGAGTTCTCGAACGCCTCTTCGACACGGTGATGATACGAGCTCCTGGAAGCATGTAGACAATTCAATCAGACAATACATGCGTAGGCCTCGCGGATAGAAAGAGAAGGCTGGGGGTCAACGGTATATAATGTACCATAGTTTCGTGGTCACGAAAATCTCTTCCCGAGGGATCCCAGACTCACGGATGGCTTCTCCTACCGCTTTCTCGTTACCTGGAGGTAAGGAGGCAATGTGGGCAAACAGTCAGCTCTGCTATACAGTGGAATAAAAAAGTATCAGAGACCCACCATAACCAGAGGCCTATACAAGAGTACAAAGATCATGCAAGAAATTAGACACAAACAGGTTCATGCAAATGGACAGGACCTCAAACAATACGTGCCGTATCGAAATGCCTATATCCGATCTGCTCATCACGATTACCGTAGAGCAAAGCATAACGAGGTCAAGGTCTGGTATCAGCAAACCTTCGCAAGGGAGATACACACCTCCAACGCTTTCTTGCACATCTCCTTAGCCTCCTTCTTTGCCCCTCCACGATCTCCCATCCAACAACCCATACCGACCCCAGGCATCGTTTGCCCATTGTTAAGTACGATGGTTGGCACAGCTAGGGGTCGTGGTGTGGTAGGCATTGTCGTAGGTCGGGCTATGCGAGGTTCGGCGGTTCAAGCGTGTGATGCGTATGGTTGAATTCTAAGGGTTCTGGGGGCTATACTAGAGATACGCATATCGAGTATAAGTACTAGGTCGAGATTTCTCACTTTGCATGGCACTTGGGTGTTGGTGAGCACCATCGGAAGGGTCGGTCAGCAACGCTCGCCGACTCGGACGGTAGGGCGTGGGAATCGATATTGAGTTGCGCCACAGGGGCTTTCAGTTTGCACGAGCTGAAGTTAGTGATTGGCAGTTACAAGAATTTGCTGTTACTGTTATAAAGGCTACTTTGGACGTTCGGGAGCCTATACAGTGGAGTGCTCCGCTCCCTACACATTTTACCAAAATTTATTCGATGGCAGCCTCGAAGTCACTCGACGCCACAGTATATGAAAGCACGACAGAGCAAGACATACAACATTGATGAAAACTGCACTTTTGTTCGACACCAGTCGAAGATCGTTTCTTCTTTCGCCACACATAGCCACCCCTTCTCTCACCATACCGCATCTCAACAAACTCACTGCTCCCACTTCTTCGCCACACTCCCACTCGGCGGCTTAACCTCCACCTTCCCCTTCCCGACCTCCGTCCAATTCGTGCTCAACGCCGTTCCTCCACTCTCCTGATAACTCTTCATCATCGCTCTCTTCGTGTCCTCGTCCGCGTTTGCGAAAATGCCCTGGAAGAACTCGTTCACGGTGCTGTCCCCACCGACATTTGGGTCATCGTTCGACGTCCTGTCCTCTTTCTTGGCCGACTCGAGGATCGTGTTTGTTAATTGATCCCAGTTTTTGCGCGCTTGGGGGAGGGTTGGGACGTGTGGCGGTGGTGGTGATGAAGAGGAGGAAGCTTGGGGGAAGGTGGATAGGGCTGAGGAAACGGTGGACGGGTGGCGATCACAGTCAGATGTCAGGAAAAAAAAATTCGACGAATGGGAGTGAAGGTGGGTACAAGGCAGAAGGTATTTCGATCAGGATATGTTAGACTAAGCCACTCACGATCTGGAGAGTCGCCGACAAGAGTGCCCCACCGTCCTTGGGCAACCTTGAAGAGTCGGATCTCGACTTTGACCTTGCCAACAGCGAAGTTACTCTTCTCCGTGTCGATTTGGCCCTTCAACGGCCTGAACTCAAGCTTCTTCTCTGGACCATTCTCGTACACGAGCTGAGGGTAGATTGAAGATAGCAAGTGGAATATTCAGAGAAGAGAGTCGGGTCCGAGTGGGTAGATAGCGAGTGATGATCATATGTGATGTTTGGGAAGGTGCGCAAGGAATGAAGGAAGGTGGCGGGTCAACGGAAGAGCTTTGAAGAGCGGGGTATATGGCGTACCCCTCTGGGCTCAAAATGAACATTGACTTGGGTCACATCGGCGCCCTTATCGAAAACGGTGAGGGTGAGTTTCTCATCAGTCTCATAGAATTCATGTCTGTGAATAAAGTGCCGAACGCGTCAGCATTCTTCGATTTTCTGTGGATATGTGGTGAGGCCACTTACCTGAGAGAGGCCATGATTAGATGTTGTTGTTGGCTACAAACTACAGAATAAGTTGAAGAGGGTTCCCTGTATGACGGCCACAGCTTTTTAAGGTGTTCGTGAAGGTCAAAGCAATGGCCAACAGAGAGATGAAGATGGCCGTGTCACGGTGGCGGCCTCGCGTATTGAAGTCTCTAGAAAGTTCTCTCACGTGATGGCGCTAGCGTGGTAACTTAAATAAAGTTGACTTCGTACCTTAACTTACCGTATTTAGGCATGTCCGCGTCAATTTAAGCAAACCCTATTTTCTGTCCACGCCACCCATCCTGGACCTCGAGACCTTGTCGAGACCACTTGTTGTCATTGAAGGGGTCCCAGTCAATAAACCCATTTACACGCACGTAGGATCCGGTGGAGTCATAGAGAGAAGAAAACACATGCAGTCCGGCTGGAGGCAGGAAGATGTGGGGAAAGCGGTCAGATCTACAGATATCGGGCGCAATTGCGGGGCAAACAGGACGATGACATCATCGTTCGCGACATGTTGGCCGCTCAAACTCGCGTTGCTCTTCTACTTATATCTAAGTTATATCCAACTCTCCGTTTTGACTTCTCTCCCATCTATCTTCTTGCCTATCTTCTGTGCTTTTGAATTGTTCACCTCCTCAACCTATACGCGCGATGGCTTCAGCTCAGGCACAGAATGTTCCAAAGGCCATGCTCTATCATGACCCACAGTCACCGTGGTCCGCCGCTGGTATGCTTGTCCTCAGCAACTCTTCGAGGTGAACACTGCTAATACAAGATACTCTGAATACCAGTTAAGATTGCTTTGTGAGCTTTGTGGTTTACAGTATTTGTTGCCAGAGACGTGTTTTGTTCGTTCGTTCACGCTAAGTTCAGGGAGGAGAAAGGCTACGGCGAGGATGAGATCGACCTGAAAATCGTCGACCTGCGTAAGTCTTTTATCTTCCACATTTCACCCATATCTTTCACCCTTAGCCCTCACCCACAAAAACCACCCCCATCATCTATACAGAGAAAGGCGAGAACTTTTCGCCGACCTTTCTGCGCCTCAACCCCAAAGGTATGTCTATCACACCTATCTCGGGTCCCCAACGTTCACTCGCCTTTCCGTCCCCGCTCTGACCATGCCCAATGCGCAATCAAAGGCACGATTCCCACTATGATCGTCCCGTTCGAGAACACTCTCGACTCTGTCACCGAGAGCCGTTACAAGGCCGTCACAGATATCACAGTACGCACAGCTCGTTTTAGACCCAAATCTCCGCCATACAGTATATCACCCAAACTTTTAGAAACCACCTACTCACTCGCGCATTTGTGCTTTATATTTGCTACAGGCTATCGTTGACCTCCTCGACCGTTCTCGAACCGCCATCTCCCGCACCCACACCACCTCCTTCGCTCCCGCGCCCTCCCTCTCGCCCGCAACCATCGCTCTCTCCGAACTCTCTAAATCTATCACTGCGCTCCTGCACTCCGCCCCCGCCTCCCCGGAACTCCTCTTCCTCTTCAACGCTCGCGAGACTCCCTCCCTCCGCGCCGCCGGCCCCACACTTCTGCCCTTCCTCCAAGGCCGGTACGAAGCCCTCAATAAATACTTGAAAGAGAATGAAGCGAGCGAGATCAGGGTGAGCGAGAAGACGAGGGTGTTTTGGGTCGAGAAGAAGAGGACGACGGAGGAAGTGCTAAAGGTCGTAGAGGCTGCGGGCAAGGGAGAGGAAGAGTTGGGCGAGGAGGAGAAGAGTGCGAGGAAGGAGTATTTTGAGAATACGAAGGCGGCTTGGGAGGTTGGGCTAGCCGTTGTGTTGCAGAAGATTAGTAAGGACCTCGTTGGGCCTTATGCGCTTGGTATGTTCTGGTCCTGTTCGCATGTCCTCTATGCTCTGTGCTCCCGTATGTGTATAGAACTTAACTATCCTTCCACTGATGCTCAATGCGTACAGGCGACCAATTCTCCGTGGCGGACATCCATCTCTGCGCCTGGCTCGCTTGGCTCCTCAAGATTTCCGGGGGTGGCGTCACCGACAGTGGACCCGAGGCCATCAGGAAGATAGAGAAGAACGTAGGGGGCGGGTTCTCGCTCCCCAGGGCGTTCATCACGCCTCCTTCACCGGCGCAAGACGGGAGTACCGATGCGACAACGCCGACGCAACCGGTGCCGCAGGCGAAGTTGGCGATCATTTGGGATGCGATCAAGGAGAGGCCGAGTTGGAGCAAGATTTATGGAGGTGGGAAGTAGATGAATCCTAAGGCCGAACGGTCGAATGTCGAGGTCATGAAGTGTGAAGTCGTGACTTAGTCTAGGAGTACCATGTTTTGTTGAAGAAGAGCTGGTGAAGTAAAAGTCTTGTAGCATGAAGGAATAACATGATGTGAACGAGTAAGGCTGCTGTGGTGAATATTTGACAACCATTTGTATACTTACGTGGCCAAATACGACACAGAGTAGGTTCGCACGAAGCGAATGTAGTCTTAGCACTCTCACGAAGATACCCTACCAGTGATTTACTCAAACTCAAAGAGATTGATGAGAAGTCTTGGCAACGCCGCTCCGCCTGAATTCAAAGCCACCGACAAAGCCACCGACACAGCCTGAACTTCGGCGATGAAGATGGACAATTGAGCAGCCACACAGCCAGGACGATCGCCCAAATACTTTCTCTGGGTCAGCAGGGCGCGATAGCGCAACCAACATAGCTATATTCGCACGGCCAAGCAAACATACGTGTATCGATAAATTGGGTCGCTGTCAATGTTGTCAAAGTGAACGCCACCATCCAGATGATGGTCGTGCATAGCAGTATAGCACACGCACATTTCCACACGTCCGGAGTACGATGCCTGCTCATCTGTATCGGCTGGACTCTTCCGGAAGGCCTCGACGGAGCAGAGAGTTCACGGATGTACTAGTTTGACCGAGCCGCCATAGGTTGAACAAATGTCGATGCTATACAGCGAGTGCAATGGCGGATGGTCAAGCATATGGATCCATACAACACTTACCCCAGAAAGCGTATGTGCGAGGTGTCAAGGGCGGCGCTAAGATACGAGAGAGGCTGTCCACGCTAAGTGACCAAGAGTGTCCACATAGTGGCGTAGTGGCGTAGTGGCTGTCGAGGGCAAAGTCATTGTTCGTGGCCATTATGAGGCTGTTTAATTATCTTTTATCGTCGAGGTACATGAGTTGATAGGACCGCAGTTGGGAAACGAAAAGAAGAAAAAAGTAGGATGGTATCGCCCACTGGCCAGGGTGTACGCAGTCGGGTCAGCCGGCTTACTGGTTCTGAATCGCAGCGGGCAACGGTGACCGCGGAATTCACAGAACTCAGCGTGGAGGTGGTGAAGAAGCTCAGACTCGGAGGGTACGAGCGCGCACACTGAGTCGCAAAAAAAATCAAACAGAGAGGCTGTGAGCGCCAAGTGGGATGTGGTCGTCGTCGGGAAGAGAGAGTCGAGTAAATTGAGGGGTGCGTTCGAGGGGGTACGGCGGATGCCGAGCCCGCGCCGGAGGAGCGAAGATGGAACGGTATGCTCGCAACAAACTATCTGCTCGTCGACGACCATCGTCGAGCACAATCTACTCTCGCCCTCGTCGTCGTCGTCGTCGTCTGCATCGAGCCAAGGCAGCCGGTGAGAGCCCAGGGAGGCCAATACCGGACACAACGGCAAATCAGACCAATCGCAGGCGACGAATACATTATCGTAATTCCTGCTCAATAGTTATACAGCCACCGGCAACCGCTCTTCTTAACTTGCCCACACGCTCCTTCCCTTCCTCATCCCCACCATGCCCTCCGTCTTCGGCGTATTTCCCTCAATAACCCGCCCACCGCCCTCACCCAACATCGACGTCGACGACTATGACGAAGGTGACCCCCTCGAGGCCGGCACCCCCGTCAGGCCCTCACTATCCCTAGCGAGGACCCGTTCGACATTCACCGCGTCCTCATCGACCAACGCGCTCGGCTCACACCTCCCAGTTGAACCAGAGTACCTCCTTCCTCACGGCGGAATCTCCGGACGCTCCTCGTTCTTTTCCTCACCGTCCAACACACCCGTGCCTTCGCGGACAAATTCACCACTACCCGCATTTTACCACTCTGGTATCTCATCCGCTTCGCCCTCAGATACAGACAGCGAGCCTGCCTCGCCATTACTCAGTTCCATGCGGAGGAGCACCTGGCGACGAGAAGAGCCAAGACGGTGGTGGACCCTCAACTCTTCTGGCTATCGTCGACGAAGACGAGATTCCGGTTGTAGTTTCAACTTTAGGTCACTCAAGCGGGCATGCAGAAGAGTAATCCGCCATCCGTTCTTCCCTAAGCAGCCCATTACCATCGTACGTCTGCTATGTCGTCTTGCCTTGTCGCTCCACACATCTAACGGTACTCGTGATTACTCAGCTCCTCACTCTTCTTCTCCTCACCCTGCTGTCCATCTCAATCACACTTCTCATCATCCATATCCTTAACCCTGATAAAGAACCACTACCTTGGCGCGCTTACTGTACCTTCCCATCTTCGTCGTCACATCCACCATCTCTCACCGCACCCGCCACCTCTCTCGACATCGCCTCCCTCACAGAAGGCCCTTCATGGTCCTCCTTCCCTCCAGAGAACCTCGATGCGCTCCCCCCGGCCGGTATCTTCGTCGGCGTTTTCTCTATGGACTCTGCTTTCGAACGTCGAATGCTCGTACGTACGACATGGGCTAACCACCCACGCAGTCGACACGGCGCAGGTCCAGGCGATGGAGGTGATGGTACTTCGCGTACCACCGTACGCTTCATCCTCGGTCAACCGCAAAAGACTTGGGAGCGTAGGATCAGGTTAGAGATGGAAAGTGCGTAATATTTTTCTTGTCATTCTCCTACCCTATTTTCTAGCCATTCGCTCGCTTTATTCTGTCTCCACAACCCCCGGTATCTCTACTACGTCGCAAGCGTCATCGCTGGTTCTATATCTCCGCTGATCATCCGCTCATCTCACGGGTTTAACAAACAAATTACTAACAAAAACGTGACCACACTCAAAAAACAGAATATAATGACATCATCATCCTCCCCGTCCCCGAAAACATGAACGAGGGAAAGACACATGCATTCTTCACATGGGCCTCAACCGAAGCTTGGGTCCCACCCGTCTACTTCGAGACTGAAGTCCCTCCTCCGCAGTTCTCCTACTCGAACCGGACAAGCGTCCCTCCCGCACTGCTCGCGGAACACGATCCACTGCACACGAGACTGGACAGGACCTCGACGCATCCAAAGTTCTGGGTCCGTCCGGATTTTGTGGTCAAGGCCGACGACGACTCGTTCATTATGTTGGCGGAACTGGAGGCGAGACTGAGGGTCGATCTGCATCAGGATCCACCGCCGAGGGTGCATACGAACTCCGAAGGCTATGGCTCTGCGTATTTCGACTTTGAGAAACAGCAGCAGCAGAAGGGATCTGGTTCGGAAAAGCGGGCCGATTCAACCTCTTCTTCGTCCGCACTCTCGAGTCGACCATCGTCTGCTTCGGGTTATATCGGCGCGGTGGATGCGTCGACATATGCATTACAGAACAACGATCCGTTAATCTACTGGGGGTATCTTGTCAAGAACCGGTTCATGGCAGGCGAGATGTACGCGCTCAGTTGGAGTCTGGTGAATTGGGTGGCGAGGGATCCGGTGGTGCAGGGCATGAAGAGAGGCGCGGAGGATAAGCAGACGGCGAAGTGGATGCAGCTGCATCCGAGAGCAGATGAGGTGCAATGGAAAAATGAGAGGTGTTGGATCTATGACCATCCTCGGGCTGGCACGGTGTATGTTCTTTTTTCTTTCTTTCTACCTAACAGGCATCCCATCACTTCTCACATCAGCCTGTCAAGTCAACTGACCACGGTTATCTCGCTACAGATATTCTCACGGATTCCTCTTTCCCTCGGAGGTCGCTCGTGTCCGAAGGGGTGTCATGTCCTGGTTCAACAGAGACAGGACCTCTACCGCCGTCGCCGCCGTACCCAGAGATGAACAACAGCCCGCGCCCACAGCGACCTCGGCATCAGGTTCGGCAGCCTCTTCGACCAGCGCCAATAGCATTCCCATTCCATCCGCTTGGTCGAAATCATCCGTGTCGCTCTTCGGCTCGAGGTATTCCCCGCCTCTCGCAGATTTGACGTGGAAACAAAGTGTGGAGGCGCTTGTGGAAGGGAGCGATATGTCGAGATTGTTTGAAGGTGCGTTTTTGATCGGCGCTTTTTTCGTGGTTTCGTTTGATTATCAAACACTAATCCTTGTTCGTCTATTCGTCTCCGTCGTTTCATGATGTTGGTAATTGGTATTGGTTGCTATGACATGGTATGGTACGTTTAGGGAGCGTACAAACGGCCGAAGACGCCTGGAGACAGCGAGAAGGCCGTAAGGCGCGATATGCAGGAAAGCGTGTCGGGGGTACCGTCGTCGTGCACTTCATCAAGAAAAATATGTGGTTCCTCGAGACGGCGCTGGCGCTGCTGGAGGGTGAAGAGGAGACGGAGCTGGACAGGCAGAGGAAACAGTATCAGAATGCGAATGCGAATATGGTAACCAGTGGTCAGGGAAGAGAGATCGTCGCGGTGGCTTCACGGACTATAGAAGACGGTGCAGATGATGGTGGAGATGACTCCGGCGACGGAGACGTGGCAAGACAGCAGCAAGGGAGGATCCAGGGAAAGCATCGCAGGAGGTGATGGTGGGCTAACGGGGTTCTTTGAGCATACCTCGTACGCCGGCCGTCTATCCCTCTCCTCGTATATATGCCGCTCTGTTTCTCTGTTTATTTGTGATCCTTTGGGCTGCTGATACCCACTTCTGATGATGATTACCCTTTGCTGCCTTCGTCGCTCGTCTCTATAAATCGTGAAATGTGTAGTTCGCCGTTCTGACATCGTTGTTCTTCACTTGATGTACCATTACCTGTAGTATGCTTCGCTTGCTTTCCTCTTTCGTCGTCTCTCGTTCGTCCATCCACGTTTTCCCCCTTCTTTATTCCCTTTCTTCGTAAGTTCGTCCATTCATCTTTTATACCTGCATGCATCGCTGCCCGCGTCTTTCTCCCATACACCATGTCGTCCAACAACGCTCACCGCCAGCACACTAACTCGTTTCACCCATTCATTTCGTCTTATTTTTCGACAATTCAAATCTAACGTCCACGCCACCCATGTCGACGGACTTTCTCTCTCCCCTCTACTCTAGTCAATATTCTCCTCTTCTCCCTTTCCGCTCCGCTCCTCTCCTCTCCTCTCATCGTCGCTCTGGAAATCAACTGGTCTTTACTTCACCCCCTCATTCTTCTCAAAATCTTCACCTTACAGTTTACAATGTGAACCACTCCCGTTCCGTTCCGTCCGTCCTCGTTTCGTGTCTTAGACGTTCTAGTTGAGACTTTACACGTCTCTTTCTTCTTCTTCGTCTTCTACACTTTCTTTCACCTGTTTCCTTCGTCGTACTATACATTCATCCTTCGCCTCTGAACTTTCTCAATTCATCGTCCCTACCTAAAACATCTTACTTTATTTTATTGTCGCTTCCAAACCCGTCCTGCCTGGAGTCTCGAGCTCGAGAGCGTGCCTACTTATATATATGTACATGGAACTTTCCACCGAGGTAAATAAACAAGATAGTCACACAGCACACCATGGAGTCGACTCGGAGTGAGTGGGTACTTCGGAAGAGCTCATGCGTAGCAAGTTACAGACCTTATTCGTCTTCGGGAAAAGCAACTATGAGTGCGCGAAAGTCAGGCAGAAGGTGAAGAGCTGACTGGGGTTGCTCCGTAATCAAAGTATGTATGACCGTCCACGTTTATGAGATGGCCAGGTCCAGGTAACCCTCCGGGACACAGACGTTCATGAGAAAAGTAGTCCCCCACACTGGTCGTTAGAAGGATATGCATGACACTGGCAGTCTCGTCTCAGCCCTATAAATTACAGTCATGACAGAAATATAGACCGATGTCCATCATACACCATTCGACGCACAGCTAAAGGGACCTCCTACTGTCCCTGCCTGGTAGCTATCAATGATGGATTGAACAGAAACCTATGGGCAGAGATGAGTTGCGTCATATCAACACATGATCTCAAACAAGGGACGTACATAGGAACCAGCGCCAAGGATGTAGAGACCGATGATGATGAGCAAGTAGTTTACCAAGGTTTCTGCAATGCGCCAATAGTTCGCCCATTTCAATCTGCCAGGGTAGAGTACCATGTACGACATTCCCCAAAATATGAATCTAGAAAAACCCCAGGTCAAGACGCGATACAGATGGTCAAAGATAAAACGCACCCAAACCACCCGTCTACGAACATGTATTGTCAGTGAGCGACACAATCTGACACGTTTTGTTGAACTGACCAAATAGAGAGCTCATAAGGCTGAGCATATCGGAGAAGAAGGGAATCACTTCCGCGATGATGAATGCAAGGACCCATGTCGCAGCAATTATCGCAGCCCATACTCCCCAGGCCAGTGGAGTGTTTGAGTGTTTGTGCTCAGAATCGCGGAAGATGCGGAAGAAAAGAAAGCGTGCTGTGACCGACTGAAGGTTGCAGTGTCATTTACGCGGCCAGAGGCTATCGATAAACGTAGGGCACGTACCGAGTACAGAGATCCCAAATAGACAATAGTTGGTATCGCAAAACAAAACGCAATCTTCTTAAAGACGGGCTGAAGAGATCCTACAGCTGGTGCGACGATATACTGGTTCCCAGTGAAGTGATAGACTATTGCACCCGCGAGCGTGAACACTATTACCTCAGAGATGGTCACGGCCCAAAGGGCTGCCACCAAAAAGTCAGTGGCTTAGTACATCACTTATAAGACACCCAAGCTTCCGACTTGCCTTTAGGGAAATCCCTCGGATTTTTCATCTCTGCAATAAACTGATAGGGAGTGAGCGGGAAAACCCGTATAAGTAATATACCTGGACTCACGGAGGGTAGCGTAATTTGGCCAATGAGCGTGTAGCTTATATTGAGAAAGGCTGACATGGCTGTTAAAGGCCGACAAACCTTGAGATATGACGAACGCATAAAGAGATTCACGATTCGAACTCACCAGAGACATACGATGTTCCTGCAGATGCCCATACTGTAATGATGGGAGCTTCTCCGGTGAAGTCGAACGGATGGGTTTGGACCCCAGAAAATATCACGACAAGTAGTACAGAGGCTCCCATCGTGACAGCAGCAAAGACCCCAAGGTAGCTCAGTTGACTCAGAGTACGCGGGAGACTAACCAAGAAGCAAATTATAGCAGTTACTGCCGAGAAAGTGATCGTGCATGATGAGGATCCGGAGAGTGTATTCAACAGTTCTGCGCCGACCACACAATGGAGTGCTGAAGGCAAAAATCAAAGCTGGATGGAGATATTCTTCGAAGAGACTATTGCGATACTGACCCTGTATAAATACATTGTTGAGGATGAACATAACGACTGTGAGGCGATATGCAAGCTCTGATCCGCCGGTTATGACGCGTGCAACGTCGCAGACATCTCTGATTTCCGGATGTTCCAAGCAGAGGCGCCACAAGATTAAAGATGTGTACTGCACAGTAGCTGCCACCCCGATAGTAACGAGGATGCCGGGAACCATGCCTAAAAGCGAGAATGCCCTACGCATGATGAAGGGTCAAGAACTGTCTTTAGAAAGACAGTGGGGCCTTGAACATCGAGCACTGACCAGGGAAATGACAAGATAGCCAGACATATATATTCCGAGAACAACAGTCCCGCCGTCTACCATATACCATGTCATGAGCGCTGGTGAAAGTGAAAAAGCGGTTTCAGATGCAGAACTCACTTTCTGCCACGAACATGTACGATAACGAACGGCATGTCCATTCTCGAGCGAGATCTGGTCCGAGACACCACCCTCCAATGACACAAGCTCACTGCGGTCCCGTCCTGCTTTCTCGGAATGATTGGCATCTGAAGAAAGATGTTCTGGGGCCTGCATCTGTAGTAAACCAACTCGCTCAGGCAGATGCAAAGAGTTCGAGATAGAAAGCACAGAGCGCCTGGTACGTGTACTTTTTATACCTGCTCCCACACCATAAACCTGATGACTGAATCTCATATGACATCAGTACGATGAATGTAGTTAGAGTCTAGTGCACTCAGAATAGACGACCCACTGCCACTGCAACCATACATTTTATATGGAGCGCCCCATGGACTAAAAGATTGATGCACTTGGTAAGATGATGACCCGATTCGGACACCATGAATCTCTAGAGTAGTCCGGTTGAAAGCGTGGCAAGTTATAGCACATGCGGATACGACGAACGAGCCAAGGCACTAATCATGATGGTGGTCAGCTTAAAACTACAGACCTGGCAAGTCCCGGATCGTCACGGTCCCGAATTTCAACTCCGCAACGGTGAATTCGCACGTGGGGTGCGACCGACGCTCGACGGCTATTCCTCAAAATTTGACAAAAACTAGAGGTAAACCCGACGCTTGAGGTCTGCAACGGACTAGACGAATTCTTCAGGACCGGTGACCGCTTCTGCATCACCACACAAACCATACCACAGTCGCTGATGCTCCACAAACGCAAGGAGCATTACAGTCACACTGGCGGTGCGGCGGTTAGCGCGGCATGATCCTGTACTCAAAATAAGGCAACTGAGTAGTATGGCATACGATTCACATTCAAGATTTTCGGTCCTGACTGCTATAAACTTCAGGGGGCTGCCCAGAACCAATCTCAAACGAAAACTTGACGGAAACTGCAGTACCACGACTTGGATGCTTTGAAAACACAGACTACATATTGTGGTGTATAAATTAAGGACCGAAGAGAAAAAAATGAAGTTGCGATAGGAGTTTGAAAGCTAGCACTACCGTATCTGCAATAAAACTTGGCTGCTTCCTTCGCTATATCTGCTTATGAAATACGTCTTTCGCTTCCTGACGCTCTCCTTCCACTGATTGGGGCTGTTGAGTATCTTCTTCGGGGCATGCAAGAGGAACAAACCCCCGGAATGGCATCCCCTCGCTCGTAGTAAGTGCCCCCCTCTTCTGATCCATGGTATTTCCCCTCCCAGCTTCTACACGACCGTCAACTCCTGGATCCTCAGGAGGTGATGCTAAAGACAATACTGGCTGAGCTGTCTTCGAGTCATTTTGAGAGGAGTAGACTGTTGAGAGCTCGATCTCGACGACCATTGTATCAAGGGGCCGCGCTGCTGAGCTTTGTGCAAACCTCGAGCCGCGATTTCCAGATGGTTTTTCTCGATTATTGGTACGTCTCCCGAATATGTGCGAGTGAAAGGCCCGGCTGGCTCGAACAAGAGCCTGAAAACATGTATACAAGTATGATCAGATCTGACACTCATCCAGAAGGATTGTGAACTAACTGGATCTGAAGCAGCGAGCAAGGCATATACAATGGCGCGCCCACCGTAAAGAAAATCACCTAATTATGAATGGCCATGATCAGCTAGACGCACATGCTTAAGCTAGCGTGTGTCCTGTTGTCGTGACGTACTGAGTAGGAGTATGTTATAATCCTACACATCCATGTCCCACAAGTTAACTTAGCGGCATACTCTTAACTATTCAAATGGAGCTGCGCATGCGACTGACCTCCCTATTGTGAACCCCTCCTGTACTAGTTGCATGTGCAACGCACATCATGCTTGTGAGATTGATGATGCAAGATGCCAGAGGATACAGGCCTGTGTAGAAAAGACATGGTGTTTGGTTAATCGACGAGAAGCACTGAGTGACGGAAAGCAGCCCACCAATTCGCAGAATAACACCCCTGTACGCGTTTGCAATATCCACCAGTTGGCGACCTTGCGTAGTAGATACCGAGCCACCCCGCGAGCGTGCCAAGCTTGGGCCGGAAGAGGACTGCAATGATGAGTGTGTAGCTTTCCTGCGGTGCTTCACCATGTAGATGATAACAGTAACGGATGTGCAGACTTCTCCGAGTACTGTGAGTCCAGTCCACAGTAGTTGTGTGCCGATCTCAATGAATCAAATGATTGGGTGACTATGAGTAATGGACGAACCAACACCGAGGGTTCAGCGAGGAACGGGCATGAACACATACCTGCCACCATAGCCGCTGCACTTGATTATCGTTCGTGTACCAGCAATCACGAACGAGAGGGTCCCACCTGAAAAGCGGAGAGTTATAAGGTAAAATTCGACGAGACATCCTGTGAGCCTCGTAAACATGTTCACAACGTTGACAATAGCCACTCACCCGTACTGTTTGGCAGCATAGGGCGGGACAGTTATAGCCAGGGCCAAGACTGTAGCCCCGATGATATAGTAACGTTCCATCATCTGGCCGCTGATATGATGTACGACGACCAACCTATACCAGGTATTTCAGCGTAAACAATATATCAGGAGAGTCAGTTTCAACTCACTGAAGGTTCAAGGCGATTGCAAAGAGCACAAAGCTGGACCATTCCAAAGTGAGCTGTTCGACAAGTATCAGATCGTATGGTGAATAACAATGGAGGATATATACCTGTAATATGAATATCGAAAAGCCACATAGAAAACCAGGGGCTGTCAAAGAACCTCCCACAGCACTCGCGATTCCGAATAGCATGCTGTAGCGATATTCTGATCAGTATTTGAAGAGGTCGCGAACCGTTCCTAGGAGCATACTTTGCGATCAAAGCCGACCTCAAGAGACGAAAGCTGACACGGTCTAGGTGATGCTTCGAAGACCGATGCGTGCCCAGCACAAAGATCACAATAAGCACGAGAAAGCAAAGGACAGCGCCAACGGCCGATGTGACCGCCCAGAGCTTATTGCTTCGGTTTGGGAGTATTAGCGATGTTTAAGACTCTATAAGGAGAAAATAACGCTCACGATATGTCGTCCATTTGCTGAGTGAATACAAACCCAGCCATCGTGAAAGGAGAGGTGCTCGAAGTGACAGATTACCGCGCGAATGGAGCAAGTGCCTGCGTTTTATATTACATAGCGCCAACGCGAATGGCAGGTAGCACTGTCCTGAGGAACCTCAGAGTTGCAGAAATCCGGAGCTTCCTTCTCCCTAACGAGGAATGATCAAAAGGGTACGAATGCAATCGGAGGTCCATTGACGCCACATCAGGATCAGTAGCCTTTGAATAGATGGTTCGCAACACATGCTGCGATGATGATGCTGGTGGGCATAAGCATCGGCAGCAGTGAGACAGCAACTGGCGCCTTCATGTCCACTGTGATACGCCATTTGGATGAACGGAGTCCATTGGATGATAAACTTTATATATAAATATACAAGGCTACAACGAACGTCTTCTTGGAGGTGGAGACGCGAGTCAGAAAATAGTTCGTACCCCACACCATAGCCAACAATCAGTGGAGTGTGCCAACTTCCGGGGGGAATCCTTCTGTTTCGTCAATGATGCCCAGGATTCCATGACGAACGCACCTTTGGTTGATAGTCATCAATAGCATATTCAGATCGGATAGAGGAGGTAGGATCCAAATCCGGAGTTCTACGACCATCCTGCAAGACCATTCCCCCATGTTACGAGCCATGATCAACCCCGGAAGCTTGAACGATTTAGCCACATGCTCCTCGGAATGATGCAACCACACAGATATAATACACCTCACCATAGGAAGGAATTGAACATAATGTACACCGGCTTGACACAGGCGCTTAGAGAGCTTGACGTCGCTACTCTTGAAGCAGTTGTAGCACGCCTGACCGATGTTCGCCGTCAAAGGTGGGACAGGCACAGCATCCATTGCAGCGAACGTACAGAGTGTTTCCAGGGCGGGCGGGTGTGGAGGGAGGAACGAACGGTGAACGCGACGATTGCGGCGAAGTTGAAAGGTTGACAAGGAAGAGCACATTCGCACAGGCGTCTTTTTCTCACGGATCCTTTTCTTTGCCACAGTGGCACCAATTTATCACGTTGACCCTTCCTTGCTCTCAAACCACAGTCACAGCATGACTGGGTGCTGCTTTCTCTTAGACGGGAGACTTAGGATATCGATATATGCTTTTCGCTCATCATGCTCACCTTGTCGTGTGAGTAGCCAAAGCGCAACGACTCTGCCCACGACATTACACGCACTCGGAATGGGCGGCTTCCCACCACCTCGCACCAGTGACTGGTCTTATCTGTTCTGTTCTCCCTCGGCCGTGGGCAGCAAACTCTCTGTCTATTGCATTTGCTCTGATAAAGGCATCCTGGAACGCTTCTGCTGACCATTTATACAACAGCCATGGGTACGCTATCCACCACGATCCAACTCACCACCATCACTTTCATTCTTCTCCCGCTCTTCATTGAATGGCGGCTAAAGTCAACCCAAAATATGATACTCCGATTCTAGGTATGATTGCGCGTCCACCTGTCGAAACAGCTATCGAGTACGGTGATCCGACGAATTTCTGGGTCGAATATCCTACTGGACTCGTTGATCTGTCGAGGTCACAACACTTGGATGAGAAGAGTCTGGAACCCAAGGCATTGGAAGACGCACAGCTCGAGATTGCGGTGGATGGGGGGAGGACCATCAGGATTGACAAGGCAAAGACTGCGGTCGTGGTCATCGACATGCAAAAGTGAGTTGCTTCTCACAGCAGCTTTCGCGTTCACTTTCCAGCCTTAGGTGTCAAACATCGATGATTAACTTCTTATAGTTTCTTCTTGCATCCCAACCTGAGGGTCCATCCGAAAGGTCTTGCTTGTGTTGATCCTATCATGAAGGCCGTTCCTGCTCTTCGGGCCCACGGAGTGAAAACTTTATGGGTGTAAGTATAACACCTTGCTATGCGTTCTTCGCATCAATGACCTTGGTGTTTTTGCATAGGAATTGGGGCTTGACGGAACACGAACTCAAAACCATTCCTCCGTCGCTTGTCCGCGGGTTCATGAAGAACGGAAGAGGAGGATTCGGCGCGGATCTTCCTGGGAACTGGGGTCGATTGCTCATGCGCGGGGCTGCCAACTCTGATCTATACGGGCCATTGCAGGACGAGTATCTCAAGGGAAAGGAGTTGGAAACTGACGTGTGGATACATAAGAATAGGTTCGCAGTTGCGCCTGTTCATACATTCAGCGTCACTCTTACCTTGGATATTTGCTGCCATACATGTAGAATGAGTGGTATATGGGGATACCAGACTGCTCTGGACTTGTATCTCGAGCAGCACGGCATCAAGACATTGATATTCGCTGGCGTAAACGCAGACCAGGTAGGTTTACCCTCGCTGTGTAATATGCTTATACTGACTTGGTCTCCACTTCGAAGTGTGTCCTGGGCACGGTCGTCGATGCCTATTATCGCGGTTACGATGTCGTTCTGATGACGGACGGCGTGGCGACAACATCTCCTGAGGGAGGTTACGAGAATGTGGTGTATAACATTGGAAATGTAAGACAGTTCTTGCTTCTACTTGCGTCGGTGCTGAGCGCTAGCCTGTGACCTTCTAGAGTTATGGGTTCAATACGGATTCGGCGAGGATCGTCAGTGCCGCGAAGTAAATTATGCGAGAGGTAGTCACATCCCTTGAATGTTGTACGAATATGTTACCAGCGCCGGGTTCAAGTGAATGCTTTTTTGTTGGGTCTCAACAACAACGTACGAAAAGGGAGGAAAATGCAAGGATACTCGATATCTGTACAACACAATGCTAACAGTACACAGTGTGGCGTGAATGCCCACACTATCTCAACCACACCGACTAACGACCTCGTCTATACGCCACACTATGCTACATCCCGAACACCCGATGAATAAACTTGAATAAATAGGCTATTGCCCGCGTTAGTAGCTAGGTGGCGTCGCAAAGTCGTTATGCATCTAGATGAGACCACGACAATAAGCCATCCCGAATAGATAACACGAAGAAGACAGACATCGGTGACGTACGTTGTGGTTCATGGGTGTGCGCCTCGAATACGAGCGCCGCAGGAATACTTCGGGTTCGTGGACAGGCCCAGGTGGATGTAACGGTTTCTCGTCGAAGAGTGGGCTCAACTGGAACGCTGGAATGTGATCAGAGCCAGTACTGCCACCGGGACTGTCGGTGTGGCCACGGGAATGAGAAGAGACAGAGGCGGGCGGAGTCAGCGCTGCGGGCCCAAACGACCTCAGTTCTGAGCGTGGAGGGCGGGGCGGACTGGTGATCCTGGAAGGAGATTCGATGACAGTGTTGCCGGTCGCAGGTCGCAATGTATCCTTCGATGCTCCGAGGTGGCGAAGAGGTTCAAGCTGCGAGAGAGGGACGATATCGAACGGACCATTTTCGGCAATAAAAGTTCCTGGATTAGCGATGTTCTCCGGTTGCGCGTGACTCGAATTGACCTGGTCACCAGGGAGGGACGGCGGATAGATAGAAGGCGAAGAAGGAGCCTCAGAGACTCGAGATTCTGAGCGGTGATGTTCCGGCGCGTCTTCGGTAGGTGAAGTGGTCACAGCCAAACCAATATTTGAACTGCTGTGGTAATCGCTGAACGGATTCTCGTCTACGCCGCGATAACGCTCCTGAGGCACTATTTCCCTGTCGAAACCAGAGGTGCTACGAGGAGTGAGCGGGAAGTGAGTGGGTGCTGGCATTGTGACAGGGCCTTGCGTGGTCACGCCACGATTGGCGGAGGCGTGGATTCTGTCCCAGTCGAGGGGCTGGTGAGGGGCACCGTCGATCATCGACATCTGAGGCGACTCGTCTGAATATTGATTCTCGTGCGCAATGGGAGAGTGTTCTTGCAGACGGAGGCCGCCACGGTTACGGCGTTTGCGGTAACGACGGCACATGCAGGCGGAGAGGAGAACCAGAGCGGCCGCCACGAGCCCGACGACGACAAAGACTCCTGCTACGGCACCATGGTTGTCGAAGAATCTATGGAACAGTAAAATTAGGAAGAGTTCTTCAGGTTCAATGTAGGTATCAAGGTACTCACGTCTTGTGGCTCAAGCTCGCCACTCGAGTCGGATTGGCGATAACACGGGTAATGGTGGTTGTCGCACCATTAGGTTCAGTGGAAGTCCCAATACTCGTCACAAATGAAGGCGCAACTGAAGACACTCTTCCGTCGGCGAGAGTAGTCGCAATCGAAACGGGGCTTGAGAATGTCGATTCCGGCTGGATAGTGGACGTTATCGTCGCCGTGGTGCTCGGCCCTTCCTGAATGACGACAACTGATGAGGCGATAGTAGTCGTAAACTCAGTGTGCGATCCAATGGCCTGAGACGAGTCGACAGCGGAGGCAAAAGACGCTTCGTTTGAAGACGATCCGGAGGCTGTTGCTGTGGACCCAGGAGACGCGGCGGATGAGCCGGTAGATGCCGCCTCGAGCCCATTCTGCTGGCTGGCTGATGGGGAGGATGAACCTGACGCCACCAGGCTAGGAGGTCGTGCGCTACTCGCCGTGGATTGAGTGGCCTCTGCTGCGCTGGACTGAACTGAGGAGGCAGCTGCAGAAGAAGTGGCAACGTCGGATGAGGGGGCAGGAGAATCGGATGAGGACGGTGCAGGAGGATTAGATGAGGATGCAGAGGAAGATGGGGAGGGGACAGCGGACGAGGAAGCAGGCGTGGGATCTGCAGACGATGATGCGGAGAACGCGGGGGATGTGGCTTGAGAGGAGCTAGCCTCCGTGGTTGCGGCCAGCTTTTGGGTTGTAGACGCCTCCGAAGTCGAAGACGCTGTCACTGACGCCACTGATGATGTGGCCGCCGCCGACGTGGCATTTGTCACAGAACTCAGCGCTGCTTTTGCCATGCTGGCTGTGGGCGAAGTAGCCGCGCTATTCGAGAATTAATCTCAATCATCTTGTGACATATAGGATACGGAATGTTCAAGACATACGAGGGAGAAGAAATTTCGGCAGTGGGAATTTGACTAGACGCTACTTCAGACGAAGATGTCCTAAAAACTTGGGTAGAAGTGCTGGTAACAGCAGACGGTATTGCTTGGGCGGAAGTGACAATCGTAACGGAGGAAACCTGTGCGATGGTGGAAGCTGGAGTGGCTGAAGCGGAAGAAAGCACCAGAGACGGCGAAGAAGCCGTGGAGGAAGACGGATTTGCCGATAAGGAAGGTGTTGCAGATGCAAATGTCGTTCCTGTAGAAGACGGGGGCACAAGGGAGGCCGTAGAGGATGCCTGGGCACGGCTACTGGCCACAGAGGATATCGAGGCAAGAGGGGACGAGGACGAGATGGCTGAGGACAGCGCAATTGGCGGGGCGGTCGAGTCGTTGAAAGAGTGGACCTGGCTACTCGACATCGACGACACTATAAACAGTGGGCAAGGAACGTGGTAAGTCAGCAATACTATAGAAAGGAAGGAGAGATAACGAAAGGATGCGAAGGCAGGATGTAAGGGGGCGAAGACGGGTTTAGACACAGTGCAAGGGCTTTAAAGAGCAGCGGCAATGATAACTAAGGCCTCCATATTTCCTTCCGGGACGAAGTATATTGTCTGTGCCAGCGCATAGAGTAACCGTGACACTCACCAAATGCTAAGGAGGAATTGGACGCCGCACTAGCCATCAGAGAGGAGACATAAGACGCTCAACAAGTCGTAGCAAGGGTCATAGATTGGAAGCCGCTCGACGAGGAAGAGGGGCAAAAAAGCATGAGGGGACGTCCGGTATATATTGTCGACGTGTGAGCGGAGTATCTTCGAGGAAGGAGTGTTGAAAGGAACGAAGCCCCTGTAGCTCATGCGAACATCTCGAGAACTTACCCCGAGGGGGGATCGCCATGACCAGGACCATAAGGCTCAGATCTCAGTTGCTTATCCAGCAGATATGTTTAGACGATACAGCGTGGAAGCATCCAAGAACACGCAAGAGCATACTAAAGCCGTGGTGGAGGCAGAGATGAAGCCTGATGAAGCGCATGGGTATCGCGTCGCCACACCGCCAACGTAACGCGGTCCGTGTGCTTGTCGCCGGTCACCCTCACGAAATTGACTCTCTATATTCGGCTTCAACTCACGGATCAGTTATGCACAATGCTCAAAGCGGTGTCCCATATGACTGGTAGCAGAGAACATCCCGGCCAGAACGAGCCCGATTGACAACCGCCACGTAGGCAAAACATCACGAGGGATGGTTGCGCCCTTTCGCTATCTAGTCCGAACATACTCTTCGAAGGAATGCATAAAGTCCTGATGTCCATTGGTACAGATTATCCTAGTGAAGTCATGATATATACTAGAAGGGGTAGACGGTCGACGTCGGTGGGAAGAAAGGCACTGCTGCAGGAGCATGCAGTGCGAAGAACACGGGCTGTATAGCGAGAAAAGCTGCGGAGTGAGAGCGAACGTCGGTATAGTGAGTGTAGGGTATAAATTACAACTAGGAAAGCATGAGAAGGCCGAGAGAATATAAGATGGCTACATAGAATGCGGGAAAGGAGGGATTGCATGCGAACATCTGAAAAATCTCGGCGTTAGTCTACAACGGCAGCGAAGACAACAAGGACTTACAAGGCCCGTCTAAATGCAAGGACGTAATAGTCTCCCAAGGAAGCAAAAAAATCATAACACCGGTCTAACAACATCGTCGGCCTCCTGCACCTGGCACCAAATCTTTCAGCTTCAGCTTGACCGTGCCCTTTCGCCGACCTCCGCTTAGACTCCCGAAACTGAGCCGACTTGAACTATTGACACGACGCAACGCTCTGTCCCCATAGCTCACTCCACTTCCAACCTTGTCAGGGTCCAGCGCTCCTGATTCGATAGACAACAAGATCGAACGTGCTGCGAGAAGAAATGGTGCCTCGACGTTATCCCCTGTCAGTGATGATGTCTCAAGGAAATGAACATCTGCAATCATCATCAGCGTCATTCTGACACGGTGAGCGGAGTTGGCAGGTACCGTTCTCAGCAGCCCAACGACTGGCCTCTGCCCACTCCACTTCTCTTTCATCCTCCCGGTCCGACTTATTACCAACCAAAACTGCCACTAGGTGAGGACTTGCCAGTGCTCTGGCATCAGCTAGCCACCGGGAAAGATTGAGTAACGAATCTCGGCTGCATAGGGAGGAGGTGGGTAAGTTGTCAAATATACGGATGCGACGCATCGGGAGCGCACGTACTTTGTGATGTCGTACACCAATATGGCTCCAGCGGCTCCTCGGTAATAGCTGCGGGTGACGGAACTATACAGATAATTGTGTCGGTCAAACTGCGGGAGTCATTGACGAAGAACAGCACAGACCGGAACCGCTCTTGGCCTGCAGTGTCCCATAGCTAGACATAGATGAGAAAGGGATGCGGCAACTCGGTCGGATGGAAGGCACACCTGCAGCTTTATCCGTTTCTCTCCCAATTTGACTGTTCTGCTCGAGAACTCCACTCCGATGGTGTGTTGCGAGTGGTCTTTGACTGTGCGTCCGAGCTCATAATTCAGCGCCTGAACAGTAGTAAAGGGTGGCGAAGCATAGACGGACAAGTATTGTGTGTGAAATGGTGTAGCAGGCAAGATTTTCCGGTCCCGGCCTCTCCTTGAGAATAATATGAGCTTGACCAAGAGCGAGATACAAATAGTCCCAGGGACGTACCGATGATGATAAACTTCATGAGGAAGTCTACCAAGGTGTAACCTTTGAGCCAGGACATCGACAGCAAAGGTAGCGGTACACACCGTAAGTCTCTAGTAGCTCTGTAGCATCATTATCATAGTCGTTGATCGCCATGGAAGGCGAAGATGAGGGTGAGGGGGTCGAAGAGAGAGGATGAGGTCAGTGACCGGATCAGCAACGCGCTATGGTGTGTAGCGTGGGAACATTTGTCTGTGGCAAGTTAGCATGGCTGTGGCCCACTGGGTCTTGCAGGATGTTCTGTGTTTTAGAAAACGCGGGTTACTTATAATTTCTTCGCTCGGAGTCTCGAAGAATTAGTTCTGACCATACATGTCGAGGCAATGTACAACAGCAGGTATGTATACATTGGAACGTGACCAGCCCGAGCGGTTCTGCGATCAATATCACGCCACACGTAAAGTTCTCGACCCATGAGACCTACCAGCCCTTCCAAGGCACCCAAACATCCTTCACTTCGTTCGCAGTGCTATCCTCTTCCGAATCAACGATGTAGTACCACGGATATGCTGCTGCAATCAGGCAGGCGTGCTGGCCCACAATCTGCAAGCTCGTCAGTGAGTGAGCTTTTCCGTAACACGGAAACACCCAACGAGGGAAAAGGCTGACCTGCACAGTGCTACCAATCTCAAGACCTTCATCCTTCAACGCCGCCTTCTCTCCAGAGGTCTCCCGCGTCAACGTGCCATGCTCCTGAGATATCCTACCCAGCTTCCACGGCTTGCCAATCACCTCTCCATAACCGCTGATAGGCCCGCTGTCTTTGCTCATAGCAATGGCGCCGGCATCACACATGTACTCATCGGAGCCGTCGTCGCCGCGACCAGGATAGTGTGAGACGACTGTGGCGACGACCCTTTGGGCAATTCGACGACGGTCAATCAGGCTAGTGTTGAGCTGCTGCAGGTCGAGAAGTGGGTAATTTCCTGGAACGAATTTGCGGAGTGAGTAATTACCATAAATATCATGAAATAGGTATAGTACCTGCATGCAATTCTAGGTCTCCATGTAGAAGCGAGGACAATCGTGCTCTAGTTTCTGCTGTGGCTGCATGTGCGGTTGGCGTAGATCCAACTGAGAGTACGAAACGGGGATGGTTTGACAAGTCTTGTCCTGCTTTCGCGAAGAAATCCAAGGCGAGCTTCGCAGCCAAATTCACTGCTTCCACCTCGGAGGAAAGGAAGGAGGAAGCCTCAGACGGCGAGGTGGATGCATACGCATTTCCAGCATGGCAATAGAATCCTCGCAAGCTGATGGCAGAGGACTCAGACGTTGCCTTGAGGACAGATTCAAACATGGGAGAAGATGTGACGACTCCAGCCCGCCTAACAAAACATGAATTTAGATATCAGGCATGGAATCAGAGGGATTTTGCGCACTTTTGTCCACCGTCGATCTTGACAAATATTGGCCATTTTCGCTGGGTACCCTTAGCCGTCTCAAATTCTTGCACTGCTTGAATTTGACGAGGGTGATCAATCATGAGCACTACATCCCCGCCATGCGCGTTCAATGCATCCTTCAGCGAGGAAACATCGGCGATCTTGTTGATCGCAACGGGTAGACCGTATAAGAGCTATAGAATCCAATCGATCAATAAATCTTTATTGATTTAAACGGTTAATACGATCCATTAACTCACGTCCTTCACCGTACCGTCCGCGACCAGACCGGCATTCACTACCTCCCACGCTTCCATGAGCGTCGACACAACGACACGATCTGTCTTGTCTGAGGAGGACACAAGTTGTAATCTCGACCCCTCAGAAGTCTATAAGGTGAGTAGTTTAGTCACGGAGCCTCGCTAATGGAATGAAGCCGATGGGGCCACACCTTGTGAGTCTTCAGATGGGCACGGAAACCGGCGCCCCATTGCTGAGCATTCTCGTGCATCCGAGCACAGTTCTTCGCAAATACAGCACGGTCGATGACAAAAGCAGGAGTTCTGAGGGACTCCAAAGGCTTGCCTACGAACTCCTTGACCAGTTCATCCTTCTTCGGTAGGTTGAGGAGTTCATGAGGAGTCGATGTGTTGTACGAAGACATGCTAGGCTTTTTGGAGATTTTCAACCAAGAGCTCGTCGAGATGCAGGATAAAAGCCGATTCGTTTACGAGTGTGAGCACACAACAGACAACTGAGATTATAATTCATATATAAGCAAGGACCTCCGAGGGCCAGCGGGGCGGCGTGTGTTGAGTACATGGTCAAGTGGCACATTATCTTATCTATTTCGATGATGAAACGAGCGCGGATGTTCGGATCGGAGATCCGTTGGGAGTGGCAGACAAAATACATTTTTTTCTGCTCACATTCTGCGTTTACGAGTAGGAAAGCGACGACTCTCTGGAGTACAGCGCTAGCATCATGAAGGCACTATAGGATGGCCAGTGCCGGTTTTGTTGCAAAATGTGATGGCCGTTGCGCCACAACCCCTGTCGCAAGCGGGATATTCCTTTTCTTCTTCAACAACGTCTTCGTACAACAATCTTTTCTTTCACTTTACCCTCACACATACTCAAGTGCTCGCAATCGCCTCAATCTCGACGTCGACATCTCCCGGAAGCTTAGCGGCTTGAATACACGTCCTGGCCGGCTTGGGTGTGGGCAAAAGCTTTGGGGAAAATTAAAGTCAGGTTGCCTTGAACATACTCACTCTGATTCACCAGGAGGCTATTACACACCTGCTCGTACACCTCATTCATTGCCGAGAAGTTATCCATGTCCTTGAGGTACACGTTGACTTTAAGAACCTTCTCCCACGACGATCCCGCAGCCTTAAGAACCTCTCCGAGATTCGCGATGCATTGGGCCTACGACACATCTCGTCAATGAAGCATTACAATCGAAAGATACCCGAGACGTGACGTACTGTGTGCTCCTTGATACCTCCTTCAACTAGCTTTCCATCCTTCACGGGAGTCTGACCGGAGAGGAAAATCAAGCCGGGGACCTTCGTCGCATGGGCTGGGCTCAATATTCGGTGAGTGCAGGCTTTGGATGAATCAGATGAGAATTAGGACATACACAAGATGTGCTTGTGCTGCCCGACTTCAGTGGAGTTGATCTTTTCGACGGACATGATGAAGACTGGAGTTCAAGGAGTGGAGTGGTGTTTGTTTCGTGAAGAGGAATGCGATCGATATAGCTCGAGGCAACGTTATCTTTCCTATCATCCACGGAGCGGGGCCACGCTGACTTTCTTGGTACTGATATACAGTACAGCTTTCTCAGATGCCGCCGAATGCGGTATGCTAATATTGCGGCACATGTGGACACCGAGACCGTTCCGGCTCCGTACATTCCACTTCCCTTTTCTCTGAACGGAGGTTCACGCCCGCGAGCGAGCAATGCACTTTCAATACTCCTCTGCTTGTCGTCCAACCTTGTTGCTCTGTTTGCAATATTGACCGGATGGTCTTCTTCAACTACCCAGTTGCCCATATCTATTGCATATACTATTGCTCAGATATCGAGCTCACGGTACAATTATTTGTGCTTGTATGCCGCTGCGACCGAATCTCGTTAGGGAGCGTTGAGAAAGGTACAGGCGCCACTTTGCGTATCAGAAGGCTGTTCGGCACTGAACCTTCGTTCCGTTCATATGATACCATGGTCAGGCGGACTATCTAAACGCGCTTGGCAGCATGTATAACTTGGTGCATGCAAGGGAATGACGGCTTCGTCGGTTCTTGCTTGTTCTTCCTCCGTCCCACGACCACCTTCAACGGCTCACTGTCATGTTCTTTCGAGACCGAGAAGCTAGTGCCTCTAAACAAGATGCGAAAGACGGCGTTCTGGATGCTGCTTCTTCTGTCAAGCTCGGTTTGAGTACTGAAGTCGCTGTGGACGAAGCCAGAGTTCAGGCTGAAGAACGCCGTCTGAAGCGCAAGTTCGACTGGTTACTTCTCCCTCCCCTGACTGTTATGTGCGTGTTTACGAGTTTTATATAAAGGTAACTACCCACTCAGTCCTTTCGTTAGGTACCTTTGCAATGCTTTGGACAAAGGAAACGTCGGTAATGCGAAGACAGACGGATGGGACAAGGTATGCGAAAACTCTCACAACCCATCCCTAGTACTCAAAATCTGTTATCCTATAGGACGTAGGCCTTGTAGGGAACCAGGTGACAGTCTTGTCCTAATACACATTCAAGCACTAAGCTGACCATGCCTTGACGTGACGGTGTAGTATTATCTGCTCGTCATGATATTCTACGTGAGTATATGCTTAGTCCACTTCTCAAGTCTGATGCTAACCTTAAATAGGTCCCTTTCTGCCTGTAGGTCTTCATTCTTTCACGATGCAGGACGAAGTCACGAGCTACTTGAAGGTCTGGTACACCTATCAGCATTTTCATCAAAAGGTTTAGCGCCGCCAGAGTGCTACCCCTCAGTAAGTGGCCACCACACGCCGTTCCGGCTGCTTTATGCTAACTATGTGGGACTCATTAGTGATGATTGGCTTTGTGCGTACTCTGCGTCATTTTCATCTAGGGCTACGTTGATTGTTCGTGACCTCAGGGATCCATGGCACTTTGTACAGCAGCCGCGAAGAACTTCTCCGAGATATTTGCCATTAGATTCTTCTTGGGGATATTTGAGTCTGCCATGCTTCCAGGAGTGGTCAGTATTCTTTTAATAAAAGGGCACTTCAGCGGTTCTGAATCCATCATTCAAGGTCTTCTATCTATCCACATTCTACAAACGTAACGAACTCGCCTCAAGAGTCGGTCTATTCTATGGTGAGCAAAAGTGACAATTATTCTGTTAGTCTATATTAACAATTGTGTATAGCCGCTTCGTCCATTTCCGGAGCATTTTCGGGTGAGCATCATGCTCTTCGCTTTCACAGTTTGAGTTTTCAACGCGTCGTCGAACAGGTCTCATTGCCTTCGGAGTCTTCCACATCAAGAGTACGAAGTACCATTCATGGCAGTACCTGTTCTGGATCGAGGGTATGTCCCTTGCAATCACGAATCATGATATGGAAAGGTCAATATAAAAATATGGCTTCTAGGTGGATCTACCATTTTCTTCGCCGTCTTCGCTTTCCTTTGGCTCGTAAGTCACGACTAACCTCCTTCCGCACTTCAATATCAGTTCACTAACGTTCCCCCAGCCTAGATCTCCCGCCTCCTGGTGGTTCCTCAGCCCCCGCGAGAAAGAACTCGCTCGACAGCGCGTTCAAGCCGACTCATCCTCTGTCGTTAACGAGAAACTCAACATCCGCACCGCCTTCCAACCTTTCAAGGACTGGCGATACTGGGTTTGGGCGTGGATCAGTCTCGCGCTGGGCGTCCCCCTCGCAAGCGTGAACAACTTCTTGCCACAGATCGTCGCCAGTCTGGGATACTCCACCGTCAAGACGAACTTGTACACAGTGAGCAGACTTACTGGAAATGTTTCACATATAGATTTTGACTGAGCGCTACCTCCACTAGGTGGCTCCAAATGTCGTTGGTACTGTCGCATTGGTCTTACTCACATTCAGCTCCGACTACTTCCGTGAGAGGTCGATCCACATGTGAGTCAAGTGCCACCTAGAGAAGCCTTTCTCGCTGATGATACATACCAATGCTACAGCTGCATCCCGCTCGCAACAGCCCTCGTCGGTTTCGTCATACTAGGATGCATCGACCCTTTGAAAGACAAAGCGGTCGCTTACTTTGCCTGCTTCCTTCTGACCATGGGCGTACGTCTGAAGTTCATCCTAACTCTTATATATTCGACAATACTGACCTGCTGCGCTGCTATGGATTGTGCATAGGCTTTCGCACCGTCTGTTCTTGTGGCGTCTTGGTACTCAAATAACACGATGAGCGAGAACCAGCGTGCGGTTGTGGCCGCAGTGATGGTGAGCTTGCATTGATAGCGTTCCACAACTTCATCCCCCACTCACAACTCTGCATTCCCTATGTTCGAATGGACCTTCGTATAGGTCGCCCTCGCCAATGCTGCCGGTAAGTCAAATGGAGAACATGTTCATATTATATCGGACTGAGCGCAAGACATTCTCTAGGTCTGATCTCTACAAACGTCTTCCGCACGCAAGACGAGCCGAAATACGTCCCAGCTCTCATCACCTCAGGTACGTATAATAAGAACGATGCAGATTTCATATTGACAGGCTTTAACCACTTTTTATCTCTACGCAGCTGTATTCGGAGGACTCTGCTTGGTCCTCGTCGCAAGGTTAGCAAAACCCACACCATACACATTCCTGAGCCCCAGTCACTGACCATGATTGATATGTCTGATGTTTTTGTAATAATAGCCTGGGTGCCTATATGCGCTGGGACAACAGAGAGCGCGATCGCGCGCAGGGTAAGCACATCAGAGCAGGAGACGTATCGACGCAAGAATTGGACGACGGATTCCAATCAGCCTCGTTCCGCTGGATGTACTGATGGGGATGTTCCTGTTACTGCGACGTATATGTATGCCTTGCCGCTTCCGGCCACCGCACTTTGTAGACAAGAGACCGGTGCCTACATATCTTTTCTGTGTTGACACCGGCGGCGTTGACGTTGTGATGATAATGATGACGATGACGATTGGAATCCTAACATATGCATCATTCATGTGTTCCGAGTCGAAGAGATCGTTACCTCGTTCAGAGCTATCGACGATCGCAGTCCAGCCAGCGGAATACGTCCCTTGCTCGTGCTCGAGCGATGAACCTGTAAAATCACAGTAATGACACGCTTTCAATTCGTCGATCTATTACAGAAAATGGGGTTTCCTAAGAAAGGGCAAACCACTGCTAAACACTCGGAGAAGGAGTAACGACTAAACCTGCCTCTGCATGTTTTATTATTGATTATTTTTCTCTTGCGAGAAACGCACGAGGGGCCCAGCAAAGAAGCATGAACCTGCAAAAAAAGGGGAAGAAAATACAGATCACAAAGGCTCAGAAGTGTGTGTGGCCCTAAAAAGACGAGGTTGTGGCGAGTGGCGTCTGCGGGCTTCACATGTTCAGCAACGACAAGATCAGGGAGTTGAGAGACCTAGACATTCGGATGAAAGGCACTCGACCAGAGATTACGGGCAGAGGCTTTCACTGATGGGCTTGCATGATGGCGTCCGAGATGAATGCGGCCGAGACGGGTCTTCCTCCGAACCAACGACCATTGAGACCTTGGACGGCATTGCGAGCCGCGTCGATAGTACCGAACCTAACGTAGATCTCACCCTGTAGGGCATTTTGTGAGCGATATGCAGATAAAGCCGGAGCGTGAACGACGATCCGTACCTGTGTTTCTTTTTCAACCTTGATGCGGTCAACTGGGCCATATTGCTGCTCGCATTCGCCCTTGACGTCTTCAGCCAGCTCCTTATCCCAGTCGCGCTCCGTTTCCCTAAGCACGAAAGTCCATGTAAGCTAATGACCATGTACACCAAGAACTGCGATCTTACTCTTCAGGATTGAACATGTTCTTGAGCAGCACGGACTTCGTCTCCATGGCCTGCGGAAGGTTGGGCTTCGCGCTACAAGGAATACAGCATGGTCAGATCGATACCACTAAACATGATAATATAAAGGAACTTACATCGGCTCCGGTGTCGACCTGCTCGGTTCAATCCTGGCAAGTTTCTGCATTAGCGCTTGACGAGATGCCGCGTTCAAATTACCACCTGTGGAAGACGATAAGCATGCGTAGCCTGCAACGAATACCTGAAAACGACGACGACTTACCGCCAGCTTCATCCAAAGAGTCCTGCTGGGCGTATCGCGCAGTGCCCTTTTCATGCACTGTGTTGACGCGCAACTGATGAAAGTAGCACGCAAGGTTAGCGCCTAAGGCCCCTGCTCAACATGGAATAAAAGACATACCGTACGACCCGCAAGCTCAAAGCCCTCCATTTGCTCCAGGGCCATCTTAGCGTCCTCAGACTTCTTGTATCTAAGAAAACAAGAATTTTAGCAACATGAACCACCTGCTAGCTGTGCAGGTAGACGTACTGGACAAAGGCGTAGCCCTTGCTACGGCCAGTCGTAGGATCCCTGTGGAGATCAACAAACTCCAGTTCTCCGAACGGTTCAAAGACCTGTTTGATGTCACTCTCGGTGAGGTTGAAGTGCAGAGAACCAACGTATAGTCTGTGCGACATGGTCAGAAACGTTCTTCGCAATTCAGACAGGATGAATGACATACTGCATGGACCCTCCATGGGGTGCGCTGACGCCCGGGGGCAGGTTGAGATTTCTGGAGAAATTTGTGAGTAACTAGCCACGGTGAGAGACGAATATCACTCACCCGTCTCCTGGGTGAAGCCTGTTCCTTTCGGACTCAGTCAGTTGAACCATGATAGGGAGCCCCATAACAACAGTGCCACTCAGAGCGATCGCCTTTTCGACCAGTTCAATCGAGCGGAACTCGACGTAGCCAATGCTGTAAGCGAATGTAAGCAAAACCGTCTCTAAATTAGGAGAGGGGAGAGGGAGAGTGGCTCACCCTTTAGAACGCCGGGAGAGTCTGTCTGTGACGATCCTAGCATCAAGCACTGTGTTTTCGCCTAGTTTATCCTCAAAGAAGTAACCCAGATCACGCGCAGTGAGTCGAGCGGCAAGCTGAGAGACGAACACAGACCGAGCTTCGGAATCATCTTCCTTCGGCTCTTCATTCGTGGGGTCGTCCGACTGCTGGGCATACGATGGGGAAGGGCGCCTAAAGAAATACATCAATATATATGAGAAAGAGAACCTGTGAGGAGTATGCGGAAAAAACAGACCTGACAGGTGGCGGTGAGGGTGGTCTGCGATTGCGGCGAGGGGGCCGACCGAAATCGTCATCGGGAGGGGGAGGAGGAGGTCGACGACGGTCGTCTCCTCCTCTCCTCTCATCTCTCCTATACCTAGGCGGATCGTCGAACTCGTCCCTCGGGTCGCGGGGCGGTCGAGGTGGCCTGTCCACCTCGCGTGAAAAGGCCCTCTCAGAGCCCCTGCGAGGACTTTCCTTGCCATGGGAAGAGGCCACGCCATCCTCGACGACCACATCCTCCGCGCGCTTCCTCTTCGACCGTTCCTCCACGTCCACTTCCACGTCCTCGTCGCGTTTCCTCCTCCGTCCATCTTTATCTTTCTCGTCCCGCTCACCACGGTCACGATGACCATGTCTTTCCGTGTCTCGTTCCCTGTGTCGCCTCTCCCTGTCCCTGTCCCGATCAACATCGCGCTCACGATCCCCCCGATGCACTCTCTCCCTCGAACGACTACGGCGTCTTTCTCGGCTACGACTGCGTCGACGACGTTCACGGTCACGGTCCCTATCCCGGTCACGATCGTCGTGGCGCTTTTCTTTACGTTCCTTGTCCACGCCGCGTTCCCTGTCCCTAGAAGTCGACCTGTGAGATCTCCTGGTACGATGCGTATCTGTAGACCTGTCTCGAGAGCGAACACTGCGCAGTGTCAGAGATGTCCAACGAGAGAGTCGATATGGCGGAATACATACGATGCTCGGTCTGAGGGTTTGTCAACGTCCATCTTACCGTTCTCTGACATGGTGGTGGCTGCAGTAAAAGGTGCTCGTCCAAGAGCCGAAAGAGGCGCGTGTCTCGCGAGTCGCCCGGAAAAATGTTACGTAATGCGGGTGGCGGAACAACCTGGAACAACTCGGTGTCTTTTCTATTTTCGGCCACTCAAAAGGGCAAGATATAGGCTCTGCTACAGAGTGCTCCTTGCATAGCTGGCCACGCGAGCCAGGTAAGGAGTATGCAAACTGGTCCTATGTTCGCGGTGCGGAAATGAAAGTTTGATATCTATGTCAAGGACATTGATTACGCTAAACCCCCATCTACAGATATCCTCAGACAATAAAAATCCTTCCTCTAACCAATAACGAGCTTGCCCTCGGCGTCGTTGAAATCGTGTTCGGGAACCTCGAGGTTGAGCTGGAGCAGAGTGGTCAGAATGGTACTTGTCAGGTTAGGAAAGCAAGAACTTACAGGAGCAGGGCCCTTGCGAGCGCGGCCGGCTGTAAGAAAGAAAGCAACGGATTAGCGACAGCGTCATTGCCACAGTCAGAGCCAACGCACAGATATCGTAGTGGGAACCGTGGCACGGGCAGAACCTAACCAGCAAAAAAATACATCAGCGTTTGTTTCCAGCGAAATCCCAGAAACACATACCATCCTCCATAATCACCCGCCTCGCCGATAGGCACACAACCCAAATGTGTGCAAACGCCCAGCATGACCAGCCACTCCGGCTTCTTCGTCCTCGCCTCGTCCGACTCTGGGTCACGGAACGTCTTCCAGTTCGCGCTCCTCGCCTCCTGGATCTCGTCCTGCGTACGATGACGGATGAACACGGGCTTTCCGCGCCACTTGATGATCACGTTCTTCCCCTCGGGAATGCTCGCGAGTTCGACCTCGACCTTGGCGAGCGCAAGAACGTCGGCGGACGCGGACATCGTCTGCAGGAATTCGGTCACGGTGGACTTCGCGACGGAGGCGGTGATGATACCCATGGAACCGATCATGAAGTATGAGAGGGCACGGTTATTGGATTCGGAGGCGGCAGCGTACTCCTGGAGGTCGGGGACTTCGTTCGCATCTCTGCGGACGGCAGTAGTGTGGAGTAAACGAGGTTGAAAGACGCCAGTGGTAGGTGCTGAACATGAACATTAAAAACAACACGGTCAGCCGTGTAGTACATTTCGGACTCTGTCGCGCCATGCGTACCAGTGATGTAAGACTTGTTGAAGACACCGCTCGAAGTAGACCTGTACCCGCCAGCCCACTTGGACGGGGCGTCCGACCTAGGGCCAGGGCCATGACCGTGACCATGTCCCGAGGCGACCGCACGAGCGGCTAGGTTCACCGACGGTGCTGAGGGCGTTCCCGACGCGAGCGTGCGTACGGTGGGGGCGAGGGTGGCATACTTTTTGGAGAAGGAGGCCATGGCTGGCGGTGCCGTTGTATGTATGTAGTGTTTGCGGAGGGGACGAAACGGACGATGAGCGAAATCAAGCGCGCTAATTCGTCCGGCGTTTGCCTTGCCTCCTCTACCCGATCCTTTCCGCGGCGGTCTGCGCCACAACGCCAACCTACATAACCAACAATGACATCGCTCGGTCAGTCCGAGTCTTCGCCGTCGCTCTATTTTTCTCACTTGTATACACCCCTTCAGATGAACAGATGCATTATATGCGCACCGCTCTTGCAGAGGCGGCCAAATGCGAGCCCACTCCTACCGCTTTCTGCGTAGGCTGCGTCCTCGTCACCCACTGGCCATCTCTCCATGACCAACCCCCGGTCATGCTCGCCACAGGCTACTCCCGTGAGCTCCCAGGGAACACCCACGCGGAAGCGAATGCCCTGGCAAAAGCCAACCTCCTCGATCCAAACGAGCTCACCAAATTATTCTCCGGCACTACCTCCATCTCCTTGAACGAGATTCTACGCCACACCGACGTCTACACGACCCTCGAACCATGTTCGATCCGTACCTCAGGTCTCGCACCCTGCGCCGACGCACTCATCGCCGCCAAGATCCGTCGATGTTTCATCGGCGTCGGCGAACCGGACGATTTCGTCAAGTGTGAGGGTGCTCAGAAGTTGAAGGATGCTGGTATCGAAGTCGTCTGGCTCAAAGGCCTCGAAGAAGAATGTTTGAAGGCTGCAAGGCGCGGTCATGATGCATAATGCGTGATACCTAAGGAGCTGGAACACGCTTGATGTTATCAACAGTATTTCTCGTTCTCATTTCTTGGTTGTGTATCCACTGACACTGGTCGCCGCATGCTCTCCATGTACTTTTATTATCCATCCCTGGGTGTTAAATGTAACATCAGCTTCATCCTCTATCGCTTTACTGGGTGAACCCAAATTCTCAACAATTACACAGCTCTCCCCGCACTCCTATCCTCGCGTGGTTGTCGCGTCGCGTCGCGCGACTCATTGCCGTGCCAGTTGCCAGTGCCAACGCGCCATATCCAATTGTCCTATGTTTCATATAATCACAATGCTACTGACACCCGCAGTCCAACTCTTTCCCTTCAAATTATCCCCCATCTTCCTCGTCCACTCTGCCATGACCACCACACTGGTACTTGACGCCCCGTCCCCACCGATGCTGCCACGAATCTGCTCAAAATCCCGCTGCAAAAAGATACTCCCACCAGAGTCCGAATACACCTTCAAGACATGCGAGAAGTGTCGGGCCTGCGTGCGTAAGTCGAAGGCGAAGGCGAAGACTGCCGAGGCAGAGGCTCGGGCTGAGCGTAAGCGCAAACGAGGCGTGGATGGCGAAGACGTTGATTTGGATTCCGGCGATGAATATGAGAATGCGCAGAACACCACAGTAGGTTTCAAGTACGATTCCCCCCATATTATCTGTCACGCACTAACCTCTCTCTCCCTCTCGGGTCTCCAGACATTCCAACGCTTCGACTCCGCCCAAGCCCTTCTCGCTACCTTACAGAAAACATTCCAACACTCGGCCAACATCCGGTTCAGCGGCTCTTATGATCATGAGATCCCAACTGCCGACGTATCGGTGCCAATGACGGACAAAGAGCGCATCGTAATGCTAGCAAATGAAGTGTGGAAAGTGACCGGTTATCGATTCACGTACGTCCGTTTCCTTTCGTCTCTAGGTGTACTTACATTCAACTGTGGCTTATGCGTGGATTCAATGAACAGCGTCCACGACCACGAAACCTTACCCACAGGCCACAAAACCCGCTTCTGGTGCTCCCAGGACCGCGCCCGGAAAAAGAAACCCAAGAAGGCGAAGGACTCAGAACCCGACGTCAAACGGCGCGATAGTACCGAGGGGATGCAACGATTCGACTGTGCCAGTCGTCTGAGTATCACCTGTCGCAGGGGTTCGAGTCCCGCCCTTCGACTCGTTACGCTCAGTATCGATCACCATGCTCGCCATACGGAGTACTGCGATGGGAGGACGCTGCCCGAGGTCCGAACTGCTCTCATTCCAGACACACACCTGAGTATGACAACCCAAACTTCATCGCCTCATCATCCCACAAACTCAAGCTCGAATCACACGCCAACGTCAATACCCAACTAATTTACCCAAGCACTCTCTCTAGCTCAAGCTTTGAACCACACAGGCGCAGATTCAGAGTTACAGACGAGCCTTCATATTTTACCACGACAAATAAAACACATCTCGAACGCGAACTGTTCACAAACGAAGGGGTGCATGCAAATGCAAATAGGGCATATATGTAGCGGTTCACATCTCCAAAATGCGATGTGAACTAAACGCATGACGGGTTCAATATTTCACAATTTTGTCTTGTTGGAGCGTCATAGCTCAATTTACATTTAGTATGAACTCGACGCGAGAGCGGCCTCCTCCTACCTCTCCCTGTTCGCTGTCATGGTTCAAAACAACAGATACACTTTGACAGGAGGCCCGCGTACTGTAGTATCAAGAAGAACCGCGACATCCGAGGTCGTCAGCAAGGAAACGGGGATGCGAGCAGAAGTAGACCCGTCTCGAGAATCCAAACTCAATGTGAACTGAATATTATATCCGGCACCACATCCGGGATTCTGAGTTCACACTTTTCGCTTTCAGAATGATGCACAAAACTGATGTGAACCGCAACGTATATGCCCTAATGCAAAAAAAAAAAAAAACAGGAGCTATGTAAAGACAGACAGGACAAAACGTAAGATAAACGAGGTCACAGAGTAACTAAAACAAAGCGACGAAAGGGTGGTACAATAATCAGAGGCGAGGGGAGAGAAGGGAAACCAACAGTCCAGACGTCCACGGCGGCCAGGCCAGGTGTTAAGTTCGGGAGTACGATAACTATTAACTAGTCGACGACGAACTGTACGGATCGTGCGAGTGGCGAGTTGATTGAATGGAAAAATACTTCACAGAGCGTGCACGTGCATGGGAAAAGGTATATGTGTGAAGATGTACGCGTCCGAACAAAGGTCCTTTATATACATCAGCCGGTCCGCGACACGCCGACCGCGAGATCTCCTACCCTACATCAAGTCATGAACCGATTCAACGATCATCACGTCATGAGCTTAGAGGAAAAGAGCACCAGCCCCAGCGAGGACCGCGGCACCCATGGAGAGCACGATAGCACCCATAGACACGCTGCCTGCCACGACCGTACGAGGCGAACCACTCGTGTCGTTACTTGAGCCGCTGCTGCTGCCGCTCGTGGCTTGTGCAGAGCCGGGAGCGCCAGAGGAGACGGTAGCGACGGCCGTGGCTACAAAAACAAAGTATCAGACCATAGCCATCGAAAGTTCTCGAGGGAGAGACGTACCCGAGACCGCTGGCGGGTTGGTGCTGTTGTCGTTGGTCTCGATATAGGCATCTGACAGTGGGAGGTTCAAGCAGCTAATGACGGGCATGATGTTGTACGATCCGTGGGCGATAGCATCAGGAAGAATGTATCCGCTGTAAGACATGCAAGTGTTAGCACGAACATTGACACTAGACGTGTTAAGTAAACAGCGCGTACGTGGCCAGCTCGACGGTCTGCTGGAACAGGTCGTGCTCCAAGACGATAAATCCGGTATCGATAGCGGAGGCGTTGCCCATAATGTTCTCCCAGTTCTGAAGAACCTGTTGGGGCGTGATCGTACCAGCATGGATGTCGAAGTCTGTCGAAAGTACGAATTCATCAGTATTTTTCGAACTAGGAAGTACGGCCTACAACAGTACGTACCTCCGGTGTCGAATGTAGCGGTAGCGCTAATACGAGTCCAGATGACAGGCGTCAAGCCCATCGCTTTGGCAATAGCACGAACACGGTCACTGACGAAAAAGGAAATTGAAGTACGCGTCAGACGCTGTGGCGCTAAAGTTGAAATTTTCCTAATGAACACCATACTCACTCGATGTCACCGAATGGAGGACGGAACTGATTGGGAGTAACACCGAGAACGTCATAGATGACCTTCTTGGACCAGCCGAACTCGGCGATGATTTCTTCGTTGGAGAGCGTGGTCAAGGACGGGTGCGACCAGGTGTGGACGGCGATCTGGTGGCCGGCCATGTACTCTTCTTGCAACATCCCGGGGAAAGAAATCACACGGGAACCGACTGTGAAGAAGGTTGACTTGAGGTTGACTTGGTCGAGGTATGCGAGAAGGTCGGGAGTGTAGCTTTGAAACGCAAGAATGTTAGTGAGGCAGCGCTGATATGGCGGCGGGTAAATATCGACTTACAAGGCGGGTCCGTCATCGTACGTGAGACCTAGTGAAACGTGTTAAAACGAAAGCTGGGAAAGAACGGGAGACAACGCGTACCCCAAGTCATTTTGTCCGGGCAGTCGACGATGTCGGTATCACGAGTGTAGCCACCGCAAGTCCACCAGCCATTTTGAGAAGCGTTTGTGACGGCGTTTGGGTTGGAGGGGCATCCACCAGCAACGGTCAGAGGGATATCAGGGATGGTAACGCCAGAGTTGGCAACATCCTTGATCCACTGCTGGACCTCGGCCGAGTCAGTGGGAGGAGGTGTATCTGAAGGGCGGAACGCGGGAATTTAGGCGACAAATGAATTGATTGTGTAAAATGAAAGACAAACCTAGGGCGGGGTAGTTGCTAGGCGAGAGCTTCGAGACTGCAAGTCATCGTAACAGAGTGTGTGAAAAAAAGACATTATTCAGCATTCCTGCCATCACGCGTTTCACCGGGAGCAGAAAAAAGAGTTCGAACTGGACGATTGTGAGAGAACATGAGGACTCACTATCTGGAAGACCTGGTGCTCCAGAGATCGCTGAAGGCGTTGAACCAGCAGCGAAAGTGGTAGTGACAGAACCAGTGGCTGCCGAGGGTGCATTGGATACAATCTGGGTAAGTGGCACGGCAGTGGGGTTGGTAGACAACAGCGACACCGAGGGGGCTGGTAGAGAAGAGGCCCCGCTCGATGCGGCGGTTACAGAAGCACCGCTGGCGGACGAGCCAGAGGCAGCAGAAGTGGACCCGCTCGAACTTGCGGCAGCGGAGGATGAAGTTGTGGATGCCTGGCGGGCTTGGAATAGATGGTTGTTATTGTGGCCGAGGGCGAGTGCCGGGAGGGCAGCAATGGAGAGGGTGGTGAGCAGAAACATGGGCGGTGAGGGTTCGGAGCAAAGAGCGACTGGACGAGACGTGGAGAAGCAGAGACAAGAGGCGAACTGGGCTCCACTCGCTTCAGGCAACCGTTCCTCACGGTGACGATGGCTGGCTTGGCGCCCAGCCCGTCGGCTCCCTCCGGTCCCTGCTTCGTCTTTTTTCGGGCCACAACGAACACTCAAAGCAGCAGTATATAGCACAGTCAGTCAATCCGCTATCGAAACAGAGGGCATATATCATAGAAAAATAACAAGTCACGTCCAGTCTGCCACTTCATGCCTGCTTCGCCTTCTTTGCCCGCGGCTTTTCGAGGTCAATCTCCTCCGCGTCCTCGTCATCATCGTCGCTGTCGTCCTCGTCGTCCGTGAGGTCGTCGTCCATCCGCCCCGTGAAGAAGTCGATGGCGTCGGGGAATACCTCGTTGGCGATGATCACGCCGAGCTATACCACAGAAATAATCGTCAGTCATCGCCACATCACAAGAGTCTGCAAGAAAATAGCACGAACTTCGGCTTGGTCTTTTGTTCCCGCGAAGAAATTGAAGAAGCTCCCGGGGTCCGCAATGTCGTCTTCGTCCAGGACCTGCGGGTACAGCTTCTGCAGGTTTTTCGAGTCGTCCTTCCAGTTGATCGTCGACGGCTACCGTTCATCAAAGTCACGACTCAGCACGTTTCATAGCTTTTTCGCTTCAGCACTGCACTAGGCCGCTCACTCACCTCGATGGCGACGTCACGCTCCCACGAAAAGTCCTCCATCGACGGCGTCAGACCGTCCGCATCTGGTTTCTCATCTGCGGCCGCATTCGAAGGAACGAACTTGTACACTTTCTTCAACACCGCGTCGCTGAAGAACGGGTTCTCCTTGAAGTACTGCATTCACGAATAACGCGTGTCAGCCTACACACTCAGAATAAAGAAAGAAAGAAAGAAAATACGCACGAATTCGATAGTGAACACTTTGGGCTCGTCTTTGTCCCGCACGATCCAGAGATCCTCGAGGTAGCTCAACGCGAGCTTGTCCGTGTGATGCTGAGCGTGCATCTCGATCAACCTGTGGTTCATCAGCGCGACCGCCCAGAAGCGCGGGATGCCCTTCAACACCTCTCTGCGCTTCTCGTACACAGGGGTCAACGTAGCCTGTGCGCGGCGCTCTGCACGCGTCAAGAATAGAAAGAGTAACACACAGTCAGCATGGAACTCGTAGGCTTCATGGGGTGATGGAAAGACAAAGGGCAGAACGATGGAAAGAAGGGAAACATACCGAGGATGAGCTCAGCACGACGAATGTCCTTCGCGATCTGGTCCAACTTCGCAGCGTCCTCCTCTCCAAGCTCAGGCTCCGGAATCGGGTTCTTCTCAGTCTCAGCCCCAGGAGACGCGCGCTTCGTGCCTTTGGCCATCGTGTCTTATTCTTTTGAGTTGCGGGGTGTGGGTGTAGGGAAGGTGGAGCGAGCGGTCGCTTTTTTGTTGAAGGATGGGATGCGGCAGAAAGAGATGCGAACTGGCGCTTGAATGGAGAGGAAGGGTGGAAGGTGAGAAAGAGTTGGATGAGAAAATATTTGTTAGCGGGCCTGTTACGCTGTGGCGCGACGCGTCACGGGAGAAGATTTTTTTGGATGCCACCCCAGAACGTTCCGGCCCGGGCGCATGTTCAACATTCAAAGCGTAACCATGACGCGACGCGTCGCGTCGCGCTCGCTCCTTATCTACGTATACGCGACACCTCGTATCGGGCGAGAACTTGTCATTTTACGATTGCTGGCACATTGAGCCATTACACAATAATTGTTCGTACTGATAAATACGTAGGAAACGCATCGGGAAAATATGGCCAGCCACGACTTTGACTACTTCAGCGCATACCGATCCGGAGCCACACCCTCTTCGTCCGCCTTGATTTCTGAACAACACCTTCATCAGTACGCGTCAAAGTGGCTAGTAATCAAACAACACATACGAAGGGCCAAATAACGGGAGTACGACCTCGCCATTGAAAAGTTTCCTGTTCCGATCATCGTAGCGTTAACCGCCACTGTGCCAGCCGACGTTGAAGTAAGTAGATGACTTACCGGACGCGTACCAAAACCTCTCATGACCACTATATCTCCATACACTACGAATTTCACCTTCCTCATTGAGCCCCCAGAACGGGACCAAATGCCCAGCGACTTCGGCTCCGCAGATATCCCGCACTATTTCTCGTGGATCTCCAAAACTATAGATTTACGAGGCGATAATTCGGTCAGTGGTCCGAAAATACTGAGTGTTTGTAGCACAACATAGAAGGACGTGATACTCACCCGGTAGCAAGGACAACAAGATCCACGTCGATCTCTGTTCCGTCAGAGAGTCTGACGCCGCTCGGGGTGTATTCTTTCAGAGCGAGGCCGGATACGAACTTGATACCCCCATTAGCGATAGATTCGCTCGCTCCAGTATCTTAAACGTAGACAAATAAGATGTGAGTAGCTGTGCAGGAATATGACTACGACACGCAACAAACCGATATAATATCCTCCACCTCGAGACCAATACAGCTGCATGATCCCAGCGTCGTCTGGTCCCATATTCGTGCGGAAGTCCACAGCATTCAGCTTCTCGCGCAAACCCCTGAGGAGTGGTACACCCCACCACCGTATACTGTCAGCGCATTCCAGTAACTGTGACTATCACGAACTCGAGATCATGAAAAGTTCAAATCGCTCAACTTGTCCATACCAGCCGCAATCCCAGGAAACACATGTTGGTGCATGAGCTTGGTGACTTGAGCAGGCGTAGAAAGTCCTAGAAGATCTGCTACATCGCGGGGAACAGGGCTCGAGTCTGCCCAGAGGCCTGTATATCAAGGAAATTTCGACTATGATGAGATATACTGGGAGCGTGGATACGACCGTCTACATACCTAGAATCGCCTCGATGGCTCTCATCGAGATGACATATGTGGATGAGCGTTGGAGCATCATCACATCCACCCCGGTCTCATGTAAATATTGCGCGATGTCATGGGCTGTATCATACGCGCATCGTTCTCAGCGTCATGTAACATCAAGTAGTGGGCGCTGCAATAAACAAATACCTGAATTACAGGCTCCAACCACAAGAGCCTTCTTCCCTTTATACGCACTCGAAGACTTAAACTCACTCGAATGCAAAATATCACCTCTGAAATCCTCCTAAAACTCCCCTTCAGTACAGTCCGTCCCCAGAGGTAAGGCAACGAACCTTTCCCGGAATTTCAGGTCTGTAAGCCAGCCTCGGACTCGCCGTACCCGTGGCAAACACCAGATGCTTGACTCTCAGGTCCTTCTCCTGGCCCTCGCGCGTGACTTTGACGCTCCAAATTTTCTCTCTAGGATTCCAGACGGCGGCGTCGATGATGGTGGATGTCCAGACGTTGATTTCCAGTGTGCGTGCATAGGATTCATGCCAGTCGCCGAGCTGTGCCGATATACCGAGGAATAATGAATCTTGCAGGAAGAAGGTAACATAGAGCATAGTTTCATACCTTGTCTTTAGACGGATACACAGGCCACACGGTTGGGTAGCTATGGAGAGTCAGCCCGCAGGAAGATGTCTACGACTTTGCCTTGCAAGGACTCACGAAAAGAACGGCATGTGATCGGCCCCTGCGACAAACACCGATGTCAACACCTCATTATTTCCATGTCATCCAATGAATGAAGGAAAGAAACTGACATGTGGGATCATGCAAGCACAGTGAGTCGTACCGCTTCCTCCACTACCACCACATCAATCAGCTCCTCACCCTCTCGACCAGACCGTGCAAGAAACAGAAGAAGCAACGTACGTTATCCCCCACACGCGCGTTCTTTTCCACGACCAGAGTAGATACACCAAGCTGACGGAGTTGGGCTGCTGTATCCAGGCCGCAGTGTCCCGCTCCTATTATGAGGACGGAAGGGTCACCATCTGCAAGGTCCATCTCACGTCGACGGCGTTCATTCCACGTTCTTTCCGGTACAGGGGGTCTCTGAGGAGATTCCTATTGATAGACCCAATGTGCGAATGATGCGGAAGAACTATGTTAGTACCGGTTTCGTTCGCAAATACTGGAAACAATTGAAAACTTGCCTTCGTGGCCCAGAGTGACTGGAGCGCAGTGAATACCGTATACGCCTTCCACGTTCCATCGGGCAGAGGCAAGAGTCTCACTATGCCCACACACCTCCCCAGCGCGGTATCAAACCCAAACCCAAACTGGATCCAAAACAAGTCGAGGTCAGGGAATGGTTTGCTCAGGGTAGGAGAAAGATGAGTATCCTTCGATATGGCAAGTGAGGACACTTGAAGACCAGAGGTGAGAACACGATCCGTGAAAAGGGCAGTGATGCGGGTGAGACCCTGTATGGATCGATAATCCCATGTGAGCGCTAGGAGATCCCTCCAAGCCGCATCCTCGACAAATAATTTGTTAAGAGTGGATGTGTCTTCGGCCCTGATAGCGTTGGAAAAGGAATCGAGCCATTGTTTAGCAATGTCCGCAGCGCAAATGTCCGAAGCGACAGTAGACCGTAGCTTGGACAAAGTTGGCAGAGAAGAGTGCGGTGTGGCACCGCTCAGTGGAGATGACATGTTGGGCCTATTCGAGTTGGACGAAACGATTTCCTCGCTCGTCATGAGGGATTATATACGAGCCTAGAATAGAACAACATGGGAAGGTCAAGGTCTTCCATATATCCTTGACAGGGGCTAAATGTGACCCACCATGTAGTCCAGATACTACATCCAGTCGGCGCGGTTCACACACCGATGAGACATTCTTACCGTCGGGAAAGGCTGAAGTCATCCAAAGGGTAGAGAACATAGGTCTCCTGAGCAACAATTCGACGTCATCCAGCACTTCGAGACGATGCGAAGGCGGGTGAGCAAGGGAGCAAGATACTATTTTGGCTCGTAGAGTGTGAACCGAAGTAGAGCTGACCAGCTTTGAAAGGACGTGGGCACGCATTGGCATCGAAGCTTGCAACATCGAATAGGATGTGTTATACCAGGTTATATCAGGCACTTGTCGAAGAGAACGGCCGATAGAACAATCTTAGTTAGCCAGCCAGAGAGTTAGCCACCAGCGACAGCCCAATCTTCGTCAGAGAAAGGAAAAGGTGCACGTCCAAAATCTAGGCGGACTTTTATCGTAGTGGAGGCAGAGAATTCAGAAGATGAATCTTCTAAGGCGCAAATTTCGAGGCTGTCAAGGACAAAGTTTGTGAGACTGCAAAGGACAACTCGGAAAACGGCTATGCAAGTGGACATACACGGCATATCGAGGCATATCTACCAAACACTCCTCTTGGCAGCGCAAGACATTCTCTGGGATCCTCAGGTGCTGCTGAACGTAGCATGGATTCATGTCGTAAACTATAAGTAAGTGGTCCAAAACAATGCTGGGTATAATAACTATACAAACCTATGGTATGAAAAAAAGGAAAGCGAACCATAAACATGTTAATAATGACTGAACATAGAACATAAATGTGACCTGAACCAAAAGGACCAGAAAACCGTCTCCTCCGCCAGTCCGTCTACCTCGGAGTCCCAATCGTACTGGTCCTCTCTAATAGCCCCTTCACCCTCCTACTTAACCTCTCTGCCTCCATCTTCCTCTCCCAGACCTGATACGCTGGCATCTTCTTCTTCGGCAACCATGCTGCCACACCAGGCCTCGCCGTCCCGTCCGCGCTCTTCGAGTTTCGCACAGACAAGTCCACGATGCGTGGGTTGGAAGAGAACTTGATGACATCCCGGTAGAGAACCTTGCGCTCCGTTGCTAGAGAACGCAATGTAGGAGGCGTGCTCGGTGTTTCCCCATCCGAATCATCCGTATCGGAAAGACCTGAGGCAACGAGTGCAGGTGTTGGAAGGCGACTGGGAGAGGACGAAGGTAATGGCGGAAGTTCCTGGATCTCTTTGAGGAGATCTTGGCCCTTGAGATATGCATTCTCCTGCCGCAGGTACCGAACGGCTCCGCGGAATGCCTCGATCTGTAGTAGTGTATATGGTTCAGTCAACGCATCTGATGTAGAAACAAACATGCTCCTAACCTGCTCTAAGAGATGCGATGTCTCAAGATTACCCTCAATCTGGATATTCTCCGTCTCAGGCACGACTACTCCGGAGGCTGTAATCAAACGGTGTCAGCACCATCAGACGGGGAACACTCAGGGTGAACGAACCTTGTCTTTCTGGATTTGCTCCTGCTGCCTTCAACTTCTGATTTTCCTGCTCCAGATTATCCAAGTCCGCTTGTAACTGCTCGATGGCATCCTCATATGCCCTCTCCTGCTTCCTCGCCTTGCCTAGCTCTCCTTCGAGATCTGCGATCGTGTCCGCCTGCTTCTTGACTGTCTCCATCCGTCGCTCCATGAGCTCGATCTTGACGGTCGACTCCTGAACGTTCTGTTCCTTGAGCTTGAGATTCCGGACGAGGCCTTGCATCTCTTCATTCAATTGGGCGACTTTGCGTTCGGCTTCGACGTTCACGGCAAGGGCAGCCTTGACTTCGTCGACTCTGCGGACCCATGGGGCAATGCCGGTCACTGCAAGCCAAAAAAAAAAAGTTCAAAAGTGAGCGATATACAGGACACTGTATTAGTCGAAGACGCACATTTCACCACATTACTGGGGTCCATAGTGATAGGAAGCAGAGCATTGGCCTCGGCGATGACTTGCGAGATCGCATCGCTCAGAGCACCCCAGCACGTCGCGACGTCCTTTCTGCTCTTCCAGACGGTCGACGTTGCCACCTCATTAGCGATATTCAGAACCTTTGATAGCTGGAACGGAGTCTTTGATCCTTTGGCATCAGACACGTGAGGCATCGTTTGTTGGGCAAGCTGTGTCGAGCTCGCGATCAATACACGAACTCAAAACTAGACGGTGTAACGAAAATGACAACGCACCTGAATACCAAAATTGACGAGCTCCGAGACAAGATTGGACAGGGACTTCAATTGCGGAGCCAAGCCTGCTTTCAATGCCGACGACTCATGGGTCAGGTCCTCGAGCCGCCTGGTCAGTTTCCTGTGACAAGATGGTAGAGTGTCAACAATATTACTGAAGTAGCGTTTAGATGATACGCACCTTGATATCATCTTCGCAGCCTTGTATTGATCTAAGGACTTCTGGATGGGTTCAAAGAATACAACCTGAGGATCAAGTTCACCCAGCTCTAGGATCATGTCTGCACACAGAAATGTGAGTCGGTGGCCAAATTTAATGCAAAGAGACACGATAGCCAGCTGCGTACCTTCATCCTTCAGTACTCCTTCAACAGCTGTCTTTGCCAAACCAACTGAAGAGGCGTAGATGTCAAGGTCGTGGTCCAACGTGAGCACGAATCCAAGCTCGCGCTCGCCTACGTCGAGGTCGAACCCTTCGAAGTACGTCTCAGCGAGATGGTCAAACTGAGCCTGGATCCTGTTCAATAGCATCAGAGAATCAGTTCATCGTCCAAGTGGGAAACACATGCAGGCACACTCACTTGGCTATATCGCTGACGCATTCTAGCTCCCTGAACTCTTCTCTGCGAAGAAGGTCGATATGCATGTCAAGCCGTTTCTCCATAGGTGCGATCTCCGGGTAGAGCCTTCCGACGTTGAGGAAAGTATCGACGTCGCAACGTCGGAGGATAGCTGCGAACCGTTTACAGAGTGTCGATACGTATGCAATCGAACCCCTCATCTAATATAGCACCCATCCGATCAGATCTCAACAATGCTTATGAGCAATGAATGAGGGGACGTACTTCGCATACGCCGACGAGCGTTTCTGTCACAGAACCGTTGAGCGAGTCTGGTAGGCCGTGTACTTGAGCGGAAACAGAGTTGATCAAGTCCGCCTTGAGCGCCATTCTCTGGAAGAACATGTAGCAGTTCGTGGCATCGCTGTCGCTCTCAACATAAACTTGAGGCAAGTAGGGCTAGACCGCACATTGGCATGCAGGTAAGTAAGCGAGGACCATGAAAGTGTTGATGCAAGACACGCACCTGGACAATGGTCAAGAGCTCGCGGGCTTCCTTCGACTCGATGCGCTTGACTTCCAAGTCGATGTTCTTCGCCTGGTTCTTAGAAGCTGTTGATTGAAGCTTCATGTTGAGTGACATGACAGCTGCAGATTGCGATGCCGCCGCAGCGTATTCAGATTGAACCGTCTGACTCTCATTTCTCGTTTTGTCAAGCTCGCTGGAGAACGATCAGCGCTTCCACTTTTGACTCCACAGGACATGTATAACGTACCTTTGAAGTTGTAGTACGAGTTCTCTGAACTGGACAATGGTGCCTTCTAGATCCTGGCAGACCTCTTCAAGGGACTCGATCTTCCGTTTTTGATTGTGGATCTCCATGTCTTTCTCGTCTGTTCAACCAGATGAATAGAAGTTCAGCGCCATACACTATTACAATTTGCTCACTGATGTCCTCCTGCAGGGCCTTCTCGGTGTCGACATGGTTCTCTTCCAGCTCATCACTGAGCTCTTTGAGAGCCTCGAGATCTTCGATGGTGATTCGCATTTCCTCGATTTTCTGTCGCCGATCAAGTCAGGGTCTACCCAGAGACATAGAAAAGCAAGTGATTGCCGTACCTCGCTGAGCATGAGATTCCGTTCCGTGAGTTGAACCAACATTTCTTCTGCGCCAAGGGCATCGTCGAGTTGAAGCTTGAGATCCTCGACCTGGTTCTCCGCATTTGACAACTTGATGAGAGTGGATTCCAACTCGGCTGTATCCACAAGAGTTAGTCGAATGTAGATCGTTTTAAACCTTCTGCTTACCATGGAGTTCCTCCACGTCCATGATATCTTTCTCCATCTCTGCAATCCGCTTCCGGTTTTCCTGTTCGGTCTCGGAAGTTATATCGCGCAAGCTGGGCGACAGAAATGATAAGGATGAGCATAACTCTTCAATAAACGCGAGGCGCACCGGACGAGAGCCTCCTTGAGTCGTGCATTCTGCTTCTCAAGCTGAATATACGCCAAAGAGCCTGACACTTGCGGATCAGTACCCTCTTCGACCACAATCCCTTCGCTCTGCTCTTTCTCCTTCATCACTTCCAACTCAACCTCCGCCACTGCCAGTTTCTCTCTCAACTCCTCCAACTCCGCCTCCGCGACTTCTGCCCTCTCTTCCGCCACCTCCTTATCCAACATAGACATCTCCAACTGCTCCTGCACATCCAACATCCTGCTCTCCGAGAGCTCAGACAGCTGTTGGGCATCCGCGAGTTCGCGCCGGGTGGCAATCAGCTCGGTTTGTTGGGAGTTGAGCTTTGCTTGCAGCTTGGGGCGGAGAGCAACGAACGACTCGGCTTCGCTGAGCTTGATTTCGAGTTCTCGAACATGGCGGGCGTCGTCAGCGCGTTTGGCTTCTAGAACGCGGATCTTCGCTCGAAGTTCTTGGAGCTCTTGAAGCTCTGCCTCGAACTGTGGAGGAGGCTGCGAGGCAGTCAATACTTGTTCTTTGAGTACGTCAAGGGCTCGAACTCACCTGTTCTGATAGCAAAGGTGACGATGACGGCGGAGGCACGTCTGCTAAGGGATTGGTGGGTGATTCTACAGGTCGAGGAGGAGGCGTGGGTGACCGAGGGGGTGGAGGTGGCGGTGTAGGCTCTGGTGCGGGTGGCTTGGGAATCTTGAAAGCAAGTGGTCGTGATGTAGACGGAAGACCCTGTGAAGGAGTTCCACCTTTTGGTGTACGTGGTGCAGAGCCATTCGGATTTGAAGCGGTTGGGTCTATAGAGGACTTCCGACGGTGGTGCCCACCAATAGATGCTCGGACACCAGGGCTCGCTGTGGCCGACGGAGGAGCGCGTTTGGTGGGGGAAGGGGGCCCTGGTCCGAGACGAGAGCGACCATTGGGCGCAGGTGATGTACCTGCTTTCGGTGGACTTGTGGCGCGAGGAGAACCAGGTGGCACAGACGAGCGTACAGAGGGCACGCGAGGTGAACTTCCGCTGGCTCGAACAGAAAGTGAAGGGCGCTACAAACTGGTCAGCAGCGCGTCCAAGAATAAGAATCGACGCGACGCACCCGACTACTCGCAGATGCCGCTGCCACCGCTGCCACCGCTGGCACTGCTGCAGGAGGCTCTGCCACGATGACCTTGACCTGGCTGGGTCGGACGAATACGCCGTAGTTGAGCTTGCATTGGAAATAAGAAACGCCTCCAATAGACCCGTCGTTCTTTCCTTTGCCCTCGAACAATTCTATGCCAATCCATTTGCCTGCTGCGAATGATGTTGTTCCGGCAAAGCGGACCACACCGCGTCCGACCGGGATTTCTACGACAGCACCTAGCTGTGGCTCGTGGGACGCCATGACGCGTCCCTGTATGTCCGAAAAGCTCTAGTGAAGGAAAGGCTGAAGGAAGGCAAGCTAAAGGTGGCCGAGAAGGAGTAGATGCCAAGAGCGAGTCAGTAATGGGGCAAGCAAGGGCAAGCAGCAGGAAGCGAACGCGTCTACAGAGTCAACAGTTGATTTCAAACTCCGAAAGGACCATCTGTAGTCAGGACTACAATCGTGGACTGGCGCCCCTTCCCTCCTGCGTCCATCACCAGCCGCGGTCACCAGAACTCCCCCTCGTAGCTGAGTAGGAGAGGCAGGCTGTAACATATTCATTCAATTTCTCCAAATCCGATTCCATGACAGTTGTTTAACTTACATGTAGAAAAAACAGTACACTCTCGAGGCTTGCGTCGAACGATCAACGCCCATCCTCTGCCATCATCTCATCTCATCTCATCGCCTTTCCTTTCCCGTTCCCGATAGGCGTCTCAGAGAAATCGTGCACAAGCTTTCCCGAAACATTCGATAGTCAGCGCATTTTCCTCGAGTTCTTCTCTGGGACGAATCTACCTTCGGAACAAGGCACAGGGTTTGGTAGACCTGAGCATCTGCTGCATTGCACACGTATCTCACCCTTGAGCGGCAATCCAACATGGCAAAGGTTCTGCCTCGTCGACCTCACTCGGAGTCCAAACACTCTTAGATGTTCCGAAACTGTCTACTGACACACTACCTTTGTGCCCTCTGGTCGTCTCCCCACAACAGGGCGCTCTTCCCTTGAAGTGCTGACAATCCATGTCCACGGTATGACCAATGACACCATGCCTTGCTACATAAATGACCAAGAATCCTGACTGTCGGTCGTAAATCCATGCTCTTCGCTGACTCTACATCTAGTGGATCAGCAAATCATTACAGCGGGGCAGTGGTCTGTTGATGTTTTCTCGGAGGTTGATCAGTCCGTGAGAGGAACAGCTGCCTCAAAAGTCAGCTTGATCTTGCACCAGACATTCACTCTGAATCGCGTTTCACTTTTATTTAGGTTGGGCCATATGGGCTTGAAATGCTTATAATAAGTATTCATCTGTTGCATTTGTCAACTGACGATCACCGGGACTAGGTGCGTGTCATAGTGGCTGAAGCCTTTAGGAAAAGGCAAGGATGTGGAGGATTGGATGCCTGAGGAATATCTCGGAAGTTTGGCATATCGTACCCGAGCTGAAGTTAGGTGCATATATGTTTCCGCGGCATGCTTGTGCACGCTAACCTTTTCTACAACAGACCGCGAAATTACTTGCACTTCGTCGCGCTCCGATCTCTGCGGTGTTCTCGTAGACGCGCCTCTGGGCAACCCTAGTCATAGTAGCCCGGGAACTTACTGTACATAACAAATCGCGCTGAGCGGACCCTGAACGCATTTTTCTTTCTATATATGCTCCCCTTGATGTAGGTCAACAGGTTCGCTTCTTCCCTCCAACCCTCTCGCTATGTCATCGGCGATGTCCTTGCTTGATCTCGTCACAAGTCTGGGGGCAAAACTGGAATCAGCTGTTGAATATCACGGAAGGTGAAGCTAACTCTATGCCTATTGCCTTTTTTCTTACCCTGACCGATTGCATCTCTGTCCTCGCAGCGCACGTCTGGAGTTGCACCACCTACCAGTACGTCGATGTAATTTCATCCTCCACGAGTTTGCCACTGTAGCTGACTAATGTGCGTGGGCTCCGGTCTACTTTTAATGTCTAGTTCGACGTACTACAGCAGTTATCCGACATGCTTCCTCGCCTTCAACTCTCCGTGATGCGAGCGCAAAATGTCCACTCGAGCATCAATCGTCTACCCATAGAAATCCTCGCTCACATCTTCGAATTAGCGAAGACGAGCGATTGGAGGGTATACGGTGACCAGCAATCCGGTCGCATCGTGCGGATGTCGCTAGTATGTCGACATTGGCGGCACGTCGCCCTCGGATTTCCCTCCCTATGGTCGACTATTCAACTGCGCCACGAGTCGACTTACAACTTCGAATTTGCTGCCCTCTGCCTCGAACGGTCCAGATACTCTCCGCTCACCATCGTCATTTCGACATTATTTCGGGGACCGCAAATAGGAGAATTTTTAGCTCCTTACGCCTCAAGAATACGGGGCGTTATGCTCCTTGTACCGTTTCGGTATGCCTCCACGAACGTCGGCTCCTATATTCTTTCCACGTGTCGGTTTTCTGCACCCAATCTTCAAAGTTTGCGCATTTCTGCGCCGACCTGGGCCGCTAACGCGCCTCCCGTCCTTCCAACGCTCTTCAATGACAACATCCCTAATCTCAAGCAACTTCACATCGAATCCTTCTCGTCCTGGCCAGGGCATTGCTTCACTCGCCTCGCTCACCTTGCCATTAGTTGTCAGTCGCAATATGAGCATCGATCGTCCATGACGAATATGCTGGACGTCCTCGAGGCCAACCCGCTTTTGGAAGAAATCCTCGTTGACGATGCCTGCCCTTCGCTTGAGAGCCTCGCTGGTCGACCACGGGTTCGCCTCCCCCGCCTACGTCTCATATGTTTCATTGTCTCTCTGTCAGATAGCGAGCTACCGTCTCAACTTCTGTCACATCTCGACCTGCCGCGGGAAGCGACGATCCGCATCCACCTCGACATGATGCACACGGCCGAACAGAGCGCATTATCACCATTTCCCACCGATCTTCGTCCTCTCGCCGCGTTCACCTCTGTGGACCATCTCATCCTCCGAGACGACGTCGTGGTGTTCAACGAACCCAGCCTTCTCTGCGCTGCTGTTGGGGCAGACTCCGGCGTCGCCGTATCGCACAGACTACGAAACGCCGATCCGTACGGAAAGTGGTGCCATAAAGCAGTACAGAGTTTCTTCGAACCCGTCTCTTGCGCTTCCATACGGAGCCTATGGCTTGCGATGAATCGCACTGCAGACGGGTTCGGAGTAGACGAGTGGAGAAGCGTCTTTGACGCATTGCCGGATTTGGAGGAGCTCACCATCATCGACCATCACCTACCACCCATTATCGCTGCACTTCGTCCCGTGAATGACGTCGGACCTTTTCCAGTACCGAAGCTAGCAAAACTGCGACTGATTCGTCCGCGGGCGTTGGACGTGAACATTCTTACTCGTACGGCCGAGGAACGCAGGCGCCTCGCCCGTCCCATCACGAGCATCCATCTTCTTCCGAACATAACATTGAAGGCGGCCCGTTCGTGTGGACTAGAGAGGTTAAGAGATTGCTGTGGCGAGGTCAGGGTGCTGCGTTCGGATGAAGAACCAATTTTCCACCAGCCGACCGAGATGGAACGAGTACCTTTTGGGAGAGATATCCCTGGACTCTACGAATAAGTCGGTTAAACATACTTGACCCCTCGCGTTTTGGTTTTATAATCCATCGTCTCATCTCCAACATATTGAATGCCAAACCGGCGTGATGCTTTCTACGACTACAGTCTAATTCTGTCGACTATCGGCTGCTTGAGTCTGTCGCAGGGTTATCTACCTCCGCACTATGTACCAGATTTTATTATGCATTACTAGTACAGCCAGTACAGTCATGCCCGTATATCCTATTGCAGCTCTCATGGTCAAATTAGGAATCAATGAACTTCGAACAGGACCAGAATTAGGCCATGTAACGGCCTAATAGTATCACGGTGTCGGTGATGAATTGAAGCGGAGCTTGAATGCCTGGCAGATAAGGCACTGACCTGACACGGCGCCACGCCCTCTGCCACTCACCGCCACCCTCCTCTGCCACAGCTCCAGCCACAGCTACCAGCACTTACAGCCACAGGACCCACTCAGAGTAGAGAAAATCAGTTGAGTTTTTGCAGCAGGGACTTTGTTGAGACACCTCTTCAGTAAGCACCAGTCGCAATGGTCAGAGCTCATATGAAGCAAACGGTGAGCACTACTCTCATTGGTTCCCAGCTGTCCCTTGCCTTCAGCCACCTGACGCCCGGTAATTTGGGCTTGTTTGCGAATTCGTCGCGTCGCGTCGCGGGTGTGGCGTACAGAGCGAGGAGAAGAAGGATACGCAGAAAAGGACGTCCAAGGCACCCACAAAGAAGAAAGCAGATACGGGTGTATGGCCATGTAAGATCGAGGGATGCAACAAGGAATTCGCTCGGGAAGCAGATCTGAAGAGACATCAGCGGACGACGAAACTGCACTCGCAGCCTGGGTTGTGCGTATCTTCCTCTTCTTTAGCCTGTACGTCCTGCTCAATCACTGTATTCCTATCAGTGCGTGCCCACAGTGTGAGGCGACGTTCACAAGGGTGCGCTTTTCAGCTGCTTCCATTGCTTTCCCTATTGAGCCCATGCATTCTCTAGACGGATGCTTTGCGACGACATCAGAAATCGCGGTATGTTCCATTCATGATCATTTTCAAAGTCGGTTCACACTCAGATGAGTTGAGGGTTTAGGCATAATGGCGTAATCATTGAACCAGACGTTGACCAAACCAAGGAAGACGGTCCAGTCGCCAGCGGAAGCGGTTCTCAGTCACCGAGTCGCAGTGGCACACCCGGCTCGAAGGGTAAAGCACCAGAAGCCAGCGTAACCTCGACTCCTGTAGCAACAGTCCCTCCTGGCATGCCTCCTCCGAACGCGCCTCCAAGCTATTATCAGCAACAAAGCATAAATCCTAGCGTGTTCCCGCCTTACTCGCGTACGTCTAATACCCTCGTTGTACCCTTCCAGTCATCCCGGTCCTTGTCCAATTGCGAGCCGATCAGAGTGTTTAATAGCACCCACTTATTTTTTCAGCGCAGACGAATTGGCTGCCTGCGTGGCCTACGGACGGAAGTGCGCTGCGATTCGGATATCCTCCACCCGGATTTTACCCGTATTACCATCCCGGTATGATGGCCCACGCACATCAATTCGCACCTCCACAAGTCCAACCCACTCCTAATGGTCAACCCACCGAAGCACAAAATGTAGAAGACTCCCAAACACCTGCCGCCACACAATCGGCTGCACCAGTCATCGACCCCTCCCTCGACTCCGCATCTGCTGCTTCTCCACCCAAACCGACATCATCGAAACCGGGCGGATCTGCGGGCGCTAATGCTACCGATAACGCACAACAGCAGCTCGATGCAACAACACAACTTCAGATCACGCATGCCGCGATGCAAGCTGTCTTTGATGCTGCCAGACGTCATCAGGAGAAGCTAGACGCGGAGCAGGCCGACGAACAAGCTCTTCAACTATTCAATACTGTCGCTGCGACGGCTGCTGCTGATGCCGCCACTCAGCAAGCTTCTGCACCTCCGCCTCCAGAACCAACAGCCGCGCCGAACAACGTCGAATCTTCCTCATCTACCACACAAAGCATTGCCGCCGCTGATGACGCGCCCTTACCTTCGACTGACGATGCGAAAGAACAAGATGAGGCGTCTTCGGCATCTGGGCCGGCAGTGATCACAGCGACCCCGAGCACGGGAGACGCGAAGGTTGAACAAGTGCCTGGTGAGGCTCAGTCTGCGGCAGAAAACGTCTCGTTATGAGTACGTCTGTAGTTCTCCCCACTCAAACTATACTCGCTCATCCATGACTAAACCATTCGTATAGGCGCGAACCGCCCAATCTGCCCGCACTTTCGTTCAAACTTGCACATATAGCTACTACATCTTCCTTACATCCAGCTCTCCTCTTATTCTGTTCCTTTTTCGAACAGACATTCACAGTGCAATGAGTCTTCTGTATGTATTCCCTCGGTTTTTGTAGTTATCGAGGCGCACGATTTTTCACTCTGTGGTATCAAATATCTCGGTCGTAGAAGGAACATGAATGGTATCGGTGTTGGTTATTGTACTCAAACTACAAGCTGTGGAGAGCTTCTTAATGATGTATGCAGAACTACAAATACAATATCTAGGAACTTCGGGTAATTGCTGTTGAAAGCACACGTCGCTGTTGAGAGCGAAAGTGAAAGCAGAGGTAGAAGGACAGATGATGTCGATGAAGCAATGACCAATGGTTCACGCTCGAGAACGCCATTTACAGGATGGAGACCTTGGGCCATTTGTATGTGGGACCGACCTGTACCATACGGTAATCAGCGGGATATGCCAATATATGTGGTGAATACCTACCTGTTGGACGTTCATTGCACCCATCTTGTGACCCGCGATGACACACTCGTCCAGAGGCTTGCCGAGGACCAACCCCCCCAGGAAGCCACCGGCAAACGCATCGCCTGCGCCATTGGTGTCGACAATCTCACTGTCCTTCAACGGGTGCACTTCATAGACCTTCGGGGCATCAGGCTCATTCGACGTGACTGCGACAGTGGACAGAGGACCTTGAGTGATGACGACAGTTCGGGGACGGGAGGGGTTGGATTTGGGGAGGGTGGCGAGGGATTTGGCGATGGCAGGGATATCGGTCTGATCTGGGAGGCCGGATGCAGCGGCCCAGGCAGCCGCTTCGGATTCGTTGCAGATGACGACGTCACAGTGAGAGAGGATTTGTTCGAGTTGGACTTTGAAGAATTGGGCGATGAAGGGAGCGGAGATGTTGATAACGAAGATCTACATGGGCACATGTGGCAAGATTTGGTGATCAGTACAGGAGTGCGGAGGAGTGCCGTGACAATACACAGTGTACTGTGCGTGTGGGTATTCGGGTGTGTGTGAAGTGGTGAGAATGAGTGCTTCAAGGTTCAGCCACTAACCTTGCCAGCTTCCGATGCCTTCTTCGCGAGCTCGACGGCAATAGCAGTCCCGTGTGTGAGGAAGTACCCTTCCACGTAAAAGACCTTCGCCCCTTCAATCAGAGGCGCAATCTCTGGCGACGAGAGGTACGACTGGTCGTACTTCTCTGCGACACGAAGAGTGGTGACAAGGGATCTGAGAAAAGCACAAGCTCAGTTCAGAGCGAATTACCGAGATTCGAACGGAATTGACCGGTGATGTCCTGTGATAATGACGGCGCAGGCACCAGTCTTCTCGCCTTTCTTGACGAGGTATGCGTCTTGAAGGCCTTCACGTTTGTTGGCTACCTTCAATTGCTCAGCAAGCTCATCGTCACCGACACATCCGGTGTATACGACGGAGTTGGGAGGCAGAACGTACTACGTATGGCAGTCAGCAATACACATAGCGTGAGTGATGTAAAAAGACGCACTGCAGCTCCCCGAGCAGCATTCTGGGCAGCACCACCAGCAACGTAGGTGATCTGATAATCTTTCACAATCTCCTCATACCTTCACGCATTGAGCACACACAATATTGATGTCAGCCATGCAACTCCGATAGATTGAGTGGCAAGACGTACAGAGGTGCGTGCTTTTCTTCCGCAAGAATAGCATCGTTTGCCTTCAAATCATACTTCTCAAGCAACTTCTCACCGTTGGTGACCTGCATATCAAGCAGGGGATTGCCCATGCAGAACAAAGGGTATGTAGTACCAGCCATTTGCGTGAAAGAGAATGAAGAGAAGTATGGATGAGTGAAGTAAAGTAAAAGATCCAGAAATCGGATTATACACAAGGAAATCCCGGGGAATAGTCGACGGCAAGCTCCGTTTTCGGAGTCCCATTCCTTCTTGTCGCCACAGCAAGTGTGGCGAAGAAGTACTCGCCTATTTAATCCCCCGAACGGCCTTTAGGTGGTGAATTTCACAAAACAACATGACACTCTATATAAATAATTCCTCTCTAGCCGTTAATCCACAGTTTACATAATGGATGCAGGGGAGACAAGAAGAAACACGAGGAAGCCCATTGGTACCTCAGCCTGACGAGTTCAAAGACTGAATTGACTGGGACAGTCAAGGGACAGTATAACAGCTCCGGTATGCTGCCTGTTCTAGCGGGCGTCAATTCAGACTTGATTCGTGGAATACATATAAGTGGACTTACCGTGAGTGTGCAGCTAAATCAGTCTACCGTACGCCCCATAAACTCATTCAGCCTCCATACTCCGGGTAGGATATGCATGATCGAAAGCCACGCCTGCATTTTGAATGGTGTGTAAGCCATAGGCATATGACAAGGATGAGAAACTAGATGTACGTTGTACCAGTGGAAGGATATCTTGTCCTCCTTCACCTCTCGAAAGAGGACGAACCTTCCGCTCACAATGCACGCGACAAGGGAGAATACAGCCGCGGTGGAGATGTCGAGCTCCCAGGCAATGCATAAATACAAGGTCCAAGATAAAATGCCGAAAGAGACGCTTGGCCGAGCGATGGATGGGAAGACTATTGGAAGAGTCTTGCGACCTATCAAGCGGTCACCGTGAACGTCTCTGAAATCTTGTGCGTGATAAGTCGTAGAAAGTGCGAGAGTGCTGAGCACGATGGCTGACTTCATCGTGCTGTCGAGACGAGAGGGGTCTTGAGCTGTCATAGTTACCGTCAGTTTTGTGTATACACCGGTGAAGTCAAGCCCGTATCGGGGACATACCGGCTATCAAGGTCGATCCTAGCTCGAAGGCAGCGAGGTCGAATGCAACAAGCAAGTTACGGATGATGAAGTGTCCAGCCGAGAGCCGGAGTTCATTGTAGATGATTGTCAGGACGGCCATGGACGCACTTGCTCCAAGCACGAGCGAACTATAGGCCGCCGATAAAGCGAAGCAGATGGGGACCAGTACCCATCGAAGTGTTACCGCGGTTTTCACTGAAATCCTCTGTGCGGGTATGGGGCGATCCGGCTTGTTCTGTTGATCCTCTTCTATGTCTTTGGTCTGGTTTGAAAGGTTGAACTGTAGGAGGTGGATCCAGATCCAGAAGATGACTTGGAGTAGCTTTGAAACAGAGGAAACGGGTGCGGTGGCGGCGGCGAACATAGTCTGCAAAGAAGATCGTCAATTGCTATCATGGGACATATGAGTTCACGATGTGTGGAGAGTAGTTTTTATACCCACGATTGGGATGATCGTTGTGCGTATGTCCCCCCTTGTGAATAAGAAGAGAGTGTTCGCATGGTACAGAATGCGACTGGGCAGAGACATGGGGGGCAGGATTATCAAGGATGTTGGCAATTTGTGTCGTGAGACGAGAGGCGAGAGAAGATGATGAATGGGATGTCTCTATACTGCCATGATGGTGCATCCTTATAACTTCCACTAAAATGATGATTCAATCGAAAGTATACTATACGAGCAGCTGTCCCGGCTCGATAGGAAATAAACTACAGACCCGCATGGCAGACCAAACATAACATCCCTCCGAACAACGTCTATGTCCAAATGCGTTCCCTGTCTTCGCAGTAAATGTGCGATAGGTAATCCTATGCCGAGCCATCCCACCTGTATCATTAGATGAAACGGGGAAAAAAACTGGAGGCAGTCTTACCCAGAAACCATAGAACCCTTTTGGTGGTAGGCCGGCGAGCGCGGATTAACTGTCTTATCAATGGGCGGAGACGGCGCGTGCTGAACTGCACTACCGAGGGAATCGTTGACAGTAATTAAGACGATGCCGTAGCAATCTTCAACATAGCCCAAACATAGACATCCTTACATGAATCTTCCAGGACAGACCTCATTGGGGAGGAACACAGTTCTTTGCCTTATCAATGACGACAGTCCCCACACGATGATGAACAGCATGAATGTTCACCATTCACCAGCACCCCACAGTACGGAAGATTTCTTCCCTTCAATGTACCGCCTCAGAATCTCCCAGCTGAGCACGACGAGATTGATACTTATCCATTACTTCCGCACTCCGCGGGTTCCTTAGCAGAAATCGCTGCGCGCAGGCAGTGTGGGTGTGTGTATTGCAAGTCTCCTTCCGTCAAAGTTGGTCAACGTGAGAACTAGGCTATTGGCGCGCTGAATGTTGATTTGTTGATGTAGGACCCCTGCGTATGCTGACAGAGGTCCCATCCGAAAACCCCCAAAATCGGTCGTTTTCGTCGCACGATTTGGGGGGTGTTTTCGTCCGCATCAGGATGGGACATCGGATTTTCGGCCATTTTCGTACGCACGATCGGATGGAACATCGCCCCGCATAAGGCCTTCCTGGGCCTTCTCAAGCCCTGTTTGTCAAAATTTTTCTCAAAACGTGTTTTTTGGCCGTGTTTTTGGCCGTGTTTACCCCATTTTTTGCGTCCCCGGGAGGCATTTTCGTCCGCATAGCGGGATGGACAAGAGGTGGGCGGAATTGCAATCCCGGACATGGGAAGGTCCTCGGCTATTTGATTCCCACGGGGGGGAGGTTGTCGTAACGTTGCCCTAAAAGGCAGTTTCGAGCAATGCGAGCGGCGAAGCAGACGCGCATGAAGCTGAGTGGCAGTGTGATGTTTGTGAGTCTGGAGAGCCGTTGGTGAGCACTTCAGCTCATCTAACTGCTCAGAGCAAATGTTTTCGGATGCAGGACACCAAAATTAAAGTCCTCGAAAGATACTTTTGCACGAAGTAGCAATCATACTAAAGCTAACCGGGTGTTCGGACACTTTTCAGTGTTCCGGCTCTAGCATCCGCAATAAATCCGTTTTCGTCATACTTTTCTGCACCACGCTATTTTTTTTTTTTTTTTTAAATCAATTGTATTTGTATAGCGCCGGCGAAAGCCAGGGGCGCTGAACGTATCGGTACTAGTCAACTATCTACAGTACGAGAGGGAGTTGGTAAATACTGTGGAACTCGACAATAGAGTAGGGGATGAATGCGACACAGGTGCATAAAGTTCGATGTCCGAAGGCGGGAGAGATCTAAAACACGACGTCTAATCAGGGGGTCGGGGCACATTCGGGTTGTGTAAGTTGGGCACCACGCTATTTGGCTCGCCGATCCACACATTCCTATCAAAGGAATAGGGTATAGAAGTGGAATGTAGCGATAGAGAGAGGTAACAAGGGGTAAAAAGTGTCCGAACACTCAGTGCCACAGCGGGCCGGGGCCACCTAGTGTTCGGACACTATTCACCCCTATTTCCCTCTCTCATTAATTATCCAGAGCAACTACAAACTATCCCTCTGGGATTATGACTACGAGTATACATGCAGATAGTATGGCACAAAAATTAACGAGCAAAAATGATTTATTGCGGGTGCTAGAGCCGGAACACTGAAAAGCAACTGAAAAGTGTCCGAACACCCGGTTAGCTTTAGTATCACAGAACGGTGCGGGCCACAAAGGTGCTCTCGGATCGGCCACGCAGCCCGAAATGGTAATTCAGAAGGAGCCGAGGCATGTTTACGACAGCCCCCCTCGTGAGAATCCAGTAGCCGAATGTCCGAGCTGTGTGCCGGATTCCAATTCCGCCTACCTCTTGGGGATGGAACATCAGCACCGACGGGCCATTTTCGTCGCACTACGGATCGGACGAAACGCGATTTTTCGCCCAAAATTCGTCGCATCAGGATGGGACCTCCGTCAGCATACGCAGGGGTCCTGTTGATGTCCTCCTTCGCCACAACAATGCTCAAAAGCTTAAGATCGCCTCGGTCCGCCAATTTTCCTCTCGGGTCTGGCTTTATCACGCTCAATGGTTTCTCTTCTGTCCTCTTTTTCGTGGTGTGAGGTGGTGCATAGTACGACACTCTTCCTCCACCAGACGCTGTCATGCAAAGTCTCTTTCTGCGCCAGTTTACGGCGCTCCTCGTCAAGAATTGGATTGTATTGTCTAAGCATCCGTTCGTACGTCTTTCCTCCTAGCGGCCACATGCAGGATTTGCAACCTAAACGTGCTATTTCATTCTATCAGCTGAATATTTTGAGATGTTTTGTGTTGCCTGTTGCGTACGGTATCTTCTTGGCTGTGGCCCAGGTCTTCTTGGTCAAGCCTTCTAATGCACGTTTTCTTTCTGTTGCTTCTCTCCAAGTTGGACTAACCTCTTTCCTTCCATACTTAGTTCGGACTAGGGTCGTCGATACCAGTGTATAACCTCACCGAACGGTTTGATGGGTCCTTGACACTCATTTGGGCCGATGGCACAGATGGGACAGGCTTTCCATCCCCCTCTGACATCATGTCAAGCATCACCAGTAGTTTTTCTCCGAAACAGCTTGACGCCGTCAAACAAGTAGAATCTCCAGACGACATCCCGTCTTCATGTCCACAAAACTTTAATCTGTTCAGCGATTGTTTTGCTGCTGTGGCCTTTAATTCCATTCCTCCAGAGAATAACACCCTAGCCGAACCATTCAATTACACCATTCGTGCAGACGGAGGCTTGTCTCACGTTGATGTCATGAAACATAGCAGCGACTATGAGATCAGGGTCCTGCCCTTGCAGTGGGCTCTGGATAGTGTGAGTATCGGTCCTTATTTTAGAGCACACATATCTCATAGGTATACCCCTTCATGGTAGGCAATTATGGAGCTCAGGACGGGGCAACGGATGCCGACACCTTTGGAGTGGCCATTCACTCAAGAAACGAACGCAGAACAGAGCACAAAGACTCGTCTTAGTACGTTGCTCGTCCCGCACCAGCCGAATCCTTGCTGAATCACGTTTCATAGGCTACATCCGAGGCTTGCGGACACTGTTGGTATTAGCACTGTAGGCGTCACGTTTTTCGTCGGATGCGGGCAAGGTCTCATCATCTTCAGGTTCATCTGTTACATCGGTGTTGCATACCACCTCCCCGGGTCATTTATGGGCGAACGAGCTCTGTCACTAACGAGCCACCTGAAGGTGATGGGTCTTTTAGACTCGGCACGGATAATGTAAGTTAATCGTAGGTAGGATGTCCATTAAATCTCATCGACTCTTCCTTTTTGCTAGATCATGGCATATTAGCATATCACTTGCATATCTCCCAGCATGGATAATCGTCTCGATTATCTGGCATCTCCGAATCTTCAGTGGCACCTCTGGTGGCCTCGTCTTCGTCATCCATCTTGTATTTGGTCTCTCGCTTGCCAGCTGGTCTCTATTCGTCGCCGTCCCCTTCGGTAAAAGCCCACAACTCGCGGCAGTGGCATCCACATTCTTTTCCCTACTTTTCGCGATTCTGGCATTAGTGATGGGCGCCGTCGGCAGTGGCACAGCGTTCATATTTACGCTCATCTTTCCGCCTGGCTTCTACATCTTTTCTGTCAGAACTATCGCAGGGTTCGAGAATCACCAGATACCGACTTCAGCGATTCATGCTGATCCCGACAGTGGCATGACTCTGCTCCCAGTACTCATTGCCGGTATCGTACGTGCATTTTGAAACCTCGGATTGACTTTGTGACTTATCTTCGCTGCAGATCGACATCTTTTTGTGGCCATGGATCGCCACTCTTCTTGAACGACGAATGTACGATGCTCATGAACCGCCTTCAGGTCGGGGATGGAGATTTTGGAAGAAGAGGCCTATCGACACCGCGGATCAAACTCCTTCGGAGATGCCTGAGGAGACTGCGATCTCCATTCGTCATCTGAACAAAACTTTTCAACCCAACATTTTCCATCATTCACAAGATGCTGTCACCGCTATATCCGACCTCTCCCTCGATATACCCAAATTCGGTATCTTCGTACTACTAGGATCCAACGGGTACGCTTTGATAAACATAACATCATTCTCCAACCTAACTCGTTCTACCAATAGAGCAGGGAAGTCTACCGCGCTGTCCATTATAGCCGGCCTACTTGGTCGCACGAAGGGTTCCATAACTTTCGAAGGTGGTATTTCTCGACCGCCGCGAGGCGTCATGGGCATTGTCCCCCAGAAGAACGTCCTTTTTCCCGAACTAACCTGCTACCAAAATGTCAGAGTATGGCAAGCGGTGAAACATTCGGATTATGCACTGGCTGCAAGTGATGACCTAGAGCAGTTGCTACGTGATTGCGATTTGGAGAAGAAGGTGCATGAAAACGCGAGCACACTTTCCGGAGGGCAGAAGAGGAAATTGCAATTGGCTTGTGGATTGGTAGGGGGTTCGAAGAGTGCGTCTTTCACTTAATTATCATGATCACACTTCTTAAGTTATTATGATGGATATGCAGTCGTTCTCGTGGATGAGGTATGTCGAGGTCATTCTATGTTAAAAATTTTGAGTTAATTTATGGATTAGGCCACCTCTGGGGTAGATCCTTTAGCGAGAAGAGCGCTATGGCGCACTCTGACTTCCGTTCGCAACGAACGAACGATCATATTTACCACACATGTAAGCTGAACGTCAGTACCATCGTTAACCGCATTCTGATGTCGACTGTTCTCAGTTCCTTGACGAAGCGGACCTTCTAGCGGACCGCATTGCTATTCTGGCGGCTCCAGGAAAGTTAGTGGCTGAAGGATCCCCTGTGACATTGAAGTCCACGCTTGGCGAAGGATACACCATCCAGGTAACCTTCCAGTGCTCTGAGGACGAGAAGGCCGGCTCCCGACCTTTGACGGGCTTGTTAGAGAGCCTTCGTAGCGTGGCCCCCCTCACTTACACCTCGTCACCCGCGATGGACCAAATGTCATACCATCTCAAGTCCAAGGACCCGATCATAGTCGAACGCGTCTTGGAGCTCCTCGATGAAAATACCGATAAATATCAGATTGCGTCCTATGATGTCCAGGGCACGTCCATAGAAGAGGTCTTCCTAGGCCTTATGAACACCGATACCAAGAAGGATTCTGACTCCACAGCCCTCAGTGACGACAAGAATACGACTGGACATACACCATCAGAGACTCCGGTACCTGAACAATCTACCGTCCTCCAGCTCACGAACGGCAAGAAGGTCTCTGTTTTGACCCAGGCGCTTACTATATTTCACAAACGTCTGTACGTGGCCCGTAGGAGCTGGTTGACGCCACTCTTGTTGGTCGCAATAGCAATCGCCGGATCCTGTATCCCATTGTTCTTCATGGCAGGTAGGCCTCAGTCTTGTACAACGACATTCTTGAGCGCGACATCGGTGCCGTTGTACTTCCCGGACTCGCCTCTCCTCACGTTCTTCAGTGCCGACCAACACCTTCTGACCGCCCCACCTAATATCGTCTCTACGCTCGGGCCCACCGTAGCGAGCCTCGGCATAAACAATGTGGCAGACAACGCCACTTTCGTCGACGACATCAACCAGAACTATCTTAACCTCGCCCGCGGTGGAATTTCGATCGATTTGGACTCGGGACAGGCCCTAGTTGCCTGGGAAGCTTCACCGCCCGGATTAGGAGGGCCGACGATGTTGAACCTCGCTTCCAATATCTTACTCAACCGAGCCTTGAATAACACGGGATCAGCGGCAGCTTCAGGAGACCCTATATTGATACAGGCGACATACGAGAACTTTCCCGTCGTGGATGCGGGGACGCTGATCGCGTTGAAGTGGGTGGCTTTCTTTGGAGCGTCTATGGTGAGTATTCTCCGTTTTGCGTTTTCTTTTTGTAGAGCTGATGAAATAATCGACATGTAGGCCGCATATACAGCGTTCTTCTCGCTCTACGTGTCGAGAGAAAGGAGGTCATCAGTTCAGGCCATGCAATTCTCTAACGGGTTGTCAAATCCAGTCGTATGTGTTCTTGACTGTAAAGTTCTGTGACCAGAGTATGTTGATGATCGTGCTCCGCGGATGACAGGGTCTGTGGCTCGGCCATCTACTCTTTGACACAATATTCGTCTTGGTCTTGTCTACTATCATCGTGATCGTCTTCAAAGTCGCATCAAATCAGTTCCACGGGCTCGGCTTCTACGTGAGTGCCGCACGCATATCACATCCCAGGACCATCTAACACACATTATGGCCATTATACAGTGGCTGATTCTTGTCCTATATGGCATCGCGGGAGCGTTATTTGCTTACTGCGTGTCGCTGTTCACCGCTTCGCCTCTGGCAGCATTCGCAATCTGCGCTGCGTATCAAATAATCATCTTCACAGTATGCTTCGTCTTGTATTTGAATGAATGTTCTAAGAGCTCTGACCAACACATTGTTGACAGGCTTATATTGCGTCATACCTCTTAACGCTGACCTATGCAAAGACTTCGAAGTCTGGCCAAATCATCAATATTCTTCGTATGTCCCCTTTTCTGTCTACCCAGTTCGAATTTATCGCTCGGTCAGATGCTCACAGTGAGCCCGTAGATTTTACGCTGTCTTTGCTGTCTCCTGTGGCGAGCATCGTATGTACCCTATGCCCTCATACATGAGTATCTGAACGAGTTCGTTGACATGATTGACGGCTGATCGTAGATGCGGACCGCCTTCGTCTCCGTCAACCTCTTCTCCCTCCTCTGCCTAAAGGGTGGCGAGATCCCTGCCTCCCAATACGCTGGCATCACGCGCTATGGTGGTCCAATTCTATACCTGGTCGTCTACGCATTCGCCCTGTTCTTCATTCTCGTGTGGGTAGATTCTGGTTCCCTCCTCCCTCGAAATATCTCCGCAGCTCGTCGGCGAAGGGAGCTACAACCGGTTGTCGGCGCGAGCGCCCTGGATAACGGCTCGGTGGCTGCAGCTGAAGCAATGGCGGAGATGAAAGTCGATGTGGAAGATGAGGCGAAGGTGGTTGGACAGTCAGACGATCCATTGAGGGTGTTGCATGTCTCGAAGACCTTTGGGCTTGGCAGAGGAGCGAATAAGGTGGTAGATGATGTCAGTCTGGGTGTCGGTGAAGATATGATATTCGCCCTGCTTGGTAAGTCTTGAGAAAAACACTACAGTCATAGCTCTTGGCTGACGATGGTCTGACTATTTCTAGGTCCGAACGGAGGTAAAGCACAATCCACACCTTGCCAAGTTGTTCAATGCTAACCATTTTTTACTCTGCTCAGCCGGGAAGACGACCACATTTAACCTCATTCGTGAGCTCTCTCGCGCTCCTATCTTACCTTCAAAGCTGACAACAAGACTATAAGGTGGAGATATCATGCCCGATCGCGGTGACATCCTTCTCAATGGTATCTCTGTCGTCCGTCACCCACGTTCTGCCAGACTTGGCCTCGGGGTCTGCCCTCAGTTCACGGCCATAGACTCACAACTCACCGTCCGGGAGCATCTCGATATCTATGGCCGTCTGAAGGGCATTTCAAGAGGAAGTGATCTTCGACGAAATGTGGACTTGTTGATGCAAAGCACCGGACTGGATCAGTATGCGGACCGTTTGGCTAGTAAGCTGAGTGGCGGCAACCAGCGAAAGCTGTCTTTAGCTATCGCACTTATGGGTCAGTACAGTCCTACTCGGTATTGTGAAACATCTTTCTTATTCACAGTATAATGTCTAGGCAATCCGCGCGTTATCCTCATCGACGAGTTCTCTACCGGCATCGATGCGAAGATGAAGCGTGAAATGTGGGGCACGCTACAGAGAATCTCTGTTGGGAAAGCAATCGTAATCACAACACGTAAGTATACATTCTCCAACCGGTCAATATCAAATTTTGTTTGCTTTTGACACGAGCAATACCCCATTCTAGATTCTATGGAAGAGGCTTCTGCGCTCGCTGACAAGGTCGCCATCATTGCCACTCGTCTACTCGGTACGTCAGTGCTTGCCTCTACCGAAGTCACCGAACTCATCAACGGCAATGGCGGCTCTTCGACTTATTTAGCTGTCGGAACCACCGAAAGCCTCGCCGCGCGGTACGCGATGTACGAGGTCCATTTCTCCTGCCGGAATAGGGACGACGTCGCTCGGGCACAAAGGCTCATGGCACGGATCCCCGGCGCACGCATGGCGGATGATGTCGCCACACGCTTCGAAGTCCCCATCGGTAATGGCAATAGCAACTTGCTCGAAGAGTCGAACAGAAACGGTAGCGGCGATTCTGAGGCCAGGTTGTCGCTAGCTGAGCTCTTCCACGTCCTTTCCAGCGAGGGCGACTTCTCGGAATATAGCGTGGAGCGGGCGACTCTGGAGAGCGTCTTCCTGAAGGTCATTCGACAGAATAATGTGGCGGAGGAGGATCAGAGGATGAGGACCGGACGAAGTAGTTGGTGGAAGCGTTTACGAAGAGGGTGATGAGCGGTTTTATTTTTATGTTTGCCTGCAGGAATGTAGTGTTGGTTATCGGTCGTGTCGAGGACTTTTATGGACATACATATACACGACGTGCCGGTCTCTTGTTTCTGTGCTTACGATGTCGCTGACCCAATGTTTTCAAGTCTTGGATATCGTTATCTGTACTTTGCTTTCTGTCCCAATCCGGCATGAACAAGAGCTCCCCGGGATTTGACTCGAGTAATGTTTCGTACGGACCACGCCTCTGAAACACCGACTCGCGCCACATCTACATTTCTCCGAACCCGTACCAGTCAATAACAGTCCTTCCTACTTGCTCTCAATTTTCGACGTCAACCATTCTTACGGCGGATGGCGTTGAACGATGATGCATCGTCTGTTCAGCCGGAAAATGAAGACCAACGCTGTGTAAGCATGTTGATGTTCGCCTTCTCTGATCAATCGAAGTCGCCTCGCTGCGGCATAGATAGTCGTATGTAGCGGTACAGTCACCCGTTCTATTACCCTCGTACATTATACATTACAATAATTAACATAATCATAGTAAGTAAAGTATATACACGCTCAAGGAAGGAGGCCAGCGATGATCTGCCAAGGAACACAATGACAGCTGCGCGATCTAGAATACACAAACGTCTCCGAGTCCGATGCGAGAGACCCTCAAGAATACAGAAAGACCTAGAATATCCAGGACGAAGAATTCTTCATTATGGTTCGTCACTTCTTGTCCGTCTCATGCTGTGCTCCATCCTCCAGCACACCCACGATCCTCCGCATAATATTCATCTCCAACATCCCTCTGCTATCGGAGCTGGGACTATCGACTTCCTCCACCACCGCGCAAGTCTCGAGCCCTTCGACGGTCGCGACCGTGAACTCCATAGACGAAACTGCTCTTCGTGGACTGGTCAGGTCTGAGGGCATTACTGTCATGGTCCGCGAGTCCCACGCACGGCGCGATGCAACTCGCATGCTGATGAGGATGGTAGATAAAACCTAGGATAAATAGCATAAGCACGCCACCCAAAAATTTCAAGCAGCCCACGACGTACAGGCATGAGGAAGCTAGAAGGCAGGAAAATGTTGGCGGCATGGCTGTTGAGCGCGTAGGGTATTGCGAGGGCGAGATATGACGCAGCGCAGATCATGGAACTTTCGATGACCATGGCCGCGATGGAGATGTACGGTACGGCCAAGGCCTCGGAAGTGCCGAGCGCGCGACGAAGCCGTCGTCTGAAAAAGAGCAGACGGCCGGTGATGAGGATGGCGAGGATGATGTTGAGGGCGGCGGTGAGGATCATGCGGGCAAGGCCCCAATCCACGGTGTTATTGCTGTACAAGCTGGAGCCAGGTTGCATGGATTCGTAGAGGAAGAAGATGCTGGATACTGTTTCACGAAGTTGGAGGTCAGCAAAAGATTCGGATATAACAGATAATGGTGAGCGATCACCCATGTTTGCAAGGAACAATAGCACCAGGGGTATCAAGAGGTACAGTTTGAAGCGAAAAATCACAAGGCAGCGATACAGCTGCTCAAAAGAAGCATCGGCACACAAGTTTCGGTTTCTTATTTTAAATGAAGACTGCACTCACTAGAAACCCATCTGCAAGCCACGAAATCACCACACCGATCGCGTTGGACGACGCAAGACGCGCACTTCCGTACTGCGTTCGTCCCCAAGCCATGGGACCACCAGGATAGTCGCGATTGTCGATAAATTCTAGCTGATAATTGCGCGTGTACAGGCCGACGAAAGATACGGCAAGCGTGAACATCACGAAAGTGAACGCGATGAGGGCTTTATTTCGTGTGCGTCCTCTTTTGGGAGGATCGTCAACGAGAAGATTCACGGTCTGCAGACAAACGACGCATATCATCCCTATGATCATCAGTGGTCGTCCCGATTAGAATTAGAACAGGCCCGAAAAAAGAAGTCAGAACCAAGTTGTTGCCACTCACCAAAGGTCATCCAAGATGCGAGGCCGCCGATGAGAGCAGCACGCTCATAAAAAAGAGCATCCGCAGACAAGTTGGGTCTATTCGTATTGGACATATGATTTCCGAGTGCTCCTATGTACTACCAGAAGGCGCAGAACGCCTTGAACATCGAAGGGAGAGGGTGAAAGGTGTTAACCGGTCGCTGCCCGCCCTTTATGTGTTTTATCGGGCGCAAGACATGGAAGACTGCTTCTGAAGGATCGTGATAGGGCTGTCTCCGTGTGACGCGGTGAGAAGGGTGCTAAGTTGAGGTATCTAAACGCTCCAGATAACTTGGCTGCGGCCTTTAGCGCCCCGGTTCGCTTCATCCCCGCCTGGAGGTCTCAGACAAGGGCAAAAGATGCCCATAAAGAGTATATATCCCGAGTGTTGACGGCTCGCTTTCTCACGGTAGAATGCATATGGCTGTGGAGTGTCCCGTTGTGTAGATGTATACACCCTTGGCATGCGGACGTCGATTCGCTGACAGATAAACAAGTCGCTATGAATGAGGACAAAGACACCCTGAATCCAGATGCGTAACACTCACAGCAGGAGAGAAGCCTTCGCGTTCTGGAAGATCCACCACGCGTAATCTCCAGACTAATTGAGACATTGAGTTGCCGATATCTTCTAAGCCCCAACAACGACCGATTTCGAACCTGTAGGGCGGCATTGGGGCGGTATCCTTTTGCGACGTTGTCTGCAGCGCCAGAGCACCGGCGTCGTCTCACCGACACGAACGAAACGATGATCAGATGCTGGTATTGTATATAACGTATGCGTGGTGGTGGACATTGAACGTGAACATGGCGGGGGGCGGTCAAAGGATACAATACTCGAACGGTAAAAAGAAGAGAAAATATTGAAACACGAGAACGAGAACGGGATCGTCAAGGGACCTAAGCTTCGAAAAGTCCGTACGACTAAAAATGTCGACGAAAGCCACGGCTGTCAATAAGGGACCTCCGACGAGGGCATGATCGTCAAAAAAGATAAGGCTGCTCGAAGTGGAGGTATGAGGAAACAGGCTCCGGAAAATCATGCGGTGCAAGAGTCCAGGTGCTCGAGAAAAAGGCATAATGAGGTCGAAATGTGGTCCATCTATCGACCCAACGAAGCCACAGTCAAGAGTCATGATCACAGTCAGTCAACTTGTTAGACAGCTGCAGGCAATTGCCGCACAGGTATCGCAGCGCTCGTAGTCGGACATCAAACAAGCAAGAGCTCAGGGGCATCAAGCAAATAGAGGGGAATTAAAGTCTTTGTCCGCGGTCATAAAGCAAGGGAAAACAGGAACAAACGAAAACGAGAGAAGGCGACGAATTAAAAAAGAGAGAGACTAGTCCGCTATGCTATACCGTACCTCATTCAATGCGCACCGACAGATAGATCACCGCTCAGTATCCACCAGAATACCCACTCTGTCCCGGGTTCGGTGGTGCTGCACCTGGAGGAAGCCCATATTGCGACGTCCTCGAGTACCTATTCTGCTGTCCCTGCGCTCCAGTCGGTGTCTGCGACGAAGGTCTCCTTGGTCTCGGCACCCTCCTTACCCCTTCCGTTGCTGACGGTACAGGTCCGTTATCCGCCAAGCTCACGCCTCTCGAGTTCGTCCTCGAACGGGTGGCACTCCTACTCTGCCTCTGCCCCCCAGCACCCTGGCCTGCGAAATTAACCGGCTGAGGACTCGAGGCATTGGAGCCACCGGGAGACATCGCAGCCTCATCGGATTCGGGAGCATAACCCATATGATCAGGATACGTGTGTTGCCCTTGGTACGGGTTGTGAGTCTCGCCCGGATATTGATTTGAGATCGTGTTATGTCTCAACACGGCACCGCCAGCCGCGGCTCTCGAGAACTGAGCATCGAAGCTTGGCTGCTGCTGCTGTTGCTGCTGTTGCTGCTGGTATGTCTGAGCTTGGTTGCCGAATGGGTTCCGAGTGGTCGTGATGGGAGAATCATAGACCGTGTCTTCGCCATAATCAGGACTGGGGACAAGACGGTGATTAGATGATGAGACGTCTGAGTTGTACGGTGCATCTTCGCTCGTACGCGAGACAGATGATGATGGGGCGGGTGTCGCAGCAGGTCGGTTGCCGAGTGCTAAGGGTGCTGGGAGCGTGAGGAGCTGATTGCTGTCCATTCGTTGACGAGAGTGCGTGCCGGAAGATTCGCCCGCGGTACTCGAATCATAACCTTGTAATGCTCCTGTCACGGTATCGGAGGTCAAAGAATGCCTATACGAAAGTAGACAAAAGTTGCGTGAGCTTATAAAACACGAACGAGGAGCGGAAGAGACTTACCGCTTAGGTGAGTTGGCCTTCCCATCATAGAACATCGAGTCTCTCGAGACCGTCCCACTCTTCCACCTCCTCTCCCTCTCAAACTCAGCCCATCTCTTCATCACGATGTGTGACGAATCAAACTCTCCCTCTTTATCACCATGATTCGCCGCTGCCGACTCTCCCGCGACCATCCGTGTCTGACCCCACGAGAAGTCGTCGAAGTGCCAATACGAGTACGCGGGGAGGATACCGTTCCATATAGGTAGCGAAAACAGGTACACGATCATCCATCCGACGTAGGAGACCTTCCTCGTGGTGATAACGATCAGCAAACCGGGTAGACCGAGGACGATAGCGAGAAGAACGAGAGGGATGGTCGTGTTAGAGCCACCGGGAATGATGGAAATGATGATGAGGTAGAGCGTGAACGAGATGGCGGCCGGAAGGACGAGTGTACCCGCGAGTTCCATACCGACGACGAACTGCATCGAGAAGCAGAAAGTACCGCAAAGGTCACGGACGAGAACGAGTTCCGCAAGGTTATGCACTGTGGAGTTGATCCACCGACGACGTTGGGAGAGGAGCACGCCGAAGGTATCCGGTACGACGGTCTTGCAAACGGCGGAAGGACAGAAAACATTCTTCCTCTTCGGGAACGTCTTGAGCATTAGCGTCGTTAGGTATCGATCTTCACCGAGTAGCAGAAGATTCTTCTTGTGCAGGGTATCGACGACGTTCTCCGAGTAGTGCTCGACGATGTCAGGGTTGGCGAGGATGGGGACCCAATATCCGGACGCGCCCTTGGGAGCCTTGATGCGGTACATGGAGAAACAACCAGGCAAACAGGTGACACCTCCAAACATGGACTCGAAGGCCTTGGTCATGTGATGAGAGATGTAGTACTCGAAGACTAACAACAAGTTGATTTAGCATATTCCGCAAGAGTGGAGGCGAAAAGCACGAACCTTGAATCATGGTGACCCAAGTCTCCCCCTTGTTAGCGATCTTCGTCTCGCCACAAAGACCCATGATCTCCTCGTCCTCTATCATGCACGACGCCATCCTCGTCAACGAATCCGGGAACACCTTCGTATCGGCATCCACACAAAGTACCAGTTCATAATGATCCGGACTGATACCCGTGCATCTCCAAATCGAATTGAAGAACTCATACTCGAACGTCGTCATCCTCTCGTCGAACATGACCTTCTGCATGAATCCCATCAGCACGATCTGCGAGTCTCGCTTTCCACGGTTACCAGGCTTCGCTTCGTGCGCCTCGAGCGGATTACCGCATTTCGCGACAAGCACCATGGGGACCCTCTGCTGCTTCGACATCTCGACCGTCGCGTCGTCGTAGTCGTAGAACCCGGCGTAGACCTTCGCCATATTGTGCCGTTTGTGACCGTCCGCGATGGCGACGTACGAATGGGCCTCGACGTCCTCCGGGTCGATCACGAATTCCTTCATCATCTCTATACAGATCTGCGGTGTCGTCTTGTCGTTCCCAGCACCCTTCACCATCCCGTCCGCGATGACCAAAATGAGCTTGTGACTGTTCGGATAATCCGTCGTGGCGAGCGAGTCCAAAGTCGTTCTCAGACCCTCCACGCTCTCCGAATAGGCCGTGACGAGACAGATCGTGTGTGCGAGTCGGAAGCCGAAAGGTTCCGCGTTATCCGGCGTAGGCTGTTGGACGACATTATGGAGAGGGAAAGGACAAGGATTGTCATTGAAGCCGTTCCTCGAGTCTCCGAGCGAAGTCGAGCTCCTGGAAAAGCGGTACGGGGAATCCGGCGGTGTAAGTTTCGCACCCTTGACCGAGGCCGTGGTCGATGATGGGCCACCGTATACACTCGTGGCGTTGCGTTTGTACGGGAGAGGCTCGAGCATCCCATATGAGGTCGCCGGTCTCCCTCCAACTCCTTTCAGGATATTCTCGGTGGGCGTGAAGCGCGATTGCGTGGGTATGAAACCTGCCTTCTTCGGCTTGTAGTTCGTAGTGACGCCTTTCTTCGTGACGTTGGGACGGAGTTCGGCCGGAGCAGGACGATAGATGTCACTCGTCCAGTTCTCGATCTGCGCCATCCGTTGCATCCTTTGTTCGTACGTCTCGTGCTTGAAGGCGCCGAGGCGAGGACCGAAGAACCACGAAAACATGACAGCCATGACGAATCGAATCCCGACGACACCGATGATGAAGATGAGGGAGACATAGAGGACGATGTCAGAGGCGACGCAGCCGATCGTGTTCGTGTCGATGAAGCCGACAGTGATGATGTCCTGGAAACAGTGACCGAGAGTGCGTTGGCCCGTGCGGAGCATGTAGGCGGTGATGTCCTTGCCATTAAACGTGCCATTGGCGTTCTTGAAGTCGTTGAAGCTATCCGGGTAGGAGACTTCGCCTGTGCTCAGCCAGTTGAGGAGGTTGAAGTCGAGAACATTGCTACGGAGAGGTAAAAGGTTAGGACAGCATGACGACGAGGGAATGTTCGCTTACGATTCATAGACGGCAAGGTTGCGATCAGAAGCCTGAAGGTCGTCCCAAGTGAAGTAAACTTGACCCTGCGGACTGATTGCGGCAAGATCATTGCGCGCAGTTGAACTGACGTGACAAGTCGTGTCGCTGTCGTAGTTCGTCAAGTTGACGCCACTCGTCCCGTTCTGGCTGAATACATTGCAGGGGAAATACCAGTCGAGACTGCCACTGGTGCTGGTAATGCTCGAGTTGCTCGCCTTGGTGATGATCCCGTCGCAATTCCCATTCACGTTCTGAAACATGAAGGAGATATCGTTACTGGCAACACCCCAATTGCCAACGAAAAGCGGGTTCGTGTCTCCGTTGAAATCGCCGACTTCAGGATGTTTGAACTGTGAGAAATCGTAGTCGTAGCCGTGGATGACGACGGAGCCAGTGTCGATGGAGCCTGCATGGTAGCGGTTCGCAGGAGTGCCGCAGACGACTTGAGTGAAACCGAAAGTGATAAAACCGACGAAGCCCATGAGGACGGCGATGATACTGAGGAGACCCATCTTCTCGCGCCATGCTCGCTGTTGCTCGGAAGTTCGAATACCTGGCTCGGAATTAGAACAAGGCTAAGGGATATTGAGAAGGAAAGAACAAGACATACCGAAGGTCCTGAGGATGAAATTGGGAATGCAGGCTGTGAGTATATAACAATAGGTGACCCAGCCGTCGTGGGGACCTGGTATATTCGCTAGGCAACCCGTTCGCTTCGCAGGGGCAGTTTCTGGCGTAGGCGCGGATTTCCTCCTCCTAAGAGTGGCACCTCGTTTGAAAAGAGCGAGACCCGACTCATGAACGTCTTCCTCTCTCGCAAGTAGTGAGTGACCACGACGCAGCCCAGGTGCGTTTCCCGTGGCTATGCAACATACTCAACGCAATGCAGACACGAGGTAGGTAGGAAATACGCACTGGAGGGAATCACACCGTCATCTTCCAGTTGAGCAGCATGGTTGCGGTAGTGCCACTGCCTATGACCCGGCTCTATCTTCTCCCTGTCCGGCCTGACCAGGCTCTTCTTCCTTCCTACCATAGCTGTATCCCCAAGCTGAAAGCCGTTCTCTGGATCGGGGCTGGTGATGTTGGTGTATGCTGATGGGGCGGTACGCTGGCGGCCTGGGTGTTCAAGAGGGTCGGTGCGCTCGCCTCGTTCGCTGTCTTGAAAGGAGACGTTGGGAACAGCTCCGGTGTTAGGTTGTAGAGGTGGCCTAGAGAAACCATTGTAGGAAATCGGAGGCTGTTCGGGGTAGGAAGGCGAAGAGGGTGATTGGGGATGCGAGTAGCCGGTCGAGGCGCCAGGGCGGGGCTGCCGTGGTGGACGTTGACCGTAATTGTCCATGGCAATTGAACTGCTGATAATATGCTATTATGAAGACAGTTGCATGCGGCGGGAAGCGAGGAGGAGCGAGGGTGGCCGAGGAGAACCGAGTGAGAGCGAGATGAGGGAGCGTGGGCAAGGCGCAGGGCGCTGAGCACGAAGGAGCCCAAAAATGGTTCTATATCCGTGCTGATCGCGGCTGCTGTCCACGCAAAGGGTGCTGACTGAGCTGGGGGTATAAGCGCTGTGCGTTGCCGCTGTCGTCGGCAGCGAGGCCGATGGCGAGTCGGACGGTGGTGGTGGCGGAGAGAGAGAGAGCTCGGAAAATGATGGCGGTGGCTGGACGTCGAACGGAGTGCCAAGCGGCAGTTGACAACGCTCTTCCTCAACCGGCTGCCTTCCCATTCCGTCATCGTCTCTTCTTCCAATAATTGTTCACCCAGCGCGTTGCGACTCCGCTCTGCCCCTGCTCCATGCCAACAACCCTCGCTTGCTCCACGTCCCCCGCTTTCCTCTCCAGCTTTTTCTCGACATTTTCCCTTTTTTTCGCCGTCGTCCACACCCGCCACATGGCACGCCACACACTGTCCAACATGAATCGATTGGGCTTGGCAATCGTTTTTCTCCGAGCCATCATGTTCAGTTGTAATTAACCAGCAGCAGACCGAAGGCAAGCTATCTGGGGAGTCCCCGTTTCCTCTGTTTCTAACCCTCTGCCGTGCTGCACAGTTGTCCTGGGAGCCGCATCGTACGAACGTGGGAGGTGTACGTCTGCTGCACCTCATAATCATTCTTCACCTCTCGGGGATGCTTGGGCACAGACAGCTAGGCGGCTCTGAGCGACTATCATTCATCATTCACTATGGCTTATGAAGGCTGGAAGGGTTGACGTCGTCGCCTCTAGACATCGTTCTTGAGAGCCGGTCCTCGTTTCTTGGAGCGCCTGGATGCGTCGATATCACAAGTGGGGCCCGAGTCGTGCTTTACAGCAGTCGACCTCACTCTTCGCGGTGTAACGCCTATGCTAGAATCGCAGGAAGAAACTGATAACAGTAATAGTACGTCTGGATTACACCGGGTTTATGACTTCTAGCCCATACCATCCAGTGTTCACGGTCGCCTCCCAGTTGTCTCTGCCGGATATCGGTTCAGGTGACTATCTTTGACGTGCCTTGCTGTGAAATCCAACGATCTACAAGAAGTACGCTTATGCTCGGATGAGGCTACGATATCGACCTGAGGCGCAAGGCGTGAGGCCCCATGGCCTTATACGCGAGGTGCGTTGTGGGCCGTGGCTCTCTACGTGCGTCATCGTTCCTTGTTTCTCCTGGTTCCAGCTCATGTGTGCCCTGACAATCGATAAGACGGACATATCACCGAGTGTCGTAGCCAATGAATAATATGGCCATCCTTATTACCATCTCTTCTCCACCTCGCTGCAGTCACCAAGAGATGTTTCTAATATAGGCTTTGCTTGATCCTTCTCAAGTTTGTTGACATGTGTTTGATTCCGAAGGCGCCGCCTTCCTTTCCGAGACAACACAAGATAACTGGGGGAGCGCAGACTTCGTCTGCAGCAACCTCGCTTGGAGGGGAGGGTGGCACGATTTCTATTTTTTACCAGGCAGTTCACAATACAAGTTTCGTTTGAGCGGTGCTCGGCCTTCTTGGTGCATGTGTGGCAACGCGCTATCTTGTCTCATTGAAGAGGCCCAAGCAAGCGAATGTGTTCCATCTCCTCAAATGCCAGAAACACACCAGGAAAAGAACATGCAGACTGTCATAATACAACAAATATATACAGCATTAATAGAAGGATCCACGAGGACTCTCCGCGGCTGCACAACTTGAAATTCCTAACAAAGGACAACCGGTCTGATTGACATCGAACGGAGGCAAACCATATCCTGAGCAACAACCAAAAACAACTCATGGACACACATCCCAAACCGACCTAAGCTACGTGTGCGGCCTTGAGAGGAGGGAATGGATCGTCGCCCTTCCTCAGGAGCCTCTTCCTTGGCGACTCCTCGAGGAGCGGGAGGGACGAGAACACCCATCATCCCTACCTTCCCGTACAAACAGACTCCCTTTATATGTCCAGTATCAATGTCATGGCGGTATGAAGAAGACCACGAGCGGTACATACCAAGAACGGAACATGCTGCCGATCGAGCCTCTGTCACGAACATTCGAGATACTTACACGGGTCAATCGTAAGATGCAGACGAGGAGGGTGGCGCACGAGGAGGGTGGTGCGGCGACAGTTTCCGAATCCCGATGACCGCTGCGTACGCTTTCACAGACTACCGAGCACACAGGCAAACCATTCTCTATGTCACAGTGGACATCCGAACTCCTCCGACTCGGAGATGCAGGCTATCGTTGTTCAATCTCTATGTCGCACTATCGAGGAGCACAGGAAGGGTCACAGTTCGTTTTCTGAGAGACTTCGACGACGACCTATTTCTGCAAGCACACGTAGCACCAGTTCTAGACGAAGATGATCGATTGGAGGAATTGAACAGAAACAGAAAGTAGTGGTGGGCAATGTGATGACCAGTGTTGTAGCAGCGACGGCGCGAGGCAAGGGAGTGCGAGCGATGATGTGGTACGAGTGAAGTATTTGGTGCCCTGCGAAACGCGGAGTGAGCATAGCGGCGTGAAGAGCGGCACGAGGTAGATTAACCAGCAACAGTGTCGCATACTGACAATCAGGAGAGGTCTTTGAAGAGAGTCGGACAGAAGAAGAACACGCGTTCGATGGTAGTTTCTGAGCAGGAGAGGCCAAACGGACAGGGCACGAGACAAAAAGTGTACGTAAGCTGTTTGTACTTGTTGAAACGGGAGCCCGACGTCATAATTACGGCGGTGCGAAGGACCTTGTAAGCAAGGTAAAGACCCGCCAAGAATACTTCCTTCCCTATTGCCGCCGCTTGCGCTAGAATCCATGCACATCAACGACATCGCAGAGGTTGTCCGTGATGCGCATCATCGTCTTCGAGCCATCAGTCAAGGAACGGCTGGTTGTACCACCGAGCTGACCACCTCGTCTACAGAGGCGTTCGCCAAGACCATTAAACTGAAATACTTAGTCAAGTAACGCACCGCCCAGTTGTCATTCACACAAGACTCGACTACTTCAGCGCTCAGCACTCAGCCTTGACTGCATATGACATCCATCCATCAAACCAACATCTACGCAATTCGGGCATTCTAGTGATTGCCGGCGGCTCTCCTAGCGTTTGCTGTGCTTCAGTTGTGCTCCCGCGGCCACAAAATATGAGCTCTGTATCCTGTCGCAATTGATATGTCTACAATCTCCTCAAAGAGGAGGCCCATCGCATGGTATTTGTCAGCAATGATGGCGCAGCATGTTGCATTCGCCTATCAGCGCGATCTGCACATATTTGCCATCACCAAGACAAACTTCAAGTTATTATGCAGGTACTGAGGGACCGAATCAAAGCAGGACTCGGAGGGAAATAGAGGCCGGCCCACGATGCATACACTGCATCTCACTGCATGTCTTCAACAGGACTCTACTATAATCAGCGTGTACCGGGGTGAGTCAAATCCTCCTGCCTCTCCCTCTCAAAGTCTCCCGTCTTACTGTCTCATTAGCCATCACTACTTCCCTCTGTACACATTATTCATCCAACAGAACCTACTGAAAAGTTGTTTATACGGCCTGGAGATAGCTGCCGAGTACGCGTCCACACCATCTATCCTCCACACGCGTTTGGCTCATATCCTTTTAGGAATCACTATGGCAGACTTCGACCATAACAATATGCACGAAGGTGCAAACCAAAAGTATCTCCGCACGGACTCTTCCACCTCCTTTGCATACTATCCTCCACAGTCTAGAAAGGCGACCCGCAATGCATCACTCAGATACCACCCTTTCAGCATGCTCGTCATGACGGTCTGGATCATCCTGACAGTCGCCCTAGTCGTGCTCCTCGAGAGGTCCGTCGCACTCGGCCCTACCACCCTCCACCTTCCTTGGTACTACAGCAGTACCGGTCTCCCCTCCGACCTCCTCACCGTCTTCGCCCAAGGTCACGTCCCCATATCCATCATGCACCTCTGCCGCCTCGCCGCCTCGGGAATCCAGTCGCCCCGGACCGCTCCACGAACATGGATCGAATTCTTCTGGACGGTAGACATGTGCTGGTCCGGGCCCGTAGGGATCTTGGCTACCCTCTGGAGCATGACGAAGCTGAGGGTGCTCGTCTCTCCGGTTTTGGTGGCATTTTCGGTCATCAGCATTGTGGCGCTGGTGACACCACTCGTCCTGGACCATGCATATCCCATTCGGACGATCGACGTGCAGCTCCAGCGGACGTTCAACCCTAACACGCTTTCGGCGTCGAAGATGGGCAACATCGACGCGTATGCTCAGCTCGCACAGGGAGGTGCGGGTTGGGCCACGAATTTGACGGTGATCAACCTGTTCAATGAGACTACTTTTACTCCTGTCGGCGGAGACCGTGGAACGAACTCGAGCGATTTCTTCTTCGCGGGTGATGTTGAGAGCTTGGACACTGCCCTTCCCGGAGTTCGCGTCCAGGGTGGATGTCAAGCGATAAACGACCAGACGAGCCTCGGAAATTTCACCGCATTCACGGCCTATTGCAAGAACCAACTCACGACCGTCGCCGACCACAAGGCCCTGGTCATCGGATCCGGGGCTATCGACCTAAACCTCAACGTCTCATATTGCACGAACATATCCTCTTTCTCCCCCCTCCAATCCCCTTCCTACACCTCGTCCTTCGTCTGGTTCGAGAACACCGCCGGCCGGATATCGGGAGACCTCGTGAAGGGTCTCGTACGCTGCGACGTCTGCGCCAGCACGGGAAATGCATCCGTCTACGGGCGCACTCTCACCTTCGACAACTTCGTCCCCAACAACACCATGTACCAGTCCACACAAGGCGGAGAACCCCTCCTCGACCCCATATCCGCCGTCATGTATCACCTAGCAGACGCTACCACGGCCGACAGCGACGAGGACAGCCAGGAGCCGCTCAACATGTTGGGATATTACGAGACTAGCGAGGACGGTGTTCCGCTATACGTATCCCCCTCTCTCGAAGGGTACGCAGCGGCGATGTGGCGCGGTGCATCGCATATGACAGCCGCGATTGCCCTTCTCTCCCGTTCTTCCGATACGACCTACCCCGCTACGTCGCACACCCCCGTCTCCGCACGGACGAAAGACTTCGCGTTCTTCGTCGTCGCTCTCGCGCTTCTAGGAGTCTGGTTTGTGGGGATGTTCGCGCTGACGGTGGGGATGTGGAGGAAGGCGTCCGGAGATTTGTTGGACAGTTATACGGCTGCGCGGATAGTGGCAGGGCGGCCAGATCTGGTGAATGTGGATTCGCCGGAGGACTTGGAGGATAACCCGAGGCTTTTGGAGAAGTTTGACGGGGGGAACGGGATCCGGGTTGATCTGGGCGGGGAAGAGATTGGATATGTGGCGGCTGGGGGGAGGGGGACTCTGAGCAGTCGACGACCTCATGAAGGAGAGAAGTATAACTTCTAATCACATTATTTATTCTGGATTTCGTTGGTGAGATAAAAGGGTTCTATGTATGAGTTGATCGGTGATACCTATTCATTTATTTTGGGTTATTCCGTGTCAGTGAGAGTCGTCTGACTGAAAGTAAAACGACCTGACCATCGAGCGTAGCTCTAATATGAGACATAAATGTAATCATGAGGCGAGACACATCACCACATAGAGTGATACAAAGCAGAGAAGATGCAATTGACCTGTTCGGTATGAACGCAAGGCAATTATGAACAGCGACGATATACCCATATCAGTGAAACGAGCCCAAACCAGATACTGAAGTAAGTACACCAACAACGAACTAAACAGTAAAACTTTAGGCATCGATTGACTCAAGACGCAACTTCCCTTCGCTCTGCAAAACCTCTAGCCTATCGTATGCCTCTGGATCACCCTCTCTCATCCTCTCCAGCAAGCTCCGCCACAGCCTGATCTTAAACGCCTGCGGCAGCTCCAAGGAGGAGCGAGAAACTGCCCTCGACTCAACCAACCGCGCCAGATAATTGGCGAAAGAAGATTCTCTCGGACGATCGGGGGCATCCCAATCAGATGCGAGGATGTAGCCTTGCAATTGGAGTTCTTTGAGCGCAGGCACAAAGCCTGGTCCAGATCCGAGGTGAGATTGTAGTTGTAGGCTCGACGTGGACTCGTTGGATGATGGTGATATCAAGTACTCGAAGACGCGAAGTGCCAATGTATGACTCGAAATGTTCAGGACCTCCAAGTTCTTCAGCTTCTCTAGCACCATCACCAACACTTCCATCTTGACATCGTCTGCCAATTCTAGTTCCTTTAACGCCTCCTCGCAATGTCCCACAAACTTCACGAACGCGGCAGGCACCTCTCCGGGTAGATACGTCCGCGAACTGATTGGTGAAAACCTGAAGTTAAAGTTCAAATGATCGCCGCTGGTTAAAATGAGATGTTCGAGACGAGGAGTCTCTAGTGTGTCGAAAAAGTAATGGAACATCCTGTCTTTCGAGTGGCCCAAGTTCGCCTCCAACCTTCGCAAAGACGGCAAAACGACCGATCTGCGACCGCGCGAGTGGCGCGGGGGACCTTTGACAGAGACGAAATCAATGCTGAGTTCCTCGAGACGCGCACACTTCTTCAGATTGCGCATGAGGACCTCTGCATCGAAATCGTCTCCCCAGGCTTGGGTGTGCATATGGAGTTTCCTGAGGTGTGTCCATGGTAATACCCATTGCGAGAGCAGCAGATGGTCGAGATAGACTCGACAAAGATGTGGCGCATTTTTGCGATTGAAGCGGGATATTATGACTTGGTTGTCGTTGCCTCGACGGCGTGGTTGCATCAAAGGAGCATACATGGCAAAACTTCGAAGTAGAGGGGTCGAGGATAGGTCTGGGAAAGGATGGATGTCCGGCAACACCCGCGTATAGCTGAGGTTCGTGCACACATCGAGCCAACGGCTAGAATGCTCTGCGAGGATGTGCATGTAACGTTCGATGTATGGCCTTGACTGTGCGAGGGATGTCTGTTTCGTCGACCCTAGGAAGTAGGCGCTAATATACACTCTGAAAGACAAAGGGAGCACCCCTGATCGCTTCAACCAAGTCTGAAGCTCTGTAAAAAAGAGCTCGATGGCCTCGGGTGTTCTCGGTAGCTGAGGAAGGCTGAGCGATGTCCAAGCTCGCGGAGACGTCAGTGTTATGGAGCGCCAGCGGGAGGAGACACGAGTGAGGGAGTGAGGCGCTTGGTTGAGGATGATGTCGTAGGATTCGAATGGATACCCCGGGTCGAAGCCAATGTCAACCGTGCAGTGCGAGAAGATATCAGAGAGGGTTTCGGCGGGTAAACACTGGATGAGATTCATGTTCAATTTGTGTCGAGATAGAGGTTTTGAAGAAGCAAGCTCGAGGACAAAGTGACTGCGCGGCAAGTTCCGTTGAGCCCACTGCAGCCCACTGCTCAACAGAGATGACTCGCGCCACGCCGCATCGTTGAGCGCGGATTCACGACATAATAACAGCAACGAGAATGGCCAAAATACAACACGTCCAGATCAAAGGCACAAAGCTACTAGTCATGTACAGTACGACTCGCATTGTCAAGAAAATACAATCTCACATCGACTCTAGACACAGCTTTCCTTCGCCCCGTAAAGCTTCCAGCCTCTCGTATACCTTCGCACAATCCTCTCTCATCCTCTCACGCAACCTTCCCCCAAGCCTGACTTTAAACGCCTCTAGGTCCAAGGCAGCGCGGGAAGCCGATCTGCACTCAACGAACTTCCCTAGATTGTTGAAGAATGGTGCTCCGCCCACAGGGTCGGACCCGAAGAGATCGAAAGGGACGCCTTGACATCGCAGTTCGCCTAGCGAGGGCAAAAGAGCGAATTCTCCTACGCCTGATCGAAGGATAGGCACCGGGGTTGGGCTGCCCACGCCCGTAGGCTCGTTGGGTGTGCGTGATGTTAGAGCTTCGAGTATCGAAGGAGCCAGTGCCTGGCTGTGAACATCGAGTACCTCGAGGTTCTCCAATTTCCTGAGTACGTCGACAAGGACCCGAATCGTCTCGACTGGATCCACCATCTCCAACTCCTTCAGCGATTCCCCACATTGACCCATAAACTTCTTGAACGCGTCATGCAACTGTTCTATCCGATATGTCCGGAATGGACCACCGACCTCAGGATATGCCATGTCCAAGTAATATCCCGTGGTGAGAGCCAAAGATTCGAGACGAGGGGTTTGAAGCGTGTCGAAAAAGAAATGGAACATCGTGTTTGAGGTCGTGCTCAGGTCTACATCCAATCGTCGGAGGGATGGGAGGACGATTGTATCACGTTGATCAGAGTTCATTGGAATACCTCTGGCAGTCCCAAAGGAGATGTGCAGTTCCTCGAGATTCGTGCACGCCTTCAAGTTCCGCATAAAACCCTGCGCATCAGGGTAGTTTCCTTTGGCCATATGCAGCTTTGTGAGCTGTATCCATGGTAGGACACACCGCGCAAGGGACGGATGGTCAAGAATGATTTGACGGAGGTGTGGCGCGTTCTCGGGACGAAAATACGACACTATGGGTTGGTCCGGAATGACTACGGGATTCGGATTGCCTAGGGAGAGCGTGTGCAACGTAGGAGCACATAGCGCAAAACTTCGCAGTAATGGAGTTGTGGATAGACCTGGGAATGGGTGTACGTCTGACGATGCCCGCGCGTATTTGAGGTTGGAGCACACGTCGAGCCAGCGATGGGAGTGCTGCGACAGGATCTGCATATAACGTATGATATATGGCCTCACCTGCTGGAGTGAGGTTTGTTCCTGGGAACCTAAGACGTCGTAGGCGCTAAAATGCACTCTGAAAGACAGAGGGAGCATTTCCGACCGTGCCAGCCATAGCTGAAGCTCAGCAAGGAAGAGCTCGATGGATTCGGGTGTTCTCGGTAGAAGAGGAAGGCTGAGCGATGTCCAGAGTCGTGGGGACGTTAGCGTTATGGATCGCCAGCGGGAGGAGACGCGAGTGAGGGAGTGAGGCGCTTGGTTGAGGATGATGTCGTGAGGTTCGAATGGATAGTCCGTGTCGAGGCCAGTATCAACCGTGCAGTGTGAGAAAATCTCGGCGAGAATCTCGGTGGGGAAACTCTGAGAGTGCATGCTTGATCTCCGTTAGAGGCAATGAACGCTGAGACTCAGAGTAGGATGCAAACGTTCGGCGCAAGCGCTTTCAATTCTTCGGCACCTTGCGGCCATCCACCAAATCCTTTTTCGGACTGCGCCACACGATGAGGACGCCATTTCGTCCCAGGTTCCCATATTCTCCGTCGAAAAAAACGATCAATAGTCATTATCCGGGTTCATAACAGCCAAGTAGGGTAACGGCACAAACGAGCGAACGACAAATTCAAGCGTACACAACTGAACCTAAATTCGCGACGTGCTGCGGGGGTGGTGGGATATCCAGGGAGGTTGGTAGGTGGTATAAAGAGGTGACTGTGCTAGGTGAGGAGTGAGGAGTCGAAATAACGGTTTTTATCGTGAAGTGAGCGGGAGTGCCCATACGGACATGAGGGAAGTATGCGACGTGCGACGTGAAGTATGATTGGTACAGCGGACAGAGGTGAGGGGGGAAGTCCATATGCGGATGCAAAGTCCGATGAGACACAAGAACGACGAGATAACGTTAACTAGAGTAAAAGCGAAGAGTTCAAACCAGACCAAGTGGAGAATAAAAACGAAGAACCGCGACAAATTATCCACATCGAACCAATTGACACAGAAGTCCATGGAGAAGTCCCTTTCGAAGAAGCGAGGGTCTTCCAAGGAATGTACAGACGCATCCAACATAGCTAACGCTTGGACGATCTTACATCTTCGCCAAGATGCCCACCATGCCCAACACAGCCCCGAGGGCACCCACGAAAACAGCAGGCCAAACACCTTTGGGCAAGGTAGGGAGTGCACCGCTACCGTTGAAGGGAGTGTAGTCGGTGCTGCTAGCCTGCGAGCTCGAGTTATACTCAGTGCCAGTGCCTCCGCCTGTCAGGTTGGCTCCGTTGGGCTACGGGCAGATATTGGTGTCAGCAAGTTACGGGAAGAGATACTGAATGACGGTACACGTACGCCGATGGGCCTGGAGTTGTCCACGAAAGCGCAACTGCTCGAGGTGCAAAGACATTCGCCCTTGATAGGGTCCCAGAAGGCAGTCGAGCAGTTGGCTGGAACTGGTACATCCAAAAAAATGAGCACAAGTAGAACGAAGATAAGAAAGAGTGTCTTACGTCGGAAACGGGCTTGGCTGGTCGACGTGTCCTGAGGAGGGTTCGGGTTGGAGGGGGCAGGCTGGTCAGTCGGGCAACCGTACTACAGAACAGAGCAGGGTCTTCAGCTTGGTTGCTTGCAGCATTTGGTAGGACGACGTACGCAAGTGTACCAAGGGAAGTCAGAGAATGCACAATGACTGAGAAGACCCTCTTCATTCGTGGGCATCCCATTGCAGATCTTGTCGCTAACTTGGGGAGTAGAGCACTTGAGGACGTCGAGGTTGTTCAAATCCGAGATCTTCGTCGGGTTCTGAACCCACGAGAGAAGTTGCTCGGAAGAGACAATCCAGACTTAAACCACACAAGGACGATGAGTACATCACACCGGACTGCACGAAGTAAGGGCTGCATACCGTTGTCCTGCAATTGGGCCCAGTCGAGGAACGAGTTGATCATGTTGATGGTACTCGTCGGCGCACTGACACCAGGGTAGTTTGTCTACAGGAACATTACAAGGATGAGAAGGTTAATCATTCTTGGGTGTGAGAAAAAAAAGCTTACGGCAAGATGAATTGGATGAGTGTAAAGACCGATAGGCTGGCGATTCCCGTTGTAATGAGCGGTGAAGGTGCTCTTCATATACTCTAATGTGGCCGAATCGTTGACGGTGCTCGCCCCGTTAGCGGCATCCCTAACGACCCAGAGAGCTGGTCAGGTTTGTTTGGTGAAGACTTCGAAACAAATACTCACAGCCAAGGGTCCATCAAATGCACACCCGCATCTCCCCTATCATCGAAGAAAGCGTACATCGGAATCTCCCAGAACCCAGGCAATTTCGGCTCTCCCTTGCACATATTGTCAACAGCCAGACAGTCGTTCGCCATCCCGTTATCCAGGGTGTACGGCCAGTAGGCGTCCGTGCCATCTTCCGTGACAGGTAGAGACGCGCTAGCGGAAGAATCGTACGTGAAACTCGTGTTCGCCAACATCTTCAGCGTATCAACTGTGTAGTTCAGGTAAGGCGCCCGGAAACCCTTGATGGCCGAGAGCGGGATGCCAGCGAATGCATTGAGAGCGATGAGGTTCCCGTCAAGTTCGTCTTGTGGAGGCGTACCGACATGGGTCATCCTGCAGAAAATATCAAACAGACACAGTAAGTTTTAGTGTGCAAGGCCGACACCACATGTCCGCATCACGGTGGTGATGGGAAGCATGTGGGGAAGGCGCAAGCGGGAGAAGGAGTGGAGTACGCACGTATGGTCCGCGATCTCGTTACCAGCGACATACCAGTCCGTCACGAGGGTGAAGTTGGTGTAGTTGATGGAGGTGTAGTAAGTCATCTTGGGCTGACAACCGTTGGGGTTCTGGCGATGGGCGAGGAATTGATTGACAGCATCCAGAGTATAGGATTGGATGGCATCGTCGGCGGTGAAGACGACGAACTGGGGGACGTCCGACTATACATGCGATATCGTAGTCAGCACATATTTCCAGGCCGGCCAGATTGACATGCAACATTACACCAACCCGCCAAATCCTGGAAGTAATATACGATACTCACCGGCGATAGTCCGCCCGGGGGGCTTGTGCTAGCACAGTTACAGTTAGGCAACTGGCACTGCGACGAGTCACAAGAATACCCAGCAGCCTCCGACGAGCTCTGCGGGCCTGAAATACTACCATCTTGAGCAAGAACAAGAGCGGGCAAGAGAGCGGCGAGGATGACGAAGGGCAACATCCTGCTGCAGCGTTTTCAAGCTGTTTTGAGTGCTCTGAGGGGAAGAACAGAGACAGAGACCCAAAGGCGAGAGCGGGGGTGAAGAGAAAGGGGGAGGGTAGACTGCCGCAGGGGTAGGTCAGGTACTTTATAGGTCTGACGAGGCTCCGTAAGCGCCATGTTGAGCCGATAGAAGTGAAACGGATTTTGTTCAAGGCGGATTGCCAGCTCCATCAGGGCAATATGATCGTGATAACCAGGCAGACCAAACGCCGACTGCTACCACAGGTCAATTCAGGATCATCGTCCCGTCTTCTTGCTTTGTGTCGCCTCTTTGCAGTAAGAAGTCTGTCCAGCAGGCCCTATGCAAACGCAATAACGCTGTGTCAAGACAGCCTGTTCACGGTCTGGTGTAGGAGCTCCGATGACGAGCGGGCTAATTTGACCGCTCGAAGGCAGCAAGCATGAGGTGGATCGGGGCAGGGCGCTCGAAGCCGATGGACTCGACTAAATCGAGAAACTAGCTCGAACCACAAAAAGAATACCGGGTGTCTACTTCTACAAAGTGCATTGCAGTGCAGTTTCTGCCTGGGATGATGGCAGCTTGTGTCGAACGAGATTGAATGAACACGGAGAGAGTTCTGTGAGAGGGAGGAACCAGGGGAAGACGGAATTTCAAAGCCCGGAAGTCCGGATGGCCAGCAGGGCGGTGGTCCGGGAAAGGCTTGGCATTCATTGCCAAGCCGCGTAGATCGCACTGACACCGCAGTGGCGCGCCACACCAGTCTTCGACAGAGCGGCTAGGAGAACTCGTCTGAAAGCGCGACAAAACAAGATAAATTGTGTTACAGAGCCCAGGTATAAGCAGGCTGAAAGCTACAGATGTGCCGTAGGATAGAGATGTCTACAAGATAATGGAGAATGACTCGTCAGTAAACTCTCCTTCACTTCTCATCTCTTCTGCCTCTTGTAGACTCCTTCGTTACCTCGACTGCCTTCACCTCTACTATAATTTGAAGTACTCCTCCCTCCTGAAAATGCTGGAGGTGCGCTCCTTCCACCGCTCCAAAAGCCGCCATTGTAGTTCGAACCTCCCCCTCCTGTACGCTGAGCATTATTGTATTGCGAATGCCCACTTCGGTTCCGGGAATCGTTGTAGCTCCAACTTGATGAAGGAGCCTGTGCCTCAGCAAATGGTCGAATCCTACCTTGTTCAACGAGAGTTCTGATATTCTCGCGAAAGTCAAGTGTCTGCGGCATCAACGATAGAAATTGAGCTTCAAGGATGTGAAAGGTAATGCAACAAGGGAAAAGGTACATACCTCCTGCGTCACTCCGATGATCGTTCCAAGAATATTGTGCCCAGTACCATCCAACGTAGCACGCTCCAACCTCGCTTTCGCCTCTCTAAAAAGCTGCCTCACAGCTTTAATCTTCCCTGCGGATCGTGCTATGTCATTGTCTACGGCCCAGAAGCTCTATCAGCATAGTGGAATTTGAGCGAGGAAACGAACTGACCTCGATTGACGAGACACTCAATACATAACCGCCCATTCTCCCATACATTTTCTCTCAGCCAGCCTTTCTTCTTTTTCGATAATAGAGTGCCCTCGCGGACGGAGATGTAATGCGTCATGTACGGGAATCCATTCGATGGGTCGAACGTTTCTTCCTTCACATCATCTTCAAGGGCCTCGGACTCGGTATTGTGTTCGTCCTTTGGAACTTCCCCTTCCTCTGCGGCTTCGGGTTCGTTGACAGGGACAGGTGTATCGTTGCCCTTGGAGACCCGCGAAGGTTCGCTTGGAGGAGGGGTCGGGGTAGAAGTAAGGTCAATTATGTCTTGCGAGACAGGCGGCAATTCGCGCGGAGGTCGCTCGGGTACTCGTGGTTCGACGCCGTAGTACTCCAAGAAGTCAAGAAGTAACCAGCCAAAAGATTCAGATGCCACTGGGTCATCAACCCATTTCTGTGGCCTCTTCTTTGGATTTATCTTTACAACCAAATTCGATTGTCAGTAAACGTTGTCTGCTAATGGGAGGGGTGGGACGAGCCTGCAGGAATGAGATGACCATGCAGATCACACAATAGGACGACAGTCCGCTCGACTGCGCCGAATGCAGCCCATGTTGTTCTAGCAAGGATTTAATGAGAAGCACAAGCGGACGTAAAGCAGGCATAGTCTTCAAATACTCTTTCACGGGTGCGATGGTAGGCACACCGTCTGCGCCGTTGACGGTGATATCTACGTTGAAGCGTCCTACATCAACAATCATGGAAAATAAGCCTGGTGAACAGAGAACGAAGGCGGTCATTGGTTAGATGCGAACCGGTTTGCGGGTGAGATACCATGTTGAGGACGGGGACTCGCGCATGGGCTACAACGAATAGTTCTTCTGCTAGGTATTGTTGTTCGAAGAGATACCGCTTCGCTTCGAACAGCACACTCTTACAGGCTTCTTGTGTGTCCGCGATTTGATGGATCTCAAATACGAGATCCATGTCTCTGTTCGCAATCATGTCAACTCTCAGTTAGTACACTGGATAATAAGCATTAAAGAACTGAGACCCTTATAGCGTACACGCGAGAGCGGTGAAAAAACGTGAACGGGATGAAAGCTGCTTACGATCTAGGTAAGCACAGGTCCGTGCTTATGCTCCCATACAGATGAAGTTTCGCGTTTCTCCATTTACCCCGCACAAGAACGGATGCTATTTGGTCGTATAGAGCCTGACGAGCCAGACGTTCGGCAGGTGTGGGGAGGATGTACGATGCGTGCGCGACGATCTCGTCGTGTAGCCTGTTCACGCAAGCCAGGAGAAAGCCTCTTTAACTGGGGTCATGGTAATGTGAGTGAATGAGGCTATTGAAACTGTACCTCTGTTCCTTAGATTCGTACTCCATAGCAGGAAGAGTGTCGATCCAAGGAGTGTGAATAGGTCGTTTTTCTGGAGGGATGGGAAGCACGGGTTTTGGCTCGCCACGTTTGCGCTTCCTAGTGTTGGGCCTTGCGGTTTCTGGTTTTACTGGTAATGTAGCAGAGGAAAGTAAGCCTCAACTATTGAGTCGTATTGCGATGAGTTTTGAGGAACTTACCCATGATTATTCACTGGGGCGAATGAGTGTGGCGACGATGACACAGGTTGGCTGGACGAAGATAATATATGAATAAGCTATGGCCCAATGTCGAATGAGCGTACCGTAGTTGAATAAAGCCTATGTCGTCGTAAAATAGCTTTGCAGCTCACCTGAATGTTCCCAGAAGGTCGGAATCCTGCAGACGGCTTTGAAGTCGCGGTCAATTTGATGTTCAGCCGGCTCGGCTAACCTAAGCAGACACAATAAAGACACCACTCGCAGAGAGATTCCCAGTTAAAATCCGTCCGAGAGCAAATAGGGCTGTGCTGAGAACGGTTCAAGACGGTTGACGTTGTTGTCTGAAGATGCGGCCCAGCGACCTCGAGACAAGTCTGGAGCGAAGAACTCGAACACGGAAATTCCGGAACAAGAAGGGTGTCACTGTGGCGCCACGGAACTCGCCGGCACGACGTCACGCGCTCCGCTCGCGTGGCTCTTCCCCGCAATCTTGGCATATATAATCCGAGGTGCGCCCCGAGCTCTCCCTCTTCACCAGCGTCATCCCCAACAACCCACTCACAACCAACTCTCTCACAAACAAACAAATCTTTTTGGCAGACTCGTAGCTGCTCCTAATTCACATACAATCATGTCTGTCAACACACAACACCCAGCTGCCAGTGAGCCTAATTTATAAGCCTTTCCACAGCAGGAGACTAAAGCCCCTATTCGCTTTACAGTGCGCGTTGGAGGTCGTCGTCTCTCTCTACCCTCATCACATATAAGGCCACATGTACCTACGTAAGTGCGAACCCTTTCACAATGTTCAATAGTCTAAGGCATCGTATCTTTACAGAAGCCCTGTAGACGAAGCTCCTCGCCGTGCCGCCTCCCCAGACGATTACCCTCGTCCCTCTGCACCCTCGTCTTTCAACCAAGAGCATATGGACCTAGAGAGCGAAGTCGAAGAAGACGAGGCCGAAGCTCCTCCACAACACCATGTACCTCACCACGATGAGGAACCGCCAAGGAGGGAGAAGAAGCGCGAGGCGCACGGGATGCATGACAGCGAGAGGAAGCTACGGGAGAATGCGCAAAGGAAAATGGAGGAGAACAGGCCGAGCAAGGAGGCATGGAACGCGAGCGGACATGGAGCCGGACAGAGGATCGCCCAGCCAGCTGGGAAGGGTTTCCTCGCTTGAGCTTGTTCATGAGACGGCGCTCCATACACGAGGCTACGAAGAGTAGCGGAGCGATGGTGTAAGAATAGCATGAAGGCTGTGGACCTCTGTGGACATCAAATATGTATATTCATCTCTGTGGGGTGTACGATACTTACATGTACCTGTATGTTGGCGGTTTCCCGATATTCTTTATATTCTGTATCAATAGCAAGTTCATAACTGATAGCAGGTCATTGTGACGAACACTGCGCCTGTGGACTCAGAGCCTTCGCTCAGCACTCTTGTTCGAACCAGATTGCGCCAAACGAGCATGGTCATATTCATGTGCATACGTCGAAAACAAAGCGGGGGACATAACGCTCGACGCAAAAGAAAAAAAATGCGAAGTCGAGAAAGCTCAGAAATACAACATCACTGGGACCCTGCTACGCTCATGCGTCCTCCTCAACAGCGACGGCCTTGGCCTTCTTGCCACGGACCTTCTTGGGAGGCGAAGCCTTGGGCTCCTTTTGTGTAGCAGCGAGGGCAGAGACGCGGGCAAGGGTGGCCTAAGGGTAAGAGCACAAGCGGTCAGCAATACCATCCGAAGAAAAGATGAGAGCCGAAACGACATAAGACGTAGAAAAACGACACCATTCACGTAGAAAGAGTATGGTACGGATAACAAGGACATTAAGTAGGAAGTGTCATCGCCAAATCGTCGGACTATCGCGTCGAGCGGTCTGACGAAATCCGATAGCGTATTGGCGAGCTATCCAGGGGAGTTTGATCGGCTCCATATTCTGGACGGGGTTCGATATTGCAAACATGTCCACGCCCATCCTTCATTTGCACCAGAGGCACAGTCCAGTGGGTTCTAACGAGAGTGCGTCTTTCCGTATTACCTTCTTAAACCCCGGTACCAGAAACAAGAACCAATATGGATGAAGATTATGTATTGTAGATAGAAGAGTGTTGCGAGGGAAATGTGACAAAAGAGAGCAGGGAATAGAGGAAAGAGTACGAAACGACATGAGATGAAAATGAGAAGAGACTCACAGCACGGAGATCAGCGCGGTAGCCGCGCTTGGCGAAGCTAGAGGCAATGCCAGCAGCCCTCCGTGGGCCAGTCCTGGAGCTGATGGTGGTGGTTGCTAGTGCGCCACGGACAGCGTTGGGGGAAGCATCCTTCTTCTTGGTGATGATCTGGATGCCGGAGGGGGACTCGCGGACAAGAACAGCCTAGATAACCCGAACAAATAGTGAGCTTTGGGAACATATTTCACGTGTGTGTTGGAGTTGAAATGCTGACCTTCGAGTTAGCGACACCGGAGTACTTGTGCGAGTGGAGGCTAAGGAGGTTGCCCTGAGTCGTTCAACGCATAGAAAGCCAGCAAGGAAAAAACATAGGAACGTCCATACAATGAGATTTCATGCAAGGGTATGCAAACGAACGGAACAAACGCACAGGCTCCTTAGAGAAGATGGGCCCTTCCGGGAGGCGCTTCACAAGGAAGCTGTTCTGCTTCTGTTGGGCATAAAAATCACGAAAAGTCAGTACATCATCTTCGCTACCATAGCAGTAGTACACACACGGATAAGGAGCCACTCGAGATCGTTAGACATGGTGTTGGATTTTGGGGCGTACAGTGAGCAAGGTAGCGTTCCTGTTCTGGGATGTGGCCATGGCACTTTCCGGGTGGCTGAGAACAACTGTACAGTCTGATTATGTAAACAGATATTGTGTGGCGTCCATCAGGCTTGCCACACGACAAAGTCTTGTAAATAAAAATCAGCTTGTCAGAACATTGCGAGCATCTCTTAGCATCGCCCATGTTACTCTACGAACATGTAGAATGATGTCTCTGCAGAGGCACGTAGACCACGTTAGTTACAGAATGTGGCGAGCTTTTGGAAATGCAAGGAATTGCTCCTTTGACCTATTAGTATGAAAGACAATTCTTGTTCTCGAAATATTGAGGATGTATCATGTTTGCGTTTTGGATTCGTTGTAAGCACCGCCTGGCCGATTATGAGGGTCAACAGAAAAGAGAGTTCGAAATGTACATATCACTTGCTTACACGAATCTCGACGCTGAGGTTACACACAACACGATGGTTTGCCAGCATCGCAGCGGCGGGGATGAACGAGGGTTGAAAACGCGAAGCGTTATTGACGCATGCTTCGCCAAACGACGCTTTGCCAGACGAAGACGCTACTAGACCCATGGATTTTTGCATACAGCATATGCACATAATGATGATATGTAGGAAAACAGAGTCGACATGTGGAGAGGGAGAGCCAGAATACAGACGTCGATCACTCGTCCTCCTCCTCATCATCACCGCCCTCCTCCTTCTTGGCAGCAGCCGCGGCACGCTTGCGCTTGACACGACCGGGGCGGCCTCCACCATAGGGCGAAGTGAGAGCGAAGTCGATGTGCTTTTGCGAGTCGAGACGGACGACGAAGGAAGGGACGTTGACGATCTGCTTGCCAACACTGCACAAAGAAGGTGATGCTCAGTAACGGCACAAAATGCCGATACTCACAGAACTCGGAGTATCGAACAAAGAGAAGGGAATGGGCGTACCGAATGTGTCGCTGCCTGATGAGGACACGGGCATGATGAATGCTCTTTGCCAATCCACTCTTGAAGACCTGGGTCTGGAGCCTCCTCTCCATGAAGTCCTCGAGCTTCAAGGCCAACACGTAATCGAGACGCATGCGACTCTCATCCAACACACCGATACGCACGAGACGGCGGATGAGGGCGTTACCCTCGAAGAGACGCTTCGGGTCCTTGTCGTCAAGCTTCAAAAGCTCACGGGCGGCACGACGAATTTTGGAAAGGACAAGGGAGATACGCCAGATCTCGCGCTTGTTGCGGAGGCCATACTCGCCGGCGAGCTGAAGCGCGTACATATGAGTAATAAGGTCTGGAGCTAGATTGTATGTTCAGGGACTGACCTTAAGCTCGGCGTCGAGACGGGCGGATTCAAAAGGTCGACGAGGGACCTTGTAGCTGTTTAATGAATAAACATGGGGCACGGCTTGTATCAGCAGCGTGAACACCCTCCACACAGAGGTGGATCTTGAAGAGACATCTAAAGAAGAATCAAAAGCTCACGTCTTCGAGTGGTTTCTCGGTGCCCTGTAACGTCTATCAGCACAACCAAGTACACAGACCGTATAAACGAGACGAATACCTGGGCATTTTGTCTTGATGGTGTGGACGTCGGGACGGACGGTCTTGCTCGCGCCTTCTGGATCACTATGACCAAACGGTGGCAAACAATTCCCCGTCGCGCTTCAGCCACAACTGTAAAGCTCAATCGGAGTTTGCCGGTCACGCAAACTTTGCAGTTAGTGTCTACACGCCGCCAGCACCGATCCCGACACCGACGCCCACCGTGAGCTCGCCGTCTTTTCCAGCAATTTATACTGCAGAAGTGCTGACCTTACGATGTAGTCCTCAAGATGCCTCACTCATTTGGTTACCGCGCGCGTACGCGCCACATGTTCAAGAGGGGCTTCAAGGGTGCGTTAGCCCCATCTTCAGTTGTAATGCCGCGAGCTGAACGTTCGATGTACAGAGCATGGACCCATCAAACTCTCGACTTACCTGATTCCTTACCGGATTGGTGATATTGTCGACATTAAGGCCAATGCCGCCCAGCAAAAGGGTATGCCCCACAAGTACTACCACGGGTGCGTTTATCGACTTCCTAGCTTTTGTGTCTAGGCTGACACAGATATATCAATAGGCGGACTGGCATCATCTACAACGTCACTCCTCACGCCGTCGGGATCATCATCCACAAGGTAGTCGGCAACCGTTACATGGAGAAGCGCGTAAACATCCGTGTTGAGCATATCAGGCACTCGAAGTGCAGGCAGGAGTTCTTGGACCGTGTCCAGTCGAACCACGAGGGTCATCAGGCTGCCAAGGCCAAGGGTGGTGCGTAATATATCTACTCATACCTTCCTCGAACTCGTCTTGATTTGCTTTGGATTTCGCCACAGAGCGCGTCACCTTGAAGCGCTTCCCCATCCTCCCCCGGGAAGCCCACACCGTCAAGGCCTCCGCCGACAACACCCCTCAGACCATCGTCCCTGTCCGTTACGAGACCACCATCTAAAATGCATCCTTGTCGTTGTTTTTGGTGCTATCCGTCCATTCTGGCTTGCGAGTGGTCTCGTGTGTTTTTTTATGTTTCTCCTCATGTTTTACTTGCCTTCCGCGTATGATCCATGCAATCACTAAGCCCGAGCATGAACCAGAAATCCATCTGATTGTCGAGAGCCCTGGTGTCGCCTTCCTTCCTGCATACCGCTTGCACCGAGTGCGACAATTGATTGCGCTGTTCTTTCAAGTCCATATACGGAGGGTGGCTTGTTTATTCCTGCAACTCACTGTGAGACATGGTCGTGGGCTTGCTTTTCATGTCCTGCTCTACGGTCAGCGCCGTAAATCGCAGAAGGTCGCACGTATGTGTGTACAGTGCTCGCACCATTCGTCATTCTGTGAATATGCTGAGAGAAGATCCTGACGAGGCTGTGGCAATGGGATGACAATGTCATTTGCTCTTTTCAGTTGTTATTTTCTCGACATTCAGCGGGAAGACCGGCGCGCTTGTCAAACGGAGATTTGTGTATTTCTAATAATAGCCCTCCCAGGAGACTTGAGCTCGCGGTCGTTGTCTTTATTTACGCATCGCGCATCGATGTTGGTTCATCCTCGGGTTTCTTATCTGGCAGGTAAGGTGGCCGTTTGCCTCTCTTGTCCATTTGCGATCGAGCCGTCAGCGGCTCTGAGATAGATTCCAAAACTCGCGGTGAGGTCGGCGAGCTCAGAATATCCTTCCGTTTATAGCAACTGATATGTATGAGCCTTGTGAGCTGCGTGCCGGTGACCGGTCATGTCGTCAATGTCCAACTGGCATATAGTCATGGGTGTGGGCAGGCGATACGTCAACTATTCCACCAATTGTACTCTATTCGTCCTCCATATTGCCGGCTCTGGACCTTGAGATGCCGTATGCTGCTTTTGTGGCCCCCCTCAGCGCTTCGTCCTCGGCTTCTTTGCTGGCGATTTTTGGTCCTCGTCCACGGTTCGCGGAGGAGCATCATGATTATGATACCCAAATCGAAACGTTGATACCACTACTCCCGCGCATAAGCCCCGTTTCACTGGCTTGTCCCGTCCCCCGACAGCATGGCTTCCGCCAAGCTACAAAACCCTTCTGAGTCTTCATCGTGAAACAAGCACACGACTAACGCGTATCCACGCGAGATCTCAACGAGGAAACCCCTTCCGTTCACTTGGGACGCTTCGGCGATTGAATCGAGCGCATATTTCGGTATACATTGTACTTCTGTCTATAATTGATCTTTCCCCGGAACTCGCTGACCGTCGTCCGACCTGGACCTGACGCCTGACGCTCGAAAATGGCATCAGTGATACAAACAGGTAGATGAAGGGGCATAACTCGTGACTAGGGGTGGATTGTATATGAGAGGAGCAGGCGTCTGCGATTCTGGGAGCAAGCACTCATTCGAAGACCCGAACTTGAGCCTCGCAGAACCCGACTGATATCCGACCTCGACGCCTTCCAGCTCCGAGTTCGACTTCTGCATTGCAATTGAGTACTGTCACAACATTCTGGCCATGGTTAGTGATCGTTCCTTCCCGGACTGGCCCTCTGCATGTTCTTGATGCTAACTGTCCATGTTTTACGTTCTACCTAGTCTCCATCTAAGCATACTAACAACGTCAACGGCCAACCCCCAAAGTCCGGCGCATTCCGAGCACTCGTCTCGTCGTTGAGAAGCGTCAGTCACACTCCGCTCTATTTGTCTGCTACAAAACCTCACATTTTATCCACAGCGACCGCAGAATGGTCCAAGCAGCGCCTTACCAACGCCCGACTCTGAATGCAGCACCATTGTACGTACCTTCGTTGCCACTGCCAGGCATGCCCTCTGTAATGATAATCCCACTTGCCTTTAGTTTGACTTCACCCCCTACGACGAGCTTTCCCCTCCACCGTACTCCGAATCGGCGTCGAGCAGTAGCAGTAGTGAAGAGGTGACTAACTATATCGAAGAGGTCAGTCCATCTCTCTCTTCTTTATACCAATTCTACGACTCTGTTCTGATCAATCTCGCGAAAACATCCTTGCTTCTTCTCCATTCATTCCTACTATGGGTGGTTCCTATGATGCAGGATGACGACTACCGTTTGGACGAAGATAACAGCGGATGGTCTAGGAACACCGCCAGGTCGAAGTCGCGCACTCGTACCCCTCATCTGACGCAGCTCGATGGACAGGCTTCTTCCCAGGATCCTCCGCCCGTACGTCAACTTCTTTGCAACATCCTCCTTGCAAACTATCTTTCCTTCGCCTTCGGTCCTCAGACGTCTCGCGCATGTGATTCTGATGCCCGTATTACCCTTCCAATAGCCTTCAAAGAACTGTGGGCCTCATTCATGGGGATATCGTGCGAGGAGAGCACCCTCTGAACAATCAAGAAGGAGAGATCGCTTCACCGTTGACCGCAGTACCCCCAGGCCAGTCAAGGACGTCGTAAGTCCGCCCCACTAGCTTTCGCCACAAATGTGGCACAACTTGCGCCCACCATGCTCATCCTTATGTTCTCACGTTCATCATTCAACAGGCACAGATGCTCGACTCTGAGGATCGTGCGTGGATGTGAGCCTCAGAGGAGAATGCGGGACCGATTCTTGGTGGAGCTTCTTATACATTTTTTATTCTTGTCCGAGTCGACCATCGTGACTGAAGGGGGATGCTCGATTGTATCTTGCGAGTGGACCGTTGGTGGGATGCGGGCCGTCTCTGTAGTTCCAGCATGACTAGCATACCACATTCAGATTAATGTTGTACCATTCATATATATATGAAGCGGGTTCAAGTCACCAAAATACCAAAATTCGTCAGAAGTTGTCATGAAAGCAAGTCGAGGCGGAAAATCTTGGTCTCAATCCCATGTCTGGTCACTGAATGTTATTGGATCTACCGGGACTCCTATATACGATCGCCTTTTTAACGACGAACAAGAATGGGTGGGTGTTTTATTGCCTGAATAAGGATGATTGGTAGGTGGGCGTAGATCCGTCTGTAGAATACGGAGTCACACCGCAAGATCTGCAAGGGAAAGGGACCTTCTTCACAAACCGTGGCGTTATGATTTACTTATACAGTACGTCTCGCTCGATGAAGGCTCCGAATGTTAACAAAGTCGGGTAACAGAGTACGACCTTAAGAGATAGGGAGAGATACTGAGGAGAGACCATAAGACTGACAAGACGGAGCATTGCGCTTCATGCTCGGAATAGCGTCTGGAGGGTCCAGATGGCAAATGTGGGAGTGGCGTATCGAAAAAGGCCGATACTGCAAGGCACGTAGATCGTATCGCAAGAGTTGAACTTGAGATATAAATGTATAGCAGAGACCACAAGACATACGAGATATAATATGGCGATTCCTGAGCTTCGACTAGCGCCTGGAGCAGTCTGGACGACCGACGTGAGAGTAGTTCGAGAAAACCGGGCACTTCGGGGGAGGTAGAGCTTATGTGGAGGACGGTGAAGCAGAGAACATATAAAAAGCTCGAAGAGGTGTTGAAGACCACAGGGAATGTGAGATAGAGCGGCGTGATTCAATGATAAGAGAACATCTGGAAGGGTCCAGATGACAAGCGTGGAAGTGGCATTTAGTAAGGTCGAGCAGCGTCGTTGTCGATACACACAGATAATTTGCGGAGTACGCCCAGGGTGGTGTATAAGTTGAACTTGCGAGCGGCGACTGCCGATTTCCTAGCGGAGCAGTTTAGACTCGAGGGCGTGTTGAGCGGCGATTCCGGTACAGCGGGTCATGACTGACTAGAGTCCGGAGTCACACCGCCACACATCTGAACCATTGGCTTGGGCAGGCATAGGTATGATCGCCTGGAGGAACTCGAGAGCCTAAACCTTCTAGAGTGAGCACAAGAGAAATAGTCGCGATGGATGAGGGGCCAAAAGAGTGGGACGGGCGTACTGAGTTTCTGCTCCTGGCCCGCTGAGGGACACATGGATCGACAAGACTTTTCAGGGACGTAAAATTGTACAGCAGAAAACAAGAAAACACGATTACAACAGAAGAACCAATGACAGAACTATCATGCTAGACCAGGAAAGAACGTAGAAAAGAGACCAAGGAAAAATAGAATGAGTGACGATATTATGTATTGGCCTTGAAACGAAGCCTCCACCCATTACAAGCCCTGCTGCAGCGACCGCACAGGTACCCAACCAATCTTGAACAGCTTATATCCACCTTCATCAGCCCTGCCAACACCTCCTTCCAGCCTTCCCACTGACTCCTCTTCTAGGACAGCCAACTCGTACTTCACTCTTCCGTTGAACTGACCAACCCTCGGATCCCTCCCATGGTCTTCGTCCAAGGGCAAGCTGCTGACTGGCGGGAATGCCTGTGTGACGGTATCCGCATCTCCCTCGTGTCTGCCTGTCGCACGTAGAGCCACGATGAGCCAAAAAACACCTCCTTGGACTTGAATCGTATTGCCCGAGGGGTATGATAGGGTATCGGATGGCGATGGAGTTTGGATGGGAGGAAGAAGAAGGCGCTCGACGCAGTTTCTAATCCACTGGGCATGAGAAGGATGGTAGACCACATCTGCACCAAAGATGATATCGAATGGCTCGTTCAACGGGGCACAGTCAAGCTCGGGTGTTTCCCAGTCCAATTTGCTGACGAAAATCGGAGATAGATCGGCGGTATCGGGTGAGGATGGAGAGGATGAAGAGGCGAAGTTGGTGTTGACATTCCGATGAAGGTTGTCGAGAACGTCAGGATGGTAGTCGGTCGCTACGATGGTTGGTTTGGGAACGTATGATGATGAACGGGACAGGATCTTAGCGGTGACAATGCTCAGTAGTCCTGTCCCCGCGCCGATCTCTAGAACTCTCAGACGCTGACTGCCTTTGAGGGATGTTGGCTTCGGAAGGAATATCGATGGTCGGGCGGACATTCGTTCGGCGAGAACAATGCAGCTAGCCCAGCTCTGGAGACCCACTGAAGTATGATCCGAGTTCAAGAGTGGTGCATCGTTGAGCTCGACATCGATTGTAGGAGGGGCGGATGATTTCGACAGGGAAGATGATGGTTCGAAGGGGAAGGAGAATGAGCGCGTTATTGGGGGTTCTGGTTCATCTTCTTCCGATGAGGTTAACGGATGCATGAACGACGAGAGAAGAGATGCCGCATCGTCAATTAAGGCCGCGCGGGTATCGTCGGTGTCTTGAGAATCGCAAGGCGATGAGGGTGAGGATGCTGACGGGGCGGAAGAAAGGAAGACGTCTGCACGAGCTGCGAAGCCTGTTAGCCACTTGATAGCAAAATTGCGTTCAAGAGCGTCGCAGCGGAGCATGTCAAGCTCTGATACATCTTTCTCGTCATCAGTGCAACGACTTTGGCCATCACCGGGAGCTACTGTCTCCTCATCCTCCTCATCCTCCTCTTCTACTGCAGATGCATAACCGGAGTCGGGCACTTCGTCGACGTGCGTTAGCTTTCGCTTCCGAGCAGATCGCTTATGAAGGGTAAGCGGGCTATCGACGACGAGCGATGATGATGGCGGTTGGGGTGTAGATGGTGGGAAATACAGGGCACGAAGATTATACAGCGCTGCCTGAACTTGGGCACAAGTCGTTGTGGACAAACGGTTCAGAGGCGGTAGGTTCGATGTCGGGGCCGTCGGGCGCGAGTACGAATTAGTTGTGAGTGTGGCCATTATATTCCAGAAGCGACAACTTATAATGTTGATGTCTAGATTATTTGGTGGATGTGCCAGAAAACACTGAGCAAGGACTGCTGTGGATATCAAGTCGTTCCAGATGATATCGTCTAAAATCGTCTAGGAAGAAAACAGGTCTGTCTAGAGGTCTAGAAAAAAAGCCAAAGAAATCACGAGAAGCGGCTATGAGCTGGCAGCGACCATCGTGAACGACGTGGAGAGAGAGAGAGAGAGAGCAGCGCTAGCGGAGACAGATTGCAGTGAGGGCAAGAGTCAGACTGCAGGACGGACCAATCAGAACGCGGAAAGACCAAAAAATATGCACGTGCGCGGCATTCGGACCGGGTTCTTGAGTTGCGTGGCACCTGGAGTTTGTGGCGCAGGTGATCAGGTTTCTCTTCAACTACCATGTCGTGGTCACTCACCATCACATACGCCCTCCATCCTCCAGCTGGAAGCTCTATAGACACCTCACTCCATCCAAATGCTACCCATGATTTTCCTCTTTCCATTCCAGCTCCTGATGGGCCGGACACAACAGGTTACAGAGCTCATTATGACGCTCTGAAGGCTGCTATCGCCGAAGCCAGGGCGAAGACTGGCGACGAGTTGACAAGATGGAAAGATGCAGTTGGTACTGCAGAACAGACGAAGGAGAGTAAGTCAAGTGGGAAGAAAGAGGATATTGAGGATGACAATGCCGAAGAAGATGATGAAGAAGAAGCGACATAGTGAATACATTGGCCTGTCTGTATACCTTCTCTACGTATGGAATGATGGTATGCTCACTTTTCGGTTTCTGACTACTTATCAGGGGAAACGTATCAGGTTGCGGTCGCTACCCTGGATATATGAAAATGTCCCCGCTTTGTATGCTGAAGTAAAGGTGACTATACTCGACAGCCTGAGTGATTCGCTTTCCTCTGCTATCAAGCACTATCTGACCAATGTATGATGCGACGCTTGTCGCAGGTAGGATAGGAAGAGTCGCGAAACGTTTGCTCCCTGTGTATCGTATATATGCATCACGCAGTGCAAACTGTAAACTACGCTTGAGTCGACCACACAGATCAGGCGGACCTCTCGTGGTCACCAGCTGACTATTGACTTTCCTACGGCTCCCCACACGAGAAAGTTTGTTCATCCAAAACGATCATCCTTGACTACTCTATCCGCCAATGTGCGCTCCTCATACCCTTCGGCATGACCGTGAGCGCTTCGCAAACGACTGTTCATTCTCATGTGCTCCTGTCAGCGCTTCCTTAAGTACGAGGAGTGACGTCTTAAACGTCTCGCACGCCTCTTGCTTTTAGCCATGTACATCCTCACAGAACTCATCCCTCTGCTCATAGCGTGTTTTGGTGCCTATGTTCTCTACGAAATTGGGGATTGGACGACAAGTCGCAAGAGAAAGCGAATGCCCCCCGGTCCAATGGGACTTCCTTGGATCGGGAACAGGAGTCAGGTTCCGGCCATCAAGCCGTGGCGTAAGTTCAAGGAGTGGAATGAGCAGTATGGTGTGTGCATTTCTCAACACCTAGCTAATTGAGCCGCTCACTCATACCACGGTCCGTCTTGTACAGGTCCTGTTGTGTCGCTCTTCCTTGGCCGTACACCCGTCATTGGTCAGTTTAATTCCCTCCAGACTCTTCAAGCAGTCATCTTGATTTTCCGGACGTTTAGTTCTTGGGACTGCTCAAGCAGCTTGGGATTTGATGGAGAAGCGCTCAGATATCTATTCGAGCAGGCCGCGGTTCATTATGGCGTACATCAACTCTTATCCTATGCTTTTGCTGTGGCCAATTGACGATTCGCATGATCTTATAGTGGCGAGATCTTGTCTGACGATAATCGAGGGCTGATGATGCCAGCGGGGAAGAACTGGCAACAGTTCCGAAAGGTATGTAGCCCTGTCATCCCGTCCATTCAAAATACCGTACGGACCTTCGTGGCCAGGTTTTGCATAGCGGTTTGCACAGTCGTAAAGCGGATACCTACAAGGACATACAGTCCCTTGAGTCGAAGATTCTCATTCACCAGCTTTTGCGCGATCCCAAGGGTTACGAGAATCACATTCGGCGGTGCGTTTGCTGCCTGTCCTTTTTTTGTAGAATCTGTCGAGCCGATGATATGTCTGCAGCTATGCGGCGAGTGTTGTGGTGTCTCTGACCTATGGCAAGAGGGTGGAGAGTGTTGACGAATGGATCGTTAAGGAAATGTCTGACTCTATGGACTGTAAGTTGCTTGAGCTGTTGCCTTTGATGATCTTCCTCAAGACTTCCTTGTTTACCTACCTGCTTTCCGACACAACAGACTTAACCAGGTAGCGTACTCTCAGGTTATCACCCATTCATCATTTTTGATCTCGACGTGCTCTGGCCGCCCTTAAGCGTGAAGTAAGTCTACACGTGCCCATCTTGTCAGTTTCATAAGCTAAAACTGGTTCAGTATACCTGGCAAGTACGTCGTAGAATCGTGGCCCTGGCTCTTGAAGCTGCCGGTGAGTGTAACATGGTCTCTCAGGCTTCTCACATCGGTGCTTGCTGAAACCTCAATCTGACGCGCCAATCCGTCCTCAGAAACCGTTGCAATGGTTTCGACGTGAAGCCCTCATCCAACGCGAGCGCGATATCCGTCTTCTCACATCGCTTGTTGCCGACGTCAAGAAACGCACTGAAGAAGGCACTTGTCCGCCCTGTTTGGCGCAGCAAGTCCTCGGCGAAAAGGGGAAGCTTGGGATAACTGACATCAGAGCGGCCTATACAGTTTCCAGCCCCTTTGGCGCCGGCATTGAGACGGTCAGTGACCTGTAATACTCATCCGTGCGGTGACAGTGCGAAATATCATGAGTATGACGCCGATTCGACTCTCCTACTATCCCCATAGACTTCTGGAACTCTCTTTACTTTCATGTGTATGTTCATTTTGTCGTTCGGCGCTTTCCACGGCCTAAGCTCACCACATTTCCAGTGGCTATGTTGCATTATCCTAACGTTATGCGGACTGCCCAGGCAGAGCTCGATGCCGTTGTAGGGCCAGATCGAATCCCTGATTGGACTGATAGGCCAAACCTACAATATGTGCGTGCATTGATCCACGAGACCCTAAGATGGAGGCCTGTCGCAGCCTTAGGAGGGATGGCCCATGCGAGCACGAAGGAAGACGTCTACGAGGGGATGTACGTGATGTTTCTTCTATCTTGACATAGCTTTCGACTAGCTCACCACCTTCAAGGTACATTCCGGAAGGGAGCACGGTCTTTGCCAACTTGAGGTATGTGTATTTTATCTAGTCTTCCTGTCCGAGTTGAGCGCCACCCTGATCACGTATAAACAGCGGCATAATGCACGACCCGAGCAACTTCCCCTCTCCCAACACCTTCGAACCTTCTCGCTTCCTGCCCAACCATCCCCTTAACACCGGCCATCCACGCTTGCAAAACGATACGTTCGACCTCCCCTTCGGCTTTGGCCGTCGTGCTTGCCCGGGAATGCATCTCGCCTCAAACTCTCTCTTTATGAATGTGGCGAGGATTTTGTGGGGCTTTGATATCAGTCCTATCAAGCGAAAGCTTCTTGATGGGGGGCAAGAGAAGTGGGAGGACGTGCTGCCGGATGAATGGGCGTATACGAACGGTTTCAATTCGTGGCCCGAGAGCTTTGAGTGCGAAATCATGGTTAGAGGCGGAAGAGAGACTGTCGTGGAAAGGGAGTGGGATGCAGCGAGAGAGGCGCTGGGAAAATGGGCATGAGGCAAACGGCTTGGCGCAGGGATCATGTAACGAATCAAGAGTGTATGAGAACTGTCGACAAGGAATTATATTAGTATCATTGACAGAGGGAAGACAACCTCGTTGGGTGGAGTATTCAAGGTTCGTATATCAAGTGAGAACGAGCTAGATCTAATAGTTAACAATAAGTTCGTGCCCCACTCAAAAGGAATCGGATACTTGGCCACGATATTGGCCATACAAGGACAATTATGTAGGTATTTAAATACTTACTGATAGGACGTGTCTTGGGAGCAAGGTGATACTATCGGAATCATATGAAGAGTTTGCCATGAGACAGTGGCCGAGGGAACTGGGAATAAATAAGGCGGGACCGGAACGTCGACGCAGATCAACAGATGAGTCTAAAAATACAGTCTTTAGCGAGAAGTTGCTCATACAGATAGGACTGATTCCGAAGCATATCATAATAGTCTGTCATCGTGAGTGTCAGTGTCTCCACAGGCATTGCACTTGGTCGAGTGTCCGACAACATTACAGAACCTCAGATTTGGATGGTGGAATATACTTCAGTATCCACCGTCGTCCGTACTCCGATCGAGCTTTCGTTATAGTAGACATTGCGAGCCTTCCAGTTGATTAGGGCCAGTGGAACCCCATCCCGGGTGTGTTCATCGACATTGGGTTCCCCGTAAACTACCAGGCGTAAGTTGAGAGTAATGCGATTGATCATAATCATCTCTATCCTGACGTTCAGAGCAGAGGGAACTCATCAGCTATATGACGTGGAATCTTGAAACAGAAAATGGATATACATAGATGCGGGCCTACAGAGTACAGGAGCGGATGGATAGTCAGCGTTACGGGGCAGAAGAGGGCAGTGAACGTAGCTTACATGGCGGTGATCGAACGAAGCTCTACGGTTCCGTGCATCTCCATGAGCACCCAGACCAAGTTGATCGCGAAGATACATCTGCGGTGTGGCGTAAAGCAGTTAGCATGAGTTCTGATGTTTGGAACGGTGCAGAAGACTGGAAATGTACCCAAAGTACAGCATGCCGTCACGAACGAGACATTGCATGAGAATGGAGAGATTGGACCACTTCATTGGTGTTCCTTGTGTCTGGGCATGTATGTATATCGTTCGGCCCATTGTTAGGACGAAAATTGAGGTATCGTAGGCTAATGACATGAATACGTAGATTATGTTCACGTCGATGCCGCTGCAGAGCTCGTGAGTAAGTCTTGATATTCATACTGTCCAAGACTCACTGTCTAACGGGAGCTAAAATCAAGCAAACTGTTTCACGATCGTGTATTGTAAGCATCGAAAATAGATGGAAAACGCCGTGGCGACTTACAATGGTACTGATAATTGTTAAGAATGGTGTTACCGGGGCCCTCTAGAGAACTCATTCAGACTAGGTTCACAGCAGGGCAAGATCATCTTTACTCACGGCTGACACCATTTTGACCGTATACCCATATCCCTACCGCTAATTGAGCGACTAGGTACGCTAACAAAGGAATGATAATGACTTTCTTCTGTTCCCACAGACCGTAGACCCTTGATCAATGGTTAGTCTAACGGGGGAACAAGCGCTTTCGACATGGAAGTCATACCGGATGGCCATGAGGATACCAGGGAAAAGAGTAAGAGGGAGGTTGACACCAAGGGACACCATGTACATGAAGTGGCCACATCTAGAAAACACGAGGATTAGCATACAGGAGGTATGGAAATCTGAGAGACCTACACATCTCCCTTAACCCCTGTGAAGAAGAATTCTGGGACATTGTGTCAACAAGATTGTCGGTTGGAAGATAGTCGTATACCTCACCCCATGCGACAACAGCAATTGCCAGCGGTGCGTAATATCGACTCTGAATAATATCACGAGGGGGTTGCCATGTTTAGCAATCCTCAGAAGAGAGTATATATATACTCACAAGTAAGAAAATCCATGAGACTGACAGCTAAGTAAGACCGGTGTACGTATGACCGAGGAGGATGCGAAATATCTATACGGACATGGTGTCTTCCTCTTCTTCTTCCATACGACCTCTATCTAGCACATTCTATCCGTAAGCATACAACCATCTAAGTGAGGATATTATGAAAGTTACCTCTGCAGAGAGTGTGCATATGTGATCCCAGTACATAGCGGCAGCGGTAGCCAGAAAAAAGTACTTCCCCACCTCACTATAGGACCAGTAGGTATAAGATGTTGTGGGAAAGGCCGGGTGGTGTAATATAACATACTCACATGTCCCGGAGGATTCCTACCTCATGTGGAGTAAGGATATGGGTCGAATTGTTGTTAGGCATGATGGTTCCAGGCTATAATAGAGCAACACCGAGGAAGACCGTCATTTGATTCGTGCGGATATTACTTATACTCGTGGTTGGGCTGAAAAAAGCCATCATTAGACTAGTGTGGATGATGACAGACAGACTTGTGAAAGACGCCGCTCATGGCTATGACCCGCTGATTGAACAATGTCCACACCGGACATGAGCCGGCCTGAAGCGGTCAAGCCTGACGGCGACTTCACGTCGAACGGGGAACAGAGTCGACCGTACGACCGGTCTCGTTCGATGAACGACCAGTTGACAGAGCGCAGGACGGAGGTTGCGTTATCTGCATAGAGTAGATCTCCGTCTTCTGGCTCTGGACTTGATAGCTGTGGACAGTTAATGGTATGCTCGTCACTTTCGAGCACGTCGACCATGGCTCCGTCATTCGACATACCTTTCAAATAAGTATTCATGTCGTTTGCGAATCCTCCAAGAAGAACGTTTGACTGGTGTGTTCACGAAAACCCTTACTTCGGCAGGTATCAGGTCAGAGATGGCGGCGTCGCTCATAATATTTCCTTCCACGGTGGTGGACACCGTCTTGGCCCTCAGCCTCCCTGTGCCTGTGTATAGTAGTGGAAGGGTCGTTTCTGAGAGAACGCCTCACCAGTAACAGCGTTACGGCCGGCAGGAGTGAGATGCCTTTTTCTGCATAGCTCTGGGAATGTAGATTTGAACGGCATGGAGATATACATCGGCGACGGCCCTCTTAAGAGCGATGAGACGCCTACCGAGCATCACGGGGGGGCGTCCTCGTGCTGTATTGCGGATATTTGGAGTATTCAGCGCCCTATTTTCAGGGATTCTACTTGTTTAAGTCACCTTCGAAGTGCACTATCAAGTGCTGAAAGGGTTTCGGAGGGCTCACTTCGCTGATGTCTTGAGCGGTCCTTTCGAGCTCAAGATTCCATTCTTGTGGCCTGTTGTGCGTATCAAAGCGTACTGGCACATTGTCAGGTCAGCAAACTTGTGTCAATGCTCCCGCGTGGAAGATCCCTAATCTTGCGTCCTGATGTAGGTAAAGCTATTGCTCAACAACCATTGGGAGGCGACTACGCCGACGCTGAAACTGTTTAGCGGGCATTACCCCATCGTCCTGCTTATTTCCAATGGCATCGCTCTTTGACCTGCGATGATCGAGAATCCCCCTCTTATTGCCCGCATCTACTTGCCCCTCCGAGGATGTCGACGATCGTTTCTACGGAGGTTCGATAGCATAGCTCCGCAGTATCAAGAATGGGTGGACAAGATCCGTCCCAAGGAGCTCTTGAACTCCTGCAATTGGCGGGGTACGCGAGGCGGTGGCTCTGTGTAATGGGACTATTCGGGACTTCGCACAGATCGTGATGAGAACCCTCGCCATCGAAGTCTCGGTCTGCGTACTACATGCCAGGAGGAGATTGGAAGCTCGAGCAGTTGTGGAGCACGAACCACGTCCTGATGATGGTCGTTTGTTAGTGGAAATAGAACGACGCACCGGTCTGCCAGCTGTAATCAACAACAGGCACATGCTTTCGAGCCTACCAGTATCAGGTGCGAGGAATATATGAGATTGAGGAGAGGGAATCTCAAGACGATGCAGTATCCATCCATATCACACTACTCGGTGAGAAGTCGTTGTATATTAGACGCCAGGCAGCAGGGAACTTGTCCACGATATTTGTTTCGTTTAAAAGAACCCTGGTTAAAAAGAGGACGGAGAGTGGAAATGCAGCAGTAAGAGAACATAAAAACTATTCCGCCTTGGTGTATTGGGCCATGCTCTCTACTTCTTTCCTCGCTTGGGTGGCGAGACGCTGCAGGAACAGGTGAATCGGGGATACCAGCATACTGGCTATGAAGATGAGAGGCACAATGAAAGCGAGCACAGGAGCAACGGATGCCGGCAGCACACCAAGATACAATGGCTCAAGAGTCACCACGAATGGCACCGCTGCTGGGACTGACGTTGTGGCGGGATGTGAAGGGTGTAAGGACGGTGTCCGCACACCGGTCTCGACGAGACGTATACGGGCATACTGACGCCGCGTTGTCGTGGAATTGTCGATATCGTGCGATGCTTCAACTGACGCGGTTTTGTCAAGATGGGATGTTGTGGCCCTTGGAGTGAGTGTTTGGATTGAGAAATCGGCTGGAGACTTGAGTCAATACGTCAGTCTCGTAACAATCACAAGCCTGGCGGCATAGGACTATACTATGGACGCACAGAAGCTGGCCAAGAGATCCTGAGCGTGAATTTATCGTAGGATGACCAAGCATCGGCGTCCAAGTCAAGAGCGAGCCATAGTTCGTGGCGGCAAGTCTGGCCAACCTCCTCGTCAGGTAAGCCGCAGATAGACTCCAGTGGTGTGTTTAGCGGCGCAGGAACCACTTGGAATTGCTGCTCGTTGTGCTCTGGATCGAATATAGGCCTGTGCGGATAAGAAATCAGACGAAAACTCCTTGAGACGGCGAGGAAGATGAACCATTGCGCGACCAATGGATTGATGGGTGCCTTCCACTCTTTTGAAGCAGAGAAGTTGATGATCTCCGTATTTGCATTCACATATAAGCCAGATGCGAAGAGAACCGCCAGCAACCAGAACATGGACGCGATGCAGATGGGTGCTTGCTGGAGAAGGTCAAGAACGCTCGGCAGACTCCGAAATGCCTTGTCTCGCAACTTGAGCGTGAACTTGCTGCACTCCATCCTCCCGTACTTGTTTGTTCTTCTGCTTTGATTTTATCCACGACGATGGCACAACCTGCAATGGCACCAGAGGCACTTGGCGCGCCTGGTATCCCAATATCAATGACCGGCCCTCCCCAACCAGGATCTGCGCCCGCACCTGCCTTAGCACCAGAGCAAACTCCAGCAGGCCCTGCAGAGACGGTATCGGAGACGCTTTACATCCAAAACTTGAACGAGAAAATTAGGATAGAGGGTGCGTACTATAACCTTACTACTTTGGTCATATACTGACACCATTCAAATCCGACGCGTACCTATTGTCCCTGGTGGTCTTGTCATTCGTGGCGACAGTGCTGAAGAACTCGCTGCGGGGTCTATTCAAGTCCTATGGAGAAGTTCTTGACGTTGTCGCACATAACAACCTGAGGATGCGGGGGCAAGCGTTCGTGTCCTTCGAGAGCCCAGAGATCGCGGCGAAGGCGCTAAAGGAGGTGAAAGGATTCCCTCTCTACTCGAAACCAATGGTGCGTTTCCTTTTCCATTCTGTATATGACATCCACTGACCTGTTCTTTCATATCCACTCATATCCCGACAGCAAATCTCATTTGCACGGACTCGGTCAGACGCGGTGGTGAAGAAGTTGGACGCGACCAACTTTGACCAGCACAAGGAGCACCGGTTGCAACACAAGAGTGCGTGGCATTCCTAGCTTCACGCAAAACCCTTCTGATCATTCTATCGTTCTTCCCTTCGATCGAACTGAGTAGAGGAAACCCGTTACACCAATCCTATCAAGCGGAAATTCCGTGAGAAGCGTGTGGCGTCGGAGAGTATGTCGTCTTGATCTCTTCCCTTCGATGTGTTGCCTGACTTTCACCGGCTTTTTCAAGTGGATGGCGCGACCTCTGCACCTGCACCAAAACGGCCCAACGTCCAGATGCCAGACGAGTACCTCCCACCGAACAAGATTCTCTTCCTGCAAAACCTGCCAGAAAGCGTCACGAAGCCCCAACTCGAGGCGCTCTTCACACAGTGCGTATCACTTCTTCTACGTGACTCCCAGCTTTTGGTCACCTCACTGACTCCCTCTCTGTGGCGACGGTGGCGGCACCAGATACCCAAATCTGCACGAAGTCCGTCTTATCCCGACAAAGAAGGACATTGCGTTCGTGGAATACGTCGACGAGGGGAGCGCGACCGTTGCAAAAGACGCGTTGCACAACTACAAGCTCGACGGGGAGAACAAAATCAAGGTGTGCCTCCTTATCTCCGCTTCGTCGACTCTGCACTCACCCCATGCTACTCTTCTTTCACAGATTACTTTCGCGAGGAAATGATTCTTTGCTTGTCTTTGTCTTTGGTCGTATCGTTCTGTCTATGATTTTTCTTGTGCTGTGACCGAATGCCCACGGGAGGGCCCCTTCAACATGTCGTCTTGTGTCCTACTCGAGTCTAATCGATGCTGTATGATAAATGTGGTAGGTTTTGGCATGGTAGCGTTTTTGTGATCTACTTCGAGGAAACCCGATGGTTCATTTTCGGTCTACGCGCCGGCTGGTCAGCGCCTTGTCCGCCTTGCAAACCTTTTCCGTCATCCCAATCTCTCCAGGTTCACAAACACAGGCCCTCACGTGTAGCCAAATGAAGAAGAAAGAGATGTTTGATTGATTGGGAGTAAACTGGATATGATACAACTAGTACTCGAGCTTCATATGCTGCTATGTAGTATCGACGACGTCCCCGACTCTGCAAGTTCTCCAACCGAAGCAAGCCCAGAATCCACGACCCGAATCGCGATAGGTAATTGTATCCTGCGTACACATGCGTCGCACAGTCCCGGCGACGCTCAGGAATGAAACCCTACGAAAAACTACGTGGTACTGTAAAAGTAGTGGGTAGAACGGAGGGGTACATTGGACGGAAAAACGACGGTCGATGTAAGACGCGTGTGATGTAAAATCCGTCGACAGGTCTCGGATGGGAGCCTATGTGACGCTATGTGTACGACAGGGCCTGGTGCGGAGTTCGAGTGGTGGGTGGTGTACGGATGATTGCACGGGCCTGTGTGAGTGGGACAGGGCCTGGTGCGGAGCTCGAGTGGTGGGTGGTGTACGGATGGTTGCACGGGCCTGCGGTGAGTGGGAGTAGAAGGAGACCGGAGTAACGACTAAGCAAGAAAAAAAAGGAGAACATGATGGAAGGTGGGTGGCGCGACGATGTTGGAACAGCAGAGTAAGACTGATGTACAAAGGAAAACAAGACAGAGCGCTTTGCGATTGGGACACCAAGACATATGCGACGGGTGCAAGTTGCGATGTGAGAGCAGCGAGACAGCACAAATACGGAATAACAAGAGAAATAGGAAAATATTGAGAACACGGAACCGACCTCAAGAAGCGGGAGTGGCAGCGTCGGCCTTCTCAGCCTTCTCAGCCTTCTCGGCCTTGGTCTTATCGTCAGAGAGTCGATATCCGTTAGAATTATGATATGCATTGGGATTGTGAGGCTTCTTCGGCGGTGTATACTCTTTCTGCGGGGCGGATTGAGGTTTCTTCGAGTTGGAGTCTAAGATCATGGAGGTCAACGTCAGCGCACTACTCAATCTGCTGAGGTGGTAAAAGAAACATACTGTTAGTTTGACGTCCGCCAGCATACCGAGACTGTCCAGGACGAGTATCGCTACGCTCGAAAACCGCAATCGGGGATGTAGCCGGGACGTTTGGCTGCGTCACCTTGTCGTACTCGGCCACGTAAGCGACCCACATTTGATAGAGTGCGTCTGCGGTACCGTGGAATTCGTCTTTACAAGTATCGTTGACCTTGCATTCATAGCCGGCGATGATTCGCGGGCACCTTTGCATGGGGGGGTGCTCCTTCATCGAAGGGGGAGGGTGGATTTGCCTGCATTTGCCCGTTGAGATGTACCGACAAGTCTTGCCATACCGGCAGAAGTGGATGTGACGGAAGTTCCGGTAACATTCCTTGTCATGACTGCACGCTTTCAAGTCACAAATGCCGCGGCAGATCGGCTTACTGGTCGAGGGAGGCGAGTGGGACGGTGGTGAAGAACGCGAAGAGTTTTTCGAGGCTGGCTTCGGGGTCGTCGTGGGTGCGGTGCGTGCCGAGTGCGAAGAAGTCGAAGTGCTGGAATCCGTGGTAGGGCTAGGAGGTTTACCGTCCTTAGGGGCCCACATCGACGAGGAGAGACCAACGTTGCCCGAAATCGGTGGAGTACGACCCACAATGGGACGACGGGTTTTGTCGGCTGCCTTGCCTTGGGGCTGAGCCCACATTGATGCAGAGAGGCCGCTGCCCTTCGACGTGACAGCGCTGATAAGCGCGTCGATGTCCTGCGTATTGGGAACGGAGGACGATGAGTCGGAAGAGGATGGGGCCTTGGGTGCGGACGCAGGAGCGGGCTTAAGTGTCGTCTTGGCAGAACGCGCATCAGTCGAGACAGTCGCGGAAGCCTGCAGTTTGGAGGTCGACGAAGGTGGAGAACCGGAGGTGCTAGCGGAGGAAGACGTGGTATTGGCTTTGATGGCCGCGACGTTCTGCGGCGCCCACATGGAGGCTCCCAAGCCACGGCCCTTGGAGGTCGCATTGGAGACGACTGCAGCCTTGGCATTCGAGGTTGCAACCTTTGCCGTGGATGGTTCCGATGATTTGACCTACGTCACGAACGAGAATTATATGTTAGTATGGAAGGACTCAGTGAATGACTGATCGTGAGAAAACGCACCTTGACTGGGATCGAGGAGGCGACAGGTTCGGTGCGAGCGGATTCACGAGCTGCGACGTTCTCCGGCGCCCATATAGAGGCCCGCAGGCTTCTGTCCACGGGGACCGGGGTAGCATCATCTTTCGCGGGGCCCGGGGCAGCATCGTCTTCTTCCTTAGGCTCCGGGTAAACGAAAGGTTCATCGTCAGATTCGTCGTCATCTTCCTTAGACTCTGGGTAAACGAAAGGTTCATCGTCAGATGGTTCGTAGTCGTCTTCGGCCATCTGTGGTTCGATCTCAGTAGCAGTCACGTTGTCGTCCGCCGAGGAAGAATTAGACGCGTCAACAGTAGAAACCGACGCGGAGCGGCTGTCAGAGTGAAGGGTCTCCCTGCCACAGTCGGAGGCAGAATCAACGGCCGACACCTTGTCGTCGTCCTGAACGGTGGTGCGGGTTTCGGCAGCGGAGTCATTCGGGGCAGTGGCGACGGTGGCGGCGACGGGAGCAGCGACGGGAGCAACGACGAGGTCAGCGACGGGGACAGCGACGGGGGCAGCGACGGGGGCAACGACGAGATCAGCGGCGGGGACAGCGACGGGGGCAGCGACGGGGGCAGCGACGGGGGCAGCGACGGGGGCAGCGACGG